>NC_092082.1:36355465-36687653 GCF_043229965.1 Drosophila suzukii | reverse complement strand
GCTGATAGTTTTGCTTAAGCGCAATGTAGATAGGGTTAAAATAAATAAAGAAGAAGCTTTAAATTTACAACTTAGGGAAAAGGCGCGCCTGATTTGGACAGACCCAGTGACGTGTGCTAGATATTTTTATTATATATATAGGAAAGATATTAATTTAACGAAGAAACCTGGGGGTATCTTTGAAAGTAATTTTGTTTCTACCTATTATTGACGAGTTGAGTTTCAACGGAGAGGTTCACCTCATATTCACGGTATGTTTTGTCTGAATGTTATAGCCTTCATTGATCAGTTTGTTATTGCGGATGTTACAAACACAAATTTGGCTCCGTATGTTGAATACCAAAAGCATAAGCACGGACACTCGTGTCTTAAGAAGGTGCGCGGTCAATCTGTTTGTCGATTCGGTATTCCATATCCTCCAATGCCCCAAACGGAAATATTGAAGCCACTTCCTGAAGAAACTCAAAACTTTTCTCTTCACCACGAAAACTTTAAAAAAATTCGTATCAATCAGATGATTTGTTTAGCCATCTCAGCATATTTAAAAAAGCCTCAGTTACGAGGACTACATATATGCTATTAGGTTTAGATTGAAAAAACCACAGATTTTTCTAAAGATAACGTTTGCAGAAATTCAAGTTAATGCTTATAATAAACAGATTCTATCTATGCAAAGGGCAAATATGGATATCCAGTTAATTTTGGACCCTTTTGCTTGCTGTAGCTACATAATTAATTATATTAACAAATCCCAAAGGGGTATTTCGAAGTTAATGCGAGAAACAGCTAATGACATTCGAAGAGGCAATTCAAAAGCTACAGTATCTTGGTCACAAATTTATTTCGTGCACTGAGATCTCTGCTCAGGAGGCCGTTATTGTTGTCTGAGACTGGCGTTGTCAGAAACTAGCAATAAATGCGTTCACTTAAACACCTTCCCTCGAGAACAACGTGTTCGTATGCTTAGATCTACAAGCGACCGGCAAAATATGCCTCAGAATTCTACTGACATCTTTCAGAAAGGTTTGCTTGACAGATACGAACAAAAACCAGATTCTCATGAAGGCCTGTGTTTAGCCGAGTTGGCTGCAAACTATGAGTTTTCAAAAAGCCGTGGAAGAACTCGTCAAGGGACACATATTGACGCTGAAGAAGAAAATTATTTTTTAGAAGAAGTTTATCTCGCGCTTAGCGACGGTAGTGGTTTTATGAGAGAAAGGAATAGGCCGAGTTTTATTAGGTATAGCCCCTTCAATGTTGATATAGATAGACAGAATTATTTTAGAGCTTTAGCTATGATTTATTCTCCGTGGAGAGACGAACAGGCAGATTACAGAATACAGAGAAATTGTGAGGAGTTTTACCAAGGGAACGAAGAGGCTAATAAAGCCAATTTTGATCGATTTAATTCCATAGAAAGTTCGGAAGACGCGCTTAGAAGGACCATGGAAGGAGAGGACAATAATGAGGAAAATATAGATGAGGAGGCCGCAGTTAATGAGGAGTTTAGGGCCCTAGCTTTTCCGGAAATATCTTCTCAAATAAATGTTTGAAACTTAAACAAGGAGTATAATGGTAGAGCAGGATGCGACCCAACTTATGTTAAAATATTATTGTACGCTCCCACAGGCAAAGCTGCTTTCGAAATCGGAGGCTCCACTCTTCATTCCATGTTCGCTCTCCCTGTTATCAGGCTGGGTCTGCATTTAGGAGCCTAAGCCCTGATTTGTTAAATACCCTGCGTTCTAGATTTATTGATCTTAAAGTACATATAATAGACGAAATTTGTATGGTATGTATGTATGTATGTATGGTATGGTATGATCCATACAGTGCTATATTTGGATCTTACCTGTGGAGCCCTTTTAAGTATTTTGAACTCACAGAGATAATGCGATAGCGAGATAACCAGCCGTTTGCAATTGCACTCAATAACATGGCGTCCGGCCAAATGTCGTCTGATAATGTAAGGTTACTTAGAACCCTTATTTCCGATGAAAGCCAAGTACCAAATGACGCAATTCACCTTTTCTCAAGCAATCAGGACACAGATAGGGAGAAGCTAAACTCGATTCCCACTGATCAGTTCAACTCGGAAGCTATAGACTCAGTTAAGTCTGCACAACTTAGCTCAGAGCAGAGGAACAGAAGTCTGGAACAAGCTAGGGCATTAAAACAATCTGAAACACAAGGTTTTTGTACCTCACTGATTTTAAAAGCCACTACAAAATATATAATGATGGACACATCAGATGGTCTCGTTAATGGAGCCACAGGTGTTCTTAGGGAGATAGATAATATTCTTTGCATACAATTTGTAGATGAAAGCGTAGGAGTTAGTGCACGATCAAAGTGCAGTCACCGTCAAGAGCCTTCATGGACCCCAGTTAGTACCTCGACTATCAGATACCCGTTACTCAGCTAAAGGGACCAAAGGGAAATATGGATATGCAAGCAGTAAAGAGAGACTGAAATGCGCCACCTACTAGTGATCTCAACATATGGTTATGTTTGGCGGTAGACAGATTTAGGTGTTATAAGCGTTAGAGTGGGCGTGGCAAACTTTTTGGGGTTAACCGATAGGTATTGACGAGGCTATACATTTCAGTTAACATTTTTTTCTAGCATGAAAATTGTGGGCGCCACAAGCTTAGGCGGTTTGTGGGAGTTAGAGTAGGCGTTGCAAACTATTATTTTGATCAATCGATAGGTATTAACAAGACTAATACATTTCAGTTAAATTTTTTTTAAATATCATAAAAATTGTGGGCCCCACAGATTTGTGCGATTTGTGGGCGTTAAAGTGGGCGTGGCATCTTCGCGTAACAAACTTGCACTGCGTACAAGCCTACGGAATCTAAATCTGAAATACCAATTCTCTATCTTCTATAGTTTCTGAGATATCCGCGTTCATATTTACGATTTTTTGAAGTTTGTGGGCGGTAAAGTGGTCGTGGCAATTTTTTTTTTGACCAATCGATAGGTATAACAAGAAATATACATTTCAGTTAAACTTTTTTTTAAGTATTGATGAGGACAATACATTTCAGTTAAAATTTTTATTCTAGCATCAAAACTGTAGGAGCCTTTCGTCCCTCCAAGATCAGCTCAGGACTCATCTTCAGAAGAAGAGCTCCGAGAATTGCGTTCCGCAAAGTTACTGATTACCCATATCAATAGTCCAAACCTAATCTTTTTCATGTCTTTTTATATAATACGGAAAGCTTGCACTGCCACACTAGCGATGTATGTTCCGATCAGCTAATGCTTAAGTCTTCACTTTTGTGCTTCGTTGAGGCTTCCTCAAATTAAGCATTTGATATTCCTGGCTTTACCAGTCAGTAGCTAGCGGAGCTCGGCCAAAAAGAGGCATTCTCGTATTCATTCGAAATGATCTTTTTAAGAACGTTAGTCTTTGTTCAAGTGGTCGCTTGTTTGCTATTTCTACAAATTTAGCCTCTCCAGTGTTCGAGCTGGCCATCTTTAAGTACCGTTCCTTAGGGATTATTGTTATATATAAAAGTCCGACTTATCCGTTGATAGAGTTTAAGCCAGAGTTTAAGTATTTATTTCAGCGACACACGTTTTTAAATAGTAATTGTTTAGTTTTAGGAGATTTTAATTTATGCCTTCACTCCATCTCTGGGTGCTGTAGGAGAATTTTCGATTTTTTAGCAGATGCCAAAGATTTTAGTTCGTTGCTAGATTTGGATTCGTCTAGAACCAATCGCAATACGCATATTGATTGGTCGTTTTCAAATATTTTCGATAATAGGGCCACTTCGCGCACATTTGAGACCACGTATAGCTACCACAGTGGTATGTTTGTTAGCATAAGGGAGGCAGAGTAGGTAGTGTACATATATTTAAAAAAAATAGCAAAAAAACAAAACAACAAAAATTTAATAATAAAAAATTAAATCAATTATTTATTAACAAAAAAATTAAAAAAACAAATTATTAGTAATTTTAAGGTAAAATTATTGTTGATTAACAAAAAAAAACAATATTAACTGTTATTAAGGTAAAATAAATACTCCTAAAATAAACAAAAAATTAAGTAGTTAGCTTACTGCTAACTATTTCATTGTTTGTGTTTTTACTTTTCTTATTTAAAAAAAATCCAAAATTAAAAAAAATAATTTATTACTTTTAAACTTATTTTATAAAAACAAAATTGGTAGTAATTGGTGTAACCTGCATCTGCCAGGGAATACTTGAGTTCTTTGAAAAGAGAAGGGTTCATAGTCTTTACCTTGAAAAGCTCATTCACCGTAAGAAATTTTGATCGAAAAACTGATGGCATGACACCCGCAAGAACAAAAATTTCGTGCTTGCAAGTTCCTGGTGGAACACCAACAAATCTTCGTAGGACTCTTGCCTGAAAAATTTCTGCTGGCCCCAATACCTATATTCGGTAGGCTTGTTATTGCATATTCCTGTTTGCCACAAACAAAAGATTTGAAAAGATTAGTGCTTATTCTTGGCTTTAAGCCTGATTTGATGGTTGTTACCTTACAAAAACTGCGGGAGAATTGCAATACCTGAATGGTGCTCTGTTGAATTTGAATAGACCCTCTTTGGTCACGAATGCAGTGTGTTTTCGGCTGGCTTCATCAATTTCGACATGGAAAAATCCATTCTTGAGATCGAAGACTGAAAAATATTTCGCATTTTGCATTTTGTCAAGCACTTTGTCTATATGAGTGGAACTGGGAATCGATTTTTAAGAACCGTGGTGTTTAATATACGGTAATCTATGCACAGTCTGTATGTCTTATCCTTCTTCTTGGCTAGCACAACTTTACTAGCAACATCTGAACATGACTCTCTTACAATTCCCAGCTGCAGCCATTCCTCCACCTGCTTGCGAATTATTTCCCTCTCTGCTGCTGAAGATCGGCTTGGATGTTCTCTAAAAGCTATGTTGGTGCAATTAGGGATGATTGTCATCTTTACAGGGCAGGTTAGCTTCACGTCAGACGGCTTGTAGTCATCAACCATTTGCTTGACTGCAGTTTTGTATTCGCCTGGAACGTCTAGCTCTAATTCATGACTTACCAAATTGTAAATATTATGGTCATTCTCGGCAACGGTGTCATCTCCTCGTTTGAAAGCGTAGTTTCATTCTCCAGGACAACAGTAAACTTTTTTAGGAAGTCGAATAGAATAATGATGTTCACATTAATTTCTGATTCACTGCTTGATTGCGCTGTATGTTGGATTTCGTCATCATTTCGATCGTTTCAAATCGGCTTCGTAGCTCCTTGAAAGTTGTCGCACTGTATAGAGGGTATTTGAGATCGTCACGAAGCTTTAATCCATCTACGATATATCGGAATACCGACTCATCCTCCACAATTCCAAGAGCTGCTATCTTACGCATATGCAAAACATATTCGTGGAAATTCTCGTTGTCGTTTTTCTTTCGCTCCCGAAGCTGCTTGTGTACTTCAGCACTGGTCAGCGTCTTATCAAATTCGTCCAAAAGTACTTCGCATAGGGTATCATAGTCCGAAACAGTGGTGGACTCCAGGAATAACATTGCAGTTCCCTTCATTTTCATACGAGCGTTCACATATTTTTGCTTCAACGTTAACTCGTAGGCACTGGCGTTTTCGTTGAAACATTTAAGCCACTGTCTAATTGGAATTGACACTCCATCAAAATCGGAGACAACTTTAGAGAAGCTCTCAATTGGAACAACGGTCCTGCTTGAATCACTTTGCACAATTTTTGTAGGAAGCAGTTTTAGCACTTCGCTCAACTCGCTGCTGTTGGTGTAGACTTCTTCGCGATTATTGTTGTATTTCAGCTTCTGTTGAAATTCAGCTTAGTGTGTTAAATCACTACTACTAGCGAACTTAACTTGCTCCTCGATATTATTTCCCTTCTCTTCCTCCTCAGGCGGCACGAAGGAAGTATGATTCATATTCACCACTGCTGCTAAATTTCTGGTTTCATTTTCTGGTTGTTTTGTTATCCACCTGGACTGCATTTTTTGTTCTTTTTCGCGGAGCGAATCATTTTTAATAATTTTTTTGTAGTGTCCAATTCAAAGTGTTCGGTTTTTCCCCGAAATCAAACGACTTTCACTCACACCAACAGATTTTTCACTTGCTCGACGGTTGAGTCCCCATGTAAGATAATTGGATATTATCTGTAGTTTATTAATAAAGTTAAGGAATATAATAGTTTGTACATATAAAAGTTACATATGTTTTGATATTGATCAACGCGACTTTTCAACTGATTTTGCGACTGAAATTACTACTTTTTGACCAACGACTTTGTTTCACAACTTCTATGTCTCTTGATTCGGCTGATGGTGGTGGACTATCGAATATCATTTTAGAACGCAGCGTGATAAGGACTGCCAACCTATGTCTAATCTAGCAGCTCACATTCGGCCATCCTGCAAAACTTCTGTCCCAGATGCCTCGTCCTCTTCAGTTGAAAGCTTTTCATCTTAGTCCTCGTTGCTAGCATAGCGCCACAGCTTCATGAAGTCAGCGCTAGTAGACGTCTGTAGTGGACCCTAAAAATCGGCTGCTTTCTTTACATCGTACCTGCCGTTGCGTTTAACCTGTATAACTTCATATGGTCCCATGTATTTGTTGGCTAACTTTTTGCCGGTTGTAAACTACGTCACCTTGATGGCAACCAGATCACCCAACTGATAACCATGATGTCCTTTTCTCTTCTTGTCAAAGTTCTTCTTGTAGATCTCTTGAGCTTTTTCGATTTGGTGACGAGTTTCTTTCCAAATTATGTTACGTTCTACTTGTTGATTTATTATCATCTCATCTTCAAGGATCTTTAGGAGTTCGGCACTAGAGTTGTTTCTCATTCGCATCCCAAACATATTTTCGAATGGCGTGAGGCTAGTGGACATGTGCATTTATGGCCTGCTGTACTTGTGACGTGTATTTATACCACTTTGCGGGCTCCGATGCTGACATCTTTGAGAGTACTGAAATAATTACTCTGTTGACCCGTTCGATTTGTCCGTTGCCCCTTGGCACACCGGCTGTAGTCTCATTGTAATCAATATTTTCGCTGTGCAGAATTCCTTGAAAGAGTGTGATGTAAATGCAGCTCCTTTATCGCTTATGATTCTCTGTGGGCTGCCAAATATTGAGACCCAGGACTCCAAGTGTTTGATAGCTTCCTCTGCGTTCGTTGACTTTGTGGGAAACAACCAAGTGCATTTAGAAAAGCCATCCACAATTGCAAAAATGTAGCGGTAGCTTTTTGATGTCATGTCTAATGAGCCAAGATGATCCACATGAAGCGTTGAAATGGGAGTATCTCCTTTGTTTATAGCGTGCATGAAGTCGTCCTGCTTCCCCAATTTCTGATTATGTGTGGTGCGCTCGATACAGTTGGAAATAGTCCGAATTACTTTCTTCTCAACGTGGGAAATGTGGAAATCCTGCTGGATTGCATGCATGGTCTTCTGCGTTCCCATGTGTCCAAAGTTATGCGAACTTGTTATAATCTCTTTCTCCATGCATTTTGGTACAGCTAAAAGTTCTTGCCCATTTACTTGCTTATATACAAGTTGTTTTTGATTATATAATCGGCATACGGTCCATGCTTCAAAATTCCCCGAACAGCCATTAAATGTTCATCATTTTGTTGGGCTCTCTTGATCTGCGTGTTAACTTCGGATGACACGATCTTTATAGGGAAACGACTAAGGCTGTCGACATGTTGCATTCTAGTTCCTGCGCGAAGCTCCACGTTGAAGGTAAGGTCTTGCAAGTACATCAACCACGGCGTAACTTCTCGAGGGACATCTTTTTTTGAGACCGTCTGCTTGAAGGCTGCACAATCCGTTACCATGTCAAACTCAATACCCAGCAAATAATGGCGAAGTCTCTTTGTTGCTACGAAAGCTACCTTTACCTCAAGCACGTAACTGATGGCTTCTTACTCCAGTAAAAAACGGGGTGCCACTCCCCAGCATGTTGATGCAACAGCGTTCCACCGAAGCCATGTTTTGAAGCAACAACGTGTAATTGAGTTTTGGCGCCTTGACTCCAAACCTTCAGGACTGGCTCCTCTATAAGTGCTGCTTTTAATCGATCAACGGCTTGTTTCTGTTCTCCTTCTATTTTGAAAACAGCATCCATTTTTAGCAGCTGCGTTAAGGGTTTATCAATAAAGGCGTAATCCTTAACAAACTTGCGAATATACCCTGTTAGACCGAGGAATGCCTGTATACCTCTGATGTTGACCGGCATAGGAAAGTTTTTGACTGTCATGATCTTCTCTTTTCCTGGCCATATCTGCCCATTTTCTATTTAATACCCAAGAAAATTGATACGCTATTTTAGAAAGTGGCATTTAGACCACCTTATATCAAGTCCGGACTGCTGGGCCTGCTTCAAGACGCGTTCCATGTTGCTTAGACATTCATCGGCTGTTTGTCCAAAAACAACAATGCCATCAATGTACATTTCCATAATACCTGCATTTATCAGATGTTGAAAGATATAAGTAACATACCTTACAAAAACTGCGGGAGAATTGCAATACCCGAATGGTGCTCTGTTGTATTCGAATAGACCCTCTTTGGTCACGAATGCAGTGTATTTTCGGCTGGCTTCATCGATTTCGACATGGAAAAATCCATTCTTGAGATCGAAGACTGAAAAATATTTCGCATTTTGCATCTTGTCAAGCACTTCGTCTATGAGTGGAACTGGGAATCAATCTTTAAGAACCTTGGTGTTTAATATACGGTAATCTATGCACAGTCTGTATGTCTTATCCTTCTTCTTGGCTAGCACAACTTTACTAGCAACATCTGAACATGACTCTCTTACAATTCCCAGCTGCAGCCATTCCTCCACCTGCTTGCGAATTATTTCCCTCTCTGCTGCTGAAGATCGGCTTGGATGTTCTCTAAAAGCTATGTTGGTGCAATTAGGGATGATTGTCATCTTTACAGGGCAGGTTAGCTTCACGTCAGACGGCTTGTAGTCATCAACCATTTGCTTGACTGCAGTTTTGTATTCGCCTGGAACGCCTAGCTCTAGTTCATGACTTACCAAATTGTAAATATTATGTTCGTTCTCGGCAACGGTGTCATCTCCTCGTTTAAAAGCGTAGTTTCATTCTCCAGGACAACAGTAAACTTTTTTAGGAAGTCGAATAGAATAATGATGTTCACATTAATTTCTGATTCACTGCTTGATTGCGCTGTATGTTGGATTTCGTCATCATTTCGATCGTTTCAAATCGGCTTCGTAGCTCCTTGAAAGTTGTCGCACTGTATAGAGGGTATTTAAGATCGTCACGAAGCTTTAATCCATCTACGATATATCGGATCACCGACTCATCCTCCACAATTCCAAGAGCTGCTATCTTACGCATATGCAAAACATATTCGTGGAAATTCTCGTTGTCGTTTTTCTTTCGCTCCCGAAGCTGCTTGTGTACTTCAGCACTGGTCAGCGTCTTATCAAATTCGTCCAAAATTACTTCGCATAGGGTATCATAGTCCGAAACAGTGGTGGACTCCAGGAATAACATTGCAGTTCCCTTCATTTTCATACGAGCGTTCACATATTTTTGCTTCAACGTTAGCTCGTAGGCACTGGCGTTTTCGTTGAAACATTTAAGCCACTGTCTAATTGGAATTGACACTCCATCAAAATCGGAGACAACTTTAGAGAAGCTCTCAATTGGAACAACGGTCCTGCTTGAATCACTTTGCACAATTTTTGTAGCAAGCAGTTTTAGCACTTCGCTCAACTCGCTGCTGTTGGTGTAGACTTCTTCGCGATTATTGTTGTATTTCAGCTCCTGTTGAAATTCAGCTTCGTGTGTTAAATCACTACTACTAGCGAACTTAACTTGCTCCTCGATATTATTTCCCTTCTCTTCCTCGTCAGGCGGCACAAAGAAAGTATGATTCATGTTTACCACTGCTGCTGCATTTTGCGAATCTTCTGGTTTCATTTTCTGGTTGTTTTGGTTTCCACCTGGACTGCGTTTTTTGTTCTTTTTCGCGGAGCGAATTATTTTCACCAACTTTTTTGTAGTGTCCAATTCAAAGTGTTCGGTTTTTCCCCGAAATCAAACGACATTCACTCACACCAACAGATTTTTCACTTGCTCGACGGTTGAGCCCCCATGTAAGATAATTGGATATTATCTGTAGTTTATTAATAAAGTTTAGGAATATAATAGTTTGAATATATAAGAGTTACATAAGTTTTGATATTGATTAACGCGACTTTTCAACTGATTTCGCGACTGAAATTACTACTTTTTGACCAACGACTTTGTTTCACAACTTCTCTGTTTCTTGATTCGGCTGATGGTGGTGGACTGTCGAATATCATTTTAGAACGCAGCGTGATAAGGACTGCCAACCTATGTCCAATCTACCAGCTCACATATATATTCTAGATCAGGATCACTAGCCGAGTCGATCTAGCCATGTCCGTCTGTCCGTATGAACGCTGAGATCTCGGAAACAATAAGAGCTGCAATACTGGGATTAGCCATGCAGATTCCTGAGATTCCTGTGCAGTGCAAGTTTATTTGTTACGCCCACAAGCCGCTCAAAACGGTGGCTCCTACAGTTTTGATGCTGAAATACAAATTTTAACTGAAATTTATTGTTCTCATCAATTCCTATCGATTGATGCAAAAAAAAGTTTGCCACGCCCACTTTAACGCCCGTAAACCGCCCACAAACTTCAAAAAATCGTAAATATGAACGCGGATATCTCGGAAACTATCAAAGATAGAGAATTGGGATTTCAGATTTAGATTCCGTAGTGTTAAGTTGTGACGCCGTGCCGAAAATGCTATGTACGGCTGTTATCGTAAGAGGGGCTCTTGGGAATAGGTAAACGACTGAAGTTCAAAGATAACAATTTAGCCTTTAATTCATTAGCTTATAATGTGTACACTTCACTCTTGATCATTAATTAACTTTACAAATAAATGGGTCGCACTGTACAGAAAGTAAATGCAGACGATGTTGTTCCGGTCGCTGAAGCTCGTAGTTCTCTTTTCTTTTTGGCAAGCTCTGTCGAGTTGCCAGATGTCCTGACCTTCGTCTTCAGTTGGCAGAGATATCAGCTGTGTGTACGAACCAAGTACCGTGGGACTGAACATCGTAGCCTTGTACACAAGTCTGTTTCGCGAATATGCCACCCCCACTCTTACGCCCACAAGCCGCGAAAAACTGTGGCGCCCACAGTTTTGATGCTAGAAATACAAATTTAACTGAAATGTATTGGTCCCGTCAATACCTATCGATTTACTTAATAAAAACGCCCATTCTAACGCTCACAGCCTTCCCAGAAGAAATGCTATGATGTCAGAGCCAGACAATGCGAAATGTTTTTAGGCATGTGTGTATGTAAATAGTGGCCGGCCGAACTTAGCAGCAAAGCAAAAAGCGCTACCAACGCTAAGAGAGAGCAGAGTGAGCGTCTAACATATTTTATTGAATATTTAACAATTTAAGCTTTTTGTTCTTTTCCCCTCTGTCCTCTGGCCAATTTACCTATTGCTATTATTGTGTTGTTTGTTGATGCTTAACAAACATATATTAATATAAATGTATTTAGTCTATTTTATGTCTTGCTCTCTCTTGGCGCAGGCTGAAACAAAAGCGGAATAAAAAAATGAGAATGAAAGGCCAACGCTAAGAGAGAGCAGAGTGCGGGGCTAACTTATTCTATTGAATAATAAGCCACTTAATTTTTTCCACTTTTTGGCTATATTTTAACACCAGTTCATTGGTCTGCCAATTTTATTTACCTAATTCCGATCAGGTTAATGTATGATTTAAATTGCTAAACTTTTCTCTTTTCTTTCCATTTTTTCTTACGGCAGTGCATTCACATGGGCCAAATGACACGGAAGATTGGAGTAAAAGGACCAAAAATCCGAGCACGTAAAATTGGCGCGAAAAACTTTACAGCTTTGTAAATCGTTCTGATATGTCTTTTATCAGATATGCATATGCATTGATTTAATCAGTACCTATAGACTGCCCCATAAAATTATTGCCACGCCCACTCCAACGCCTACAAACATCCCAAGGAGCTAGGAAAAGCAATGATGTCAGAGCCAGATAAGGACATATATTTGCATATGTATGTTTGCGTGTAAATAGTTGCAAACTGAATTGCGCTGCGAATATAACTCTATTAAGCTATGTACTTTATATACACAAAACGCTTAAAAGTTGTTTAAATGTACATTGTACATTTATATAAATGTTATTAGTATGTTTTGTCTTGCTCTCTCTGTCTCAGCGCCAGCTGAAACAACAGCGTGACAAAAAAATGAGAATGTAAAGCGCTGCCAACGCATGGAAAGAGCACAGTGCGCGTACATTAATATAAATGTTATTAGTATGTTTTGTCTTGCTCTTTCTTTCTCAGCGCAAGCTGAAACAACAGCGTGACAAAAAAATGAGAATGTAAAGCGCTGCCAACGCAAGGAAAGAGCAGAGTGCGCGGCTAACTTATTAATTGAATATTTAACAGTTTAAACAATTTGTCCTTTTCCCCTCTTTCCTCTGGCCAATTTACCTATTGCTATTATTGTGATGTTTGTTGACGCTTAACAAACATATATTAATATAAATGTTGAACGAGTGTTTCTGTCGATTAGGAGAAGCTGGACAGCTGTTTTCTGGCGACTCTGAGAAGCAGTGGACAACAGCAGTTTTAACAGCGAATGTTAGATTTCTGCTGCTAATTTTAGCAGCACTACATTACGAAGAAGACATAAGGAGGAGCTGGTCGCGTTTATAACCGAGCTTTTATATTTTCGAATTTGTAAATCAAAGTTAGCAATAAATCAAAGATTGGAAGTATATAAATGAATATAGCTAGTGAAGTTCAACATATTTCTGAGTTTTTATTACAAAGTGTGTGAAAGACCCCCAGAGTAGACTTCTGCTCAACTTTGACGATCGGGTGCGAATCGTCACAACATTTTTGGTGGCCCATGAGGGGAACATACACTCATAACTTCATCAGCTTCCAATATTTGTAAACATACTTCAATCTTTGTGCTTACTTGTTTGCAAATCTACTATTAATTTAAACCAGCAAAGTTACGCAACCTTTGCCACGTACATCGCCATAACGGAGCCTCGAATAACGGAGGAATCAAGAAGTCGAGGAGAATAGCGGATTCAACCCATGCCTATTGCCATCTCATGCGACACACTAGTCTCGTGAAGTTTGCCGTCCCCTTCCTTCAAAGCTTGATCGCAACACGAGCGGAACGACTGAAACAGGTGAGTGTGTTTGTGAGAGTATTTGTGCGTGGTTTTTCAATGCAGAGTGCAATAGGAAAACATTAAAATGGGTAAAAATGAAAGTAATGGTAGTGATTTGGCACAACAGAGCTCGGCACCTTTGGCTGTGGTCGAGCCTTTTGCAGACATGTACGCAATGCAGATGGACTTATCTTCCAGGTTGACCCAACTAATTAAAAATGCTAAAAAGGACGGTCAAATAAAGAAAACTAAATCCTAGTATGAGTTTCGCCTCAACAAGCTCAACGAGCTTTCAAAACAATTTTACACAAATCATCAAGCGCTTATTTTACAGCAATGTCCACGATCGCATCCATATTTTGCGGATGCTGTTGAAGACAATTTTGAGCAAGCATACAGCCACATTTATTGTTCTTTCGCCGATGAATACGAAACCAAGTTTCCAGTCCCAATACAGGTATCAGGTGATCAATCCATAAACAACACTCTTGTGCCCATTCCTGTTTCCACAATTCAGCTGCCCAAATTGCCCACTTTTCAGGAAATTTTGCAGATTGGCCATCTTTTTATGACAGCTTTACGCAGCTAATACATGAAAATCAATCTCTTTCAAACATTCAAAAATTTCATTTCTTGAAGCAAGCACTACCGCACGGACGAGACCAGGATATAAACCATATGGCATTAACAGAAACCAACTATTCAGTGGCATGGAACCTTGTGGTAAAACGATACAACAACTTTCGACTGCAGTTCATGTACAATATGAATGCACTGTACGGAATCGAGCCACTGTCCAAGGAGATCGCGGTGGACCTTGGGAATTTATTAAACTTGGCAAATGTATGTATTAGTGAATTCCGACGACTACACATTGCCATTGATTCCTGTGATCATTGGTTGGTACATCACTTACTCACAAAGCTGCCTATCAGCACAACACAGGCCTGGGAACATTCCCTGGGCAACAACGTGGAAATCCCCACCTTCACAAAGCTGGAGGTGTTTCTTCACAATCGATTGGTCAGCATCGACCTAATCGAGAGTAGGAAACCAGCCGTTCCAGTTATATCATCTATACAATCGACCAACCATCGCCAGACAACCAGACCATCGGGAAACTCCACTGTTAGGGGACACAGCTTCCACAGTACTCTTGAGTCTGGATCCATCAGGTGCTCGCTCTGCCAACAGAATCACGTTCTAAGACGGTGCCCGGACTTCCTTGCCAAGGATTGTTTCGCGCGAAAGGTTATAGTCGACCGCTCGAAGGCATGCATCAACTGCCTTAGTGCTTCCCATTCTCTCAGTCAATGCAGCAGCAACCGAAACTGCTCGCAATGTGGTCAACGGCACCACACTTTGTTACATTTCCCGAATGCTCAACAAAGTTCTTCATTGACTCCTGAAGTATCCCGACAGCATGCTTCAGACTCTGGTCGGAGCGCAGCCGCTGTACAAAATGCACCATCAACGCAACTCTTCAGCGCAGTTGCCTCCCATCTGAACTCAACGACCCTTCTTGCTACTGCACTGGTTCGGATCGTAAATAACTCCACTGGGCAGTCAGCTTTAGTTCGAGCTCTCATCGACCATGGCTCGGAAGGCACCCTCATCACGGAAAACATCGTTCAAGCGCTTAGACTCAAACGGCATCCTGTTCGAGCTGAGATCACGGGAATTGGTAATACGTCACATAATCAGTGCAGGCACAGCACCGACTTCACCATAATCTCATGTTCAGGGTCGGATTTTAATGCCTACGTATCCTCAGCCTTCATCCTTCGGTCACTAACAGGTCATTTACCAAAACAAAATGTAAACATTAAGTCCTGTAAACATCTCCAAGGGTTATCCTTTGCAGATCCTAATTTCATCAAGTCGGGTCGCATTGACCTACTTATCGGTGTCGACACTATCCCGCAATTAATGCTTCCGGACATACGCAAAGGGACGGTTGCAGAACCGATTGCTCAAAACACACAGCTGGGCTGGATAGTTTTTGGACCAGCTGAAGCAGCCCAGACGACATCAATCTCCATCCGTTGTAATTTGGCAAACCTAAGCAACATGGTACAGAGGTTTTTCGAATTGGATCAGGTCTCCACAACACGACAACTCAACGCAGAGGAAAAATGGTGTGAGGACCATTTTCAACAAACTCATATCCGTCAGCCGAATGGGAAATATCTAGTTCGTTTGCCTTTAAAAACGTTGTTTGACCCCGCACAGGTGATCGGCCGGTCAAGACAAATCGCATTAAACCGTTTCCACGCCCTGGAAAGGAAACTTAATCATCGGCCAGATTTCAGTCAACAGTATGCCAGCACTATTCAAGAGTACTTTGATCTAAAGCAGATAAAAGAGGTAAATGGTAGTGAGGAAGAACACACTAGGATCAACGCTCAAAGGCAACTCTCAATCTCTGCGTGCACCGTTCCACATCATGCTGTGATCAAAGACGACAGTTTAACTACAAAGATGCGCGTCGTATACGACGCTTCGTGCAAAACGTCTAACGGGAGGTCTTTGAATGATATTTTATGCACGGGTCCCGCCCTACAAAACGATCTTGGAGGAGTTATACTCAACTGGCGTCTCCATCGGTATGTCTTCGTGGCCGATATAACGAAAATGTATCGCTGCATAGATATGCATGAAGAAGATGCCCAGTATCAGCGAATTTTCTGGCGCGATGAAAAGGGACTCATCAAGGAATATTTTTTGACTACAGTAACGTTTGGCACTGCCTCGGCACCCTTCACGGCGATTCGAGTCATACATCAGATTGCGTCCGACGAGCGCGAAAGCTATCCTCTGGCCGAGCATGTCCTTAAAAAAGAAATCTATGTGGACGATGTTCAATCAGGACACGAGACCATCGACGGATTTCTAAAAATTCGCAATGATGTCATCGCAGCTCTGCAATCAGCAGGCATGGAGCTCAAGAAGTGGGCATCCAACCATCCAGATATCTTAGAAAGCATCCCAACTACAGATCTCTCTAACAGTAGCATTTTTGAGATAGTCAATAAGGACTCCATTAAAACTTAAGGGTTGTATTGGCATCCAAACAAAGATGGTTTTGGTTTTAATCTTAAGTTTTCTCTCAATCCTATATTCACCAAACGTTCTATACTATCCACAGTAGCACGCTTATTCGATCCGTTGGGATACCTGGCACCAGTGATCATCGCTGCGAAAATCCTGTTGAAGGAAGTTTGGAGTTTTCGTATCGAGCGCAAGGATGAGCCCCCCGCATCATTAGATTGGGACGACACATTGCCAGATCAACTCGCCGAGCGGTGGCGACAGCTCATTCAGGAGCTCCCCGACATTGAAGAGATACACATCCCTCGGTGGTTAGGCTTCGATTTAACGCATGCCTCGACGTTGCAACTACACATGTTTTGTGATGGATCATCCATGGCGTATGCAGCATGCGCTTATCTTCGAGCTAGTTGTACGGATGGCTCCGTGCAGGTTAACTTATTAGCCGCCCGCAGTCGAGTCACACCTGTTAAGCCGCTAACAATTCCGAGAGTTCAGTTATCCGGAGCCCTGCTGTGTACACAATTAGCCGATTGGATTGTCAATCAACTTCAAGCATCACATCACACCATATCCGTACACTACTGGTCGGATGCAATGATAGTGCTGTATTGGATCAGCGGAGACCCCAGGCGTTGGAAAACATTTGTGTCGAATAGAATTGGAGCCATCCTGGAGGCAAGCTCGCCATCGCAATGGAGACATGTTCTTACGCAAGAAAACCCTGCAGATTGTGCTACACGCGGACTCACCCCTTCCCAGCTGAAACACCACACGCTTTGGTGGAACGGACCACATTGGCTGCATCTTTCAGAGGAGCATTGGCCAGTCAATCCAGTTCAGTCCCCAAAATCAGAACTTATTTCAGGAGAGCAATCCTTAAAGCACATCGGAGCCCACATTTGTATAGAAGTGCAACCATTTATCGAATCATATTCCTCCTATAATAAACTCTTATTCGTTACAGCCTACGTCAAACGATTCATTTATAATACTCGTCACAAAAAAGCGGATAGACTCACCGGCCCTATTCAGGTATCTGAATTTCAACAGGCTTTGTTCGCACTGGTGCGGATGGTTCAACAAGAAGTCTATTCGGAAGAATTATCAAGACTACGATCCAACAAATTTCTATCCAAACACAACAAACTCAGCCAGCTATCACCGTTTCTCGACGTTGAGGGGCTCATGAGAGTTAAAGGCAGACTTAAGAATGCTTTGCAGCTCTCCATGTCTCAACGCACACCAATAATCCTTCCAAAGGCCCACCACTTGACGATTTTGGTTATAAGGAACGCTCATCACAACACCTTACATGGCGGTGTGCAACTAACTTTATCTACAATTCATCAAGTTTTCTGGATCGTCAACGGTAGACAGGCAGTAAAAAGGATTCTGCGACAGTGCGTAGCCTGTTTCAAACACCGGCCGTCACCATCAAGCCAACTGACGGGAGATTTACCAGCACACCGTGTCAATCCGCCCAAACGGGCGTTCGAAGCAACTGGAGTTGATTACACTGGTGCGATTGAGATAAAGTCATCCAGATTCAGAGGTCACACTTGCTATAAAGCATACATTGCAGTTTTCATTTGCTTAGCGAGCAAAGCGATTCATTTGGAAGCAGTCACGGGAATATCGGCACAGCATTTTCTGTGGGCGCTGCAGCGCTTTATCGGACGTAGGGGTTTTTGTCAACATCTATACAGCGACTGTGGAACCAACTTTATCTCATCCGACAAGTCTCTAAAGCTGTGGACCAATGAATTCTATAAAGGAATTGAAGAGACAGTAGTTCCTGAACTTACTCGTCGAAACATTCAGTGGCATTTCAATCCTCCACATAGTCCAAACTTTGGAGGACTCTGGGAATCCAACGTAAAAGCTGTTAAAACTTATCTTTATCGATCGTTTAATGGGATTCGAATGACGTACGAGCAGCTGTCTACCATTCTTGTCCAGATAGAAGCGTGCTTGAACTCTCGGCCATTATGCCCCTTAACGTCTGACTTAGATGATTTGCAAGCTCGCACCCCTGCACATTTTTTAATCGGGGATTCGATGATGTCACTCCCTGAGCCTAGTCTTAAGGATTCTTCATTAAACACAGAGTTCCTGAATGGTCAAAGGATGTTTCGCCTCTTTTGGAGAAAATGGAGTGCAGATTGGCTATCTCATCTGCAGGCGCGCCCCAAGTGGCGCCACGAAACTGACAATCTTCAGCGTAACGACATGATCATCATCAAGGATGATCGAACTGGTCCTTCTGACTGGAAATTAGGGCAAATCATCGACTGACATCCTGGGGCCGATGGGCTCGTTCGAGTAGCTACAATTAAGACCTCATCGGGTATTTACAAGAGGTCTGTGTCAAAGATTTGTCGTTTGCCCTTGCCAAGATTTACTGAAGAGTCTAGCCCAAGTACACAACCCATGCACCTTTGAATATACCCGCATTCACTCCATAACACACTTCAACCTTTTCAGAGTTTAAGCATGGTCTAAGGCTTTGAATACTGGGTCCAGTATTGGAGGCGGCATGAACGGGTGTTTCTGTCGATTAGGAGAAGCTGGACAGCTGTTTTCTGGCGACTCTGAGAAGCAGTGGACAACAGCAGTTTTAACAGCGAATGTTAGATTTCTGCTGCTAATTTTAGCAGCACTACATTACGAAGAAGACATAAGGAGGAGCTGGTCGCGTTTATAACCGAGCTTTTATATTTTCGAATTTGTAAATCAAAGTTAGCAATAAATCAAAGATTGGAAGTATATAAATGAATATAGCTAGTGAAGTTCAACATATTTCTGAGTTTTTATTACAAAGTGTGTGAAAGACCCCCAGAGTAGACTTCTGCTCAACTTTGACGATCGGGTGCGAATCGTCACAACAAATGTATTTAGTCTATTTTATGTCTTGCTCTCTCTTTCTTGGCGCAGACTGAAACAAAAGCGGAACAAAAAAATGAGAATGAAAGGCGCTGCCAGAGTGCGCGGCTAACTTAATCTATTGAATAATAAACAACTTATTTTGGTTCCCCTTTTTGGCTATACCCTAACACCAATTCATTGGTCTACCAATTTTATTAACCTAGTTCCGATCAGGTTTATGTATGATTTAACTTGCTTAAATAATAGTTAGGGCGCGGGAGGGAGGGCTTTTTGCTTCTTTCATTTTCTCTTTTCCTAGCGCATTTTTATGCGCCAAAAGAGAAGGGAAATTGGAGTAAAAAGACCGAAAATCCGTGCACGTAAAATTGGCAGGCCAAAACTTTACAGCGCTGTAAATCTTCTGTCGTGTCTTTAGTCTACGACTGTGCCGAATGCGATTTTTGGGAATTTTCCAAGTGTCTTCTACTTTAAAAGCGATTATCTTAACGTAACTTAACCTTTGCAAGTAATGTAACGTAAACTCATTAAATTAATTTTCCTTTGCTAAGAAGTTAACGTAAATTTGTGTTTTTCCTTTGCTAAGAAGTAATGTAAAACTGTGTTTTTATGCGGTCGCGAGTTGATGCGACTTCTGCCGACGTCACTGTCGCGGTTTGCTGCTGACTGGTTGCTGCGCACTTTGCTAACTACCCATTTTAAAATAATTTTATTAACAATAACAAACATTTCTACTTTCATATTTAAAATTACTTTTGATACAATTTTCGATTTTTAATTTTCTAATCGCTTCGCACTTTTTTATTATTTATAAAAATGTAAGAAAATAGCCGTTTTAAAGGCATTTTTATATTTTTATAAATTAACGTATTTATTATTTAATAACCCTATAAGTTTTAGCCTTTTTAAGGACTAACACCTAGACCTACTGAATTGGAAGTTCTTATAGCCACTTTTAATAGAAAAGTAAAGCTTGGTCCCGATCAGATTTGCCTTTGTTCTTAAGGATTGTGGTTCCCAAAGCAAATAAATAGGCTTTCTAGAGCCTGTTTAGAAGAACATTGCGAGTTCCATAGAAAGCGAATTCGGGGATACTGGTGATTCTTTTAAGTTCTGTGCAACTTGTCACAGCAATATAAAACCCGGCAGAAAGCCCAAAGGTGCCATTTCCAACGGCCTAGATTTCCCAGAAATTCCTCATTGCTTAAGGGGGCTTACTCCCTTGGAGGAACGACTGATTTCACCTTGCCTTCCATTTATGATTATTAAGTCGATAGGTCATGAGCTATAAAAGGGGCTGTTGTAAATGTTCCAATTCCAGTAAGTAATATTGTGACGTCCCTCCCACGAGCTTTCAATGAAGCTGAGGTTATACAGCTCCACCTCAAGCGAAGAATGGAATACGGACATGATTTCATGGTAGAGACAATTAGGCGTTCCAAAATTGCTGACGCTATTAGATCTCAGTAAACGAGCAGTGTCTGATTTTACATCCGAAACTGTTCCCTTCACAGCATCTCAAGCTGACTTAGCATTAGTAAGTTCGGAGGCGACTAATTCCGATGAGAATGCGGGAGCGGAAGAGCTAAATCCTGGAGGACAAGAAACTATGCTTGAGAATAACCAGACACGCAATGTAGGAATTCCGAGAATTACAATGACTCCAGGTGAGGGCCAAAGACCTCTCGACGTGATTCTCGATGCTGACTCTGAAGAATTATCGTTCCCAAGCATATATGCTGGCGTCAAGAGACCATCTTCAGAGAGTAATACAACCGTAGTTAGGTCTGAACTTAGGAACGTAAATGAAGAGGTTGTAGAACTGACAAATGATTCTTAAATTATAAGAAGGTGGAACTGATTTAAATTCGAAACAATATTTCAACTTGCTTACGTAAGCGCAGCGCGTCCAGCGTTGTTACAGCTGCTAACGTACTTGATGAAGATTTTCAGTCGCCAGTTTGGTTTGTCAACTTTCTTTATAACTCTGTCTGCCGCTAAAACTAGGTGGCCAGAGCTGATAGTTTTGCTTAAGCACAATGTAGATAGGGTTAAAATAAATAAAGAAGAAGCTTTAAATTTACAACTTAGGGAAAAGGCGCGCCTGATTTGGACAGACCCAGTGACGTGTGCTAGATATTTTTCTTATATATATAGGAAAGATATTAATTTAACGAAGAAACTTGGGGGTATCTTTGAAAGTAATTTTGTTACTACCTATTATTGACGATTTGAGTTTCAACAGAGAGGTTCACCTCATATTCGCGGTATGTTTTGCCTGAATGTTATAGCCTTCATTGATCAGTTTGTTATTGCGGATGTTACAAACACAAATTTGGCTCCGTATGTTGAATACCAAAAGCATAAGCACGGACACTCGTGTCTTAAGAAGGTGCGCGGTCAATCTGTTTGTCGATTCGGTATTCCATATCCTCCAATGCCCCAAACGGAAATATTGAAGCCACTTCCTAAAGAAACTCAAATCTTTTCTCTTCACCACGAAAACTTTAAAAAAATTCGTATCAATCAGATGATTTGTTTAGCCATCTCAGCATATTTAAAAAAAGCCTCAGTTACGAGGACTACATATATGATATTAGGTTTAGATTGAAAAAACCACAGATTTTTCTAAAGATAACGTTTGCAGAAATTCAAGTTAATGCTTATAATAAACAGATTCTATCTATGCAAAGGGCAAATATGGATATCCAGTTAATTTTGGACCCTTTTGCTTGCTGTAGCTACATAATTAATTATATTAACAAATCCCAAAGGGGTATTTCGAAGTTAATGCGAGAAACAGCTAATGACATTCGAAGAGGCAATGCAAAAGCTACAGTATCTTGGTCACAAATTTATTTCGTGCACTGAGATCTCTGCTCAGGAGGCCGTTATTGTTGTCTGAGACTGGCGTTGTCAGAAACTAGCAATAAATGCGTTCACTTAAACACCTTCCCTCGAGAACAACGTGTTCGTATGCTTAGATCTACAAGCGACCGGCAAAATATGCCTCAGAATTCTACTGACATCTTTCAGAAAGGTTTGCTTGACAGATACGAACAAAAACCAGATTCTCATGAAGGCCTGTGTTTAGCCGATTTGGCTACAAACTATGAGTTTTCAAAAAGCCGTGGAAGAACTCGTCAAGGGACACATATTGACCATGAAGCTTAAGAAGAAAATTATATTTTAGGAGAAGTTTATCTCGCGCCTAGCGACGGAAGTGGTTTTATTAGAGAAAGGAATAGGCCGAGTATTATTAGGTATAGCCCCTTCAATGTTGATATAGATAGACAGAATTATTTTAGAGCTTTAGCTATGCTTTATTCTCCGTGGATAGACGAACAGGCAGATTTAATACAGAGAAATTGTGAGGAGTTTTACCAAGGGAGCGAAGAGGCTAATAAAGCCAATTTTGATCGATTTAATTCCATAGAAAGTTCGGAAGACGCGCTTAGAACGACCATGGAAGGAGAGGACAATAATGAGGAAAATATAGATGAGGAGGCCGCAGTTAATGAGGAGTTTAGGGCCCTAGCTTTTCCGGAAATATCTTTTCAAATAAATGTTTGAAACTTAAACAAGGAGTATAATGGTAGAGCAGGAAGCGCTCCCACAGGCAAAGCTGCTTTCGGAATCGAAGGCTCCACTCTTCATTCCATGTTCTCTCTCCTTGTTATCAGGCTGGGTCTGCATTTAGGACCCTGATTTGTTAAATACCCTGCGTTCTAGATTTATTGATCTTAAAGTACTTATAATAGACGAATTTTGTATGGTATGTATGTATGTATGTATGGTATGGTATGATCCATACAGTGCTATATTTGGATCTTGTCTGTGGAGCCCTTTTAAGTTTTTTGAACTCACAGAGATAATGCGACAGCGAGATAACCAGCCGTTTGCAATTACACTCAATAACATGGCGTCCGGCCAAATGTCGTCTGATGATATAAGGTTACTTAGAACCCGTATTTCCGATGAAAGCCAAGTACCAAATGACGAGGCTATACATTTCAGTTAACATTTTTTTCTAGCATGAAAATTGTGGGCGCCACAGGCTTAGGCGGTTTGTTGGAGTTAGAGTAGGCGTTGCAAACTATTATTTGGATCAATCGATAGGTATTAAGAAGACTAATACATTTCAGTTAACGTTTTTTATCTAGCATAAAATTGTGGGCCCCACAGATTTGGCCGATTTGTGGGCGTTAAAGTGGGCGTCTAAATCTGAAATACCAATTCTCTATCTTCTATAGTTTCTGAGATATCCGCGTTTATATATACGATTTTTTAAGTTTGTGGGCGGTAAAGTGGGCGTGGCAAACTTTTTTTTTGACCGCTAAGAGAAAGCAGAGTGCGGGGCTAACTTATTCTATTGAATAATAGGCAACTTAATTTTTTCCACTTTTTGGCTCTACTCTAACATCAGTTCATTGGTCTGCCAATTTTATTTACCTAATTCCGATCAGGTTAATGTATGATTTAAATTGCTACAATTTTCTCTTTTCTTTCCATTTTCTCTTACGGCAGTGCATTCACATGGGCCAAATGAGACGGAAGATTGGAGTAAAAGGACCGAAAATCCGAGCACGTAAAATTGGCGCGAAAAACTTTACAGCTTTGTAAATCGTTCTGATATGTCTTTTATCAGATATGCAAATGTGCCATTTCCAACGGCCTAGATTTCCCACAAATTCCTCATTGCTTAAGGGGGCTTACTCCCTTGGAGGAACGACTGATTTCACCTTGCCTTCCATTTATGATTATTAAGTCGATAGGTCATGAGCTATAAAAGGGGCTGTTGTAAATGTTCCAATTCCAGTAAGTAATATTGTGACGTCCCTCCCACGAGCTTTCAATGAAGCTGAGGTTATACAGCTCCACCTCAAGCGAAGAATGGAATACGGACATGATTTCATGGTAGAGACAATTTGGCCTTCCAAAATTGCTGACGCTATTAGATCTCAGTAAACGAGCAGTGTCTTTTTACATCCGAAACTGTTCCCTTCATAGCATCTCAAGCTGACTTAGCATTAGTAAGTTCGGAGGCGACTAATTCCGATGAGAATGCGGGAGCGGAAGAGCTAAATCCTGGAGGACAAGAAACTATGCTTGAGAATAACCAGACACGCAATGTAGGAATTCCGAGAATTACAATGACTCCAGATGAGGGCCAAAGACCTCTCGACGTAATTCTCGATGCTGACTCTGAAGAATTATCGTTCCCAAGCATATATGCTGGCGTCAAGAGACCATCTTCAGAGAGTTATACAACCGTAGTTCGGTCTGAACTTAGGAACGTAAATGAAGAGTTTGTAGAACTGACAAATAATTCTTAAATTATAAGAAGTTGGAACAGATTTAAGTTCGAAACAATATTTCAACTTGCTTACGTAAGCGCAGCGCGTCCAGCGTTGTAACAGCTGCTAACGTACTTGATGAAGATTTCCAGTCGCCAGTTTGCTTTGTCAACTTTCTTTATAACTCTGTCTGCCGCTGAAACTAGGTGGCCAGAGCTGATAGTTTTGCTTAAGCGCAATGTAGATAGGGTTAAAATAAATAAAGAAGAAGCTTTAAATTTACAACTAAGGGAAAAGGCGCGCCTGATTTGGACAGACCCAGTGACGTGTGCTAGATATTTTTCTTATATATATAGGAAAGATATTAATTTAACGAAGAAACTTGGGGGTATCTTTGAAAGTAATTTTGTTACTACCTATTATTGACGATTTGAGTTTCAACAGAGAGGTTCACCTCATATTCGCGGTATGTTTTGCCTGAATGTTATAGCCTTCATTGATCAGTTTGTTATTGCGGATGTTACAAACACAAATTTGGCTTCGTATGTTGAATACCAAAAGCATAAGCACGGACACTCGTGTCTTAAGAAGGTGCGCGGTCAATCTGTTTGTCGATTCGGTATTCCATATCCTCCAATGCGCCAAACGGAAATATTGAAGCCACTTCCTGAAGAAACTCAAATCTTTTCTCTTCACCACGAAAACTTTAAAAAAATTCGTATCAATCAGATGATTTGTTTAGCCATCTCAGCATATTTAAAAAAAGCCTCAGTTACGAGGACTACATATATGATATTAGGTTTAGATTGAAAAAACCACAGATTTTTCTAAAGATAACATTTGCAGAAATTCAAGTTAATGCTTATAATAAACAGATTCTATCTATGCAAAGGGCAAATATGGATATCCAGTTAATTTTGGACCCTTTTGCTTGCTGTAGCTACATAATTAATTATATTAACAAATCCCGAAGGGGTATTTCGAAGTTAATGCGAGAAACAGCTAATGACATTCAAAGAGGCAATTCAAGCATTCGTCAAAAGCTACAGTATCTTGGTCACAAATTTATTTCGTGCACTGAGATCTCTGCTCAGGAGGCCGTTATTGTTGTCTGAGACTGGCGTTGTCAGAAACTAGCAATAAATGCGTTCACTTAAACACCTTCCCTCGAGAACAACGTGTTCGTATGCTTAGATCTACAAGCGACCGGCAAAATATGCCTCAGAATTCTACTGACATCTTTCAGAAAGGTTTGCTTGACAGATACGAACAAAAATCAGATTCTCATGAAGGCCTGTGTTTAGCCGATTTGGCTACAAACTATGAGTTTTCAAAAAGCCGTGGAAGAACTCGTCAAGGGACACATATTGACCATGAAGCTTAAGAAGAAAATTATATTTTAGGAGAAGTTTATCTCGCGCCTAGCGACGGTAGTGGTTTTATTAGAGAAAGGAATAGGCCGAGTATTATTAGGTATAGCCCCTTCAATGTTGATATAGATAGACAGAATTATTTTGGAGCTTTAGCTATGCTTTATTCTCCGTGGATAGACGAACAGGCAGATTTAATGCAGAGAAATCGTGAGGAGTTTTACCAAGGGAGCGAAGAGGCTAATAAAGCCAATTTTGATCGATTTAATTCCATAGAAAGTTCGGAAGACGCGCTTAGAACGACCATGGAAGGAGAGGACAATAATGAGGAAAATATAGATGAGGAGGCCGCAGTTAATGAGGAGTTTAGGGCCCTAGCTTTTCCGGAAATATCTTTTCAAATAAATGTTTGAAACTTAAACAAGGAGTATAATGGTAGAGCAGGAAGCGCTCCCACAGGCAAAGCTGCTTTCGGAATCGAAGGCTCCACTCTTCATTCCATGTTCTCTCTCCTTGTTATCAGGCTGGGTCTGCATTTAGGACCCTGATTTGTTAAATACCCTGCGTTCTAGATTTATTGATCTTAAAGTACTTATAATAGACGAATTTTGTATGGTATGTATGTATGTATGTATGGTATGGTATGATCCATACAGTGCTATATTTGGATCTTATCTGTGGAGCCCTTTTAAGTTTTTTGAACTCACAGAGATAATGCGAAAGCGAGATAACCAGCCGTTTGCAATTGCACTCAATAACATGGCGTCCGGCCAAATGTCGTCTGATGATATAAGGTTACTTAGAACCCGTATTTCCGATGAAAGCCAAGTACCAAATGACGAGGCTATACATTTCAGTTAACATTTTTTTCTAGCATGAAAATTGTGGGCGGCACAGGCTTAGGCGGTTTGTTGGAGTTAGAGTAGGCGTTGCAAACTATTATTTGGATCAATCGATAGGTATTAAGAAGACTAATACATTTCAGTTAACATTTTTTATCTAGCATAAAATTGTGGGCCCCACAGATTTGGCCGATTTGTGGGCGTTAAAGTGGGCGTGGCATCTTCGCGTAACAAACTTGCACTGCGTACAAGCCTACGGAGTCTAAATCTGAAATACCAATTCTCTATCTTCTATAGTTTCTGAGATATCCGCGTTTATATATACGATCTTTTTAAGTTTGTGGGCGGTAAAGTGGGCGTGGCAAACTTTTTTTTTGACCAATCGATAGGTATAACAAGACAAAAACATTTCCGTTAAACTTTTTTTAAGTATTGATGAGCTCAATACATTTTAGTTAAAATTTTTATTCTAGCATCAAAACTGTAGGAGCCTTTCGTCCCTCCAAGATCAGCTCAGGACTCAGCTTCAGAAGAAGAGCTCCGAGAATTGCGTTCCGCAAAGTTACTGAGTACCCATATCAATAGTCCAAACCGTATCTTTTTCTATAATACGGAAAGCTTGCACTGCCACACTAGCGATGTATGTTCCGATCAGCTAATGCTTAAGTCTTCACTTTTGTGCTTCGTTGAGGCTTCATCAAATTAAGCATTTGATATCCCTGGCTTTACCAGTCTGTAGCTAGCGGAGCTCGGCCAAAAAGAGGCATTCTCGTATTCATTCGAAATGAACTTTTTAAGAACGTTAGTCTTTGTTCAAGTGGTCGCTTGTTTGCTATTTCTACAAATTTAGCCTCTCCAGTGTTCGAGCTGGCCATCTTTAAGTTCCGTTCCTTAAGGATTATTGTTATATATAAAAGTCGACTTATCCGTTAATAAAGTTTGAACCAGAGCTTAAGTATTTATTTCAGCGGCACACGTTTTTAAATAGTAATTGTTTAGTGTTAGGAGATTTTAATGTATGCCTTCACTCCATATCTGGCTGCTCTAGGAGAATTTTCGATTTTTTAGCAGATGCAAAAGGTTTTAGTTCGTTGCTAGATTTGGATTCGTCTAGAACCAATCGCAATACGCATATTGATTGGGCGTTTTCAAATATTTTCGATAATAGGGCCACTGCGCGACTTACCTACCCTACTCCAACCAAACCACCTCGTGCTACCCTGGACGGCGGCCAACGATCAATCAGTGGCCGCCCATTCCAACCAGAAAGTGCAGCGTCAACAACAAGCAGGATGTAGCTCTGTCGCAACATCGGTTGCCGACACCAAAGACCCACACATATACTTACACTTAGAATTACGAACATTTGTATTTAGCTGAATAAGACGTTTTCGTGCAGCGAGGGTATACATTAACCCAAGCTGAGTAATAAACTTTACTCTTGATTTCAAACTCAAACGGAGCAGCAGCATTCTTTATTTCTACTGGTACCAACCAAATACTTAACATTAACTCTCACCACTACTTAACTGGCGCAGTCGAACGGCCCTTCCAGGATCAGGAGATCAGAAAGGAGAACCCACAGGAATATGAAGATAATTTTAGTGTAAGTTAATATAAGTAAATACACCAAAAAGAAATATAACAAGTGTGGAGGTGAAAAGAAAAATAATAATGTGGATAGCAAAATACAACAGTGATGGTGCAGTAAATAAAGCAAAATATATAAATATGCAATACACAAAAAAAAAAATGGAAATAAAAATATATATAAAAATACATATAAAGTGAAGTTTTTCCGTTGTTCAGTGCGAACACGGAAATAACAAAGATGAACAAATATTAAAATGCAAACAACCCAAAAAGTTCAGGACGAACTTAGTGCAATGTTCAAAAAGTAAATGGTAAATCATCTCTACAATTATTAAAATTTAAAAAAAACAAAGGTGCAGTAATTTAACATCTCTACAGCTACGGTTGTGATGGTAAATTAAATAAGAGCATTAAGAATAAACAAATATACAAGAAATAAGAAATTTTAAAAAACAAAGGTGCAGTAATTTAACATCTCTACAGCTACGGTTGTGATGGTAAATTAAATAAGAGCATTAAGAATAAACAAATATACAAGAAAATCCCATATCTGAAATCTATTAAAGAAGTTCTCTTTTATAGGTGAAATTCGACCTTCACACTGTCCGACTACCCTACGTCGAGGAAAAACACACACACACCAACATAACACTCACACGAATTGCAAGTATTTATATAGACAAACAATTACACATCATTTTGCCCACACTGCTATTCCATAAAACTAAAGTCAAAATTTTTTCAGACATTCTTTAACTCCACACAAGGAATCACCAAATACAATAATAATAATAATAAGCGATAAGTTTAATTCTAAGAAATTACCGAAAGTAAAGTAAACAAGGGAGAACGCTATAGTCGAGTAACTCGACTATAAGATACCCGTTACTCAGAAACAAAACTTTAAAATAAATATGCCTTCATGTATGTTTTTCGCCGCTCGAATTTGCTCCCGATTACTATGTTAAAATCGGTACCCAGGGAACACCACGAGGAGGCCGTTGCTTTGCAACGGGGTCTTTCAAACCAAAATTCAATTTTGGGGACCTTCGAGTCGACTTGAGTTGTCTAACTTTGTACAAATTTGAAAACTCCATGTTCCCCAAAAATTTTGTTTATCCGTACCATACGGAAGGCATAATTATTAATGGTACCAAATAAATTAAAATATATTACTTATTTTACGTTACTACAACCTACTAATACTTTTTTTTTGTTTTTTAGTTTTTTCAATAATTTACTACAATAATAACTATTTAGTTTTTATAAAATAAAGTTAAATGTAATAAATTTTTTTTTTGGTTTTTTGTTTTTTTTTTATTAAGAAAAGAAAAAACATAAACAATTAAATAGTTAGCAGTAAGCTAACTACTTAATTTTCTACGTTTTTTTAGGAATATTTATTTTACCTTAATATTAGTTAATACTTGTGTTTTTTTGTAAGACATACAGACAGCCAGCCAGCCAACCAAACAGAAAGACAGACAGACAGACATTCAGACAGACAGACAGACATTCAGACAAACAGACAGACAGACATTCAGACAGACAGACAGACATTCAGACAGACAGACATTCAGACAGACAGACATACAGACATACAGACATACAGACATACAGACATACAGACATACAGACATACAGACATACAGACATACAGACATACAGACATACAGACATACAGACATACAGACATACAGACATACAGACATACAGACATACAGACATACAGACATACAGACATACAGACATACAGACATACAGACATACAGACATACAGACATACAGACATACAGACATACAGACATACAGACATACAGACATACAGACATACAGACATACAGACATACAGACATACAGACATACAGACATACAGACATACAGACATACAGACATACAGACATACAGACATACAGACATACAGACATACAGACAGACATTCAGACAGACATTCAGACAGACAGACACAGACATTCAGACAGACATACAGACATTCAGACAGACAGACATTCAGACAGACAGACAGACATACAAACATACACGCATACAGACATACAGACATACAGACATACAGACATACAAACATACAGGCATACAGACATACAGACATACAGACATACAGACATACAGACATACAGACATACAGACATACAGACATACAGACATACAGACATACAGACATACAGACATACAGACATACAGACATACAGACATACAGACATACAGACATACAGACATACAAACATACAGACATACAGACATACAGACATACAGACATACAGACATACAGACAGACATTCAGACAGACAGACATTCAGACAGACAGACATTCAGACATACAGACATACAGACATACAGACATACAGACATACAGACATACAGACATACAGACATACAGACATACAGACATACAGACAGACAGACATACAGACATACAGACATACAGACATACAGACATACAGACATACAGACATACAGACATACAGACAGACAGACAGACAGACAGACAGACAGACAGACAGACATTCAGACAAACATACAGACAGACATTCAGACAGACAGACATTCAGACAGACATACAGACATACAGACATACAGACATACAGACATACAGACATACAGACATACAGACATACAGACATACAGACATACAGACATACAGACATACAGACATACAGACATACAGACATACAGACATACAGACATACAGACAGACATTCAGACAGACAGACAGACATTCAGACAGACAGACACAGACATTCAGACAGACATACAGACATACAGACATTCAGACATACAGGCATACAGACATACAGACATACAGACATACAGACAGACATTCAGACAGACAGACATTCAGACAGACAGACATTCAGACATACAGACATACAGACATACAGACATACAGACATACAGACATACAGACATACAGACATACAGACATACAGACATACAGACATACAGACATACAGACATACAGACATACAGACATACAGACATACAGACATACAGACATACAGACATACAGACATACAGACATACAGACATACAGACATACAGACATACAGACAGACAGACAGACATTCAGACAGACAGACAGACAGACAGACATTCAGACAAACATACAGACAGACATTCAGACAGACAGACATTCAGACAGACATACAGACATACAGACATACAGACATACAGACATACAGACATACAGACATACAGACATACAGACATACAGACATACAGACATACAGACATACAGACATACAGACATACAGACATACAGACATACAGACATACAGACATACAGACATACAGACATACAGACATACAGACATACAGACATACAGACATACAGACATACAGACATACAGACATACAGACATACAGACATACAGACATACAGACATACAGACATACATACAGACAGACATTCAGACATACAGACATTCAGACAGACAGACAGACATTCAGACAAACAGACAGACAGACATTCAGACAGACAGACAGACATTCAGACAGACAGACATTCAGACAGACAGACATACAGACATACAGACATACAGACATACAGACATACAGACATACAGACATACAGACATACAGACATACAGACATACAGACATACAGACATACAGACATACAGACATACAGACATACAGACATACAGACATACAGACATACAGACATACAGACATACAGACATACAGACATACAGACATACAGACAGACATTCAGACAGACAGACATTCAGACAGACAGACAGACATTCAGACAAACATACAGTCATACATTCAGACAGACAGACATTCAGACAGACAGACAGACATTCAGACAAACAGACAGACAGACATTCAGACAGATAGACATTCAGACAGACAGACATACAGACATACAGACATACAGACATACAGACATACAGACATACAGACATACAGACATACAGACATACAGACATACAGACAGACAGACAGACATTCAGACAGACAGACATTCAGACAGACAGACATACACACAGACACAATTTTTTTAATTTTTTTTTTTGTTAATAAATAATTAATTAAATTTTAATTACTAAATTTTTTTTTGGTTTTTTTGTTTTTTTTTTTAAATATATATTATTAATATTATATTTAAGTATATACATATGTACACTACCTACTCTGCCTCCCTTATGCTAACTAATATACCACTGTGGTAGCTATACGTGGTCTCAAATGTGCGCGCAGTGGCCCTATTATCGAAAATATTTGAAAACGCCCAATCAATATGCGTATTGCAATTGGTTGTGGACGAATCCAAATCTAGTAATGAGCTAAAACCTTTTGCATCTGCTAAAAAATCGAAAATTCTCCTACAGCAGCCAGAGATGGAGTGAAGGCACAAATTAAAATCTCCTAGCACTAAACAATTACTATTTAAAAACGTGTGCCGCTGAAATAAATCCTTAAATTCTGTTTCAAACTTTATCAACGGATACGTCGGACTTTTATATATAACAATAATCCCTAAAGAACGGTACTTAAAGGTGGCAAACTCGAACACTGGAGAGGCTAAATTTGAAGAATTAGCAAAAAAGCGACCACTTGAACAAAGACTAACATTCTCAAAAAGTTCGTTTCGAATGAATACGAGAATGCCTCTTTTTGGCCGAGCTCCGCTAGCTACTGACTGGCAATCTAGTCGCACTGCTGGGGTAAAGCCAGGAATATCATATGCTTCATTTGAGTATGTGAAAGCCTCAACGAAGCACAAAAGTGAAGACTTAAGCATTAGCTGATCGGAACATACATCGCTAATGTGGCAGTGCAAGCTTTCCGTATTATGGAAAAAGACATGAAGGTTCGGACTATTGAGTAAGCAATCGAAATGGGTATTCAGTAACTTAGCGGAACGCAATTCTCGGAGCTCTTCCTCTGAAGCTGAGTCCTGAGCGGATCTTGGAGGGACGAAAGGTCCAATGATATAAAGACCTGCTGCACTTGTGGCTCTGCTACAGGCTACATACAGTGCAGCTCTCTGCATTCCTGGACTAGTGTGAACCACCACTTTGCTGTATGTAGCGCCTTGACTTTTGTGAATAGTAATGGCTTCTGCAGGTACCACTGGAAACTGCTTTCGGTCAATGGTAGTGGCCTGGCTAGAATTAATCTGAAAGCTCTTGATAATCTTAACAACTGGGGTCCATGAAGGCTCTTGTCGGTGACTGCACTTTGATCGTGCACCAACTCCTATGCTTTCATCTAAAAATTGTATCCAAAGAATATTCGGAGTGTTGGACGTACTGAAGCCTATCTCCCTAAGAACACCTGTGGCTCCATTAACGAGACCATCTGATGTATCTACATTGACCGTCATCATATATTTAGCAGTGGTTTTTAAAATCAGTGAGGTACACAAACCTTGTGTTTCAGATGTTTTTAATACCCTAGCTTGTTCCAGACATCTGTTCCTCTGCTCTGAGCTAAGTTGTGCAGACTTAACTGAGTCTATAGCTTCCGAGTTAAACTGATCAGTGGGAATCGAGCTGAGCTTCTCCCTATTGTACCGATCTGTGTCCTGATTGCTTGAGAAAAGGTGAATTGCGTCATTTGGTACTTGACTTTCATCGGAAATTCGGGTTCTAAGTAAGCTTATATCATCAGACGACATTTGGCCGGACGCCATGTTATTGAGTGCAATTGCAAACGGCTGGTCATCTCGCTGTCGCATTATCTCTGTGAGTTCGAAAAACTTAAAAGGGCTCCACAGGTAAGATCCAAATATAGCACTGTATGGATCATGCGACGGCGGCTGAAAAATCCAACGATCACATACTGGCCGCAATTGTCTAAGATCGCCGAACACGATGACCGACATACCTCCGAAGGGAGCATCGACGTTGGAAAAAATTTGCTTTAGGCGAGAGTCCAAATGGGAAAACATTGTTGCGCCGACCATAGAAATTTCGTCTATTATAAGTACTTTGAGATCAATAAATCTAGAACGCAGGGTATTTAACAAATCAGGGCTTAAGCTCCTAAATGCAGACCCAGCCTGATTTACAGGGAGAGAGAACATGGAATGAAGAGTGGAGCCTCCGATTCCAAAAGCAGCTTTGCCTGTGGGAGCGCACAATAATATTTTAACCGTAGTTGGGTCGCATCCTACTCTACCATTATACTCCTTGGAAAGGGACTGAAATAGCGTAGAAATAAGTCTACTCTTGCCGACACCTGCTCCGCCTCCTACGAACTCATAAAAACTAGCATTTCTTCTTGCATTATGCAAAACATGCGTTAAAAAGGTTTTTTGCTTCAAATTGAGGGATCTAACTAAAGTTGCTAAGTTTTCAGCGGAAATAATTGGCGGGAGCTTTATTGTCCGGATATTGCTATCCGGATCAATTTCTTGAACATTGTTGTTTAAGTTTAAAACATTTATTTGAGAAGATATTTCCGGAAAAGCTAGGGCCCTAAACTCCTCATTAACTGCGGCCTCCTCATCTATATTTTCCTCATTATTCTCCTCTACTTCCATGGCCCTTCTAAGCGCGTCTTCCAAACTTTCTATGGAATTAAATCTATCAAAATTGGCTTTAATAGCCTCTTCATTCCCTAGGTAAAACTCCTCACAATTTCTCTGTACTAAATCTACCTGTTCGTCTCTCCACGGAGAAAAAAGCATCACTAATGCTCTAAAATAATTCTGTCTATCTATATTAATATTGAAGGGGCTATACCTAATAATACTTGGCCTATTCCTTTCTCTAATAAAACCACTACCGTCGCGAAGCGCGAAATAAACTTCTCCTAAAATATCATTTTCTTCTTCAGCTTCATTGTCACTATTTCTCCCTTGACGAGTTCTTCCCCGGCTTCTTGAAAACTCATAGTTTGCAGCAAAATCGGCTAAACACAGGCCTTCATGAGAATCTGGTCTTTGTTCGTATCTGTCCAGCAAACCTTTCTGAAAGATGTCAGTGGAATTCTGAGGCATATTTTGCAGGACGCTTGTAGGTCTAAGCATACGAACTCGTTGTTCTGGAGGGAAGGTGTTTACGTGAACGCATTTATTGCTAGATTCTGACAACGCCAATCCCAGACAACAATATACGGCCTCCTGAGCAGAGATCTCAGTGCCCGAAACAAATTTGTGACCAAGATACTGTAGCTTTTGCCGAATGCTTGAATTGCCTCTTCGAATGTCATTAGCTGCTTCTCGCATTAACTTCGAAATACCCCTTTGGGATTTGTTAATATAATTAATTATGTAGCTACAGCAAGCAAAAGGGTCCAAAATTAACTGGATATCCATATTTGCCCTTTGCATAGAAAGAATGTGTTTATTATAAGCATTAACTTGAATTTCTGCAAATGTTCTCTTCAGAAAAATCTGTGGTTTTTTCAAACTAGACCTAATAGCATATATGTAGTCCTCGTAACTGAGGCTCACCTGATCATGAGAAAGAAAATTTTCAAATATGCTAAGATGGCTAATCAAATCATCTGATTGATCGCGAAGCAAAAAGCTACGAATTTTTTTAAAGTTTTCGTGGTGAAGAGAAATGTTTTGAGTTTCTTCAGGAAGTGGCTTCAATATTTCCGTTTGGGGCATTGGAGGATATGGAATACCGAATCGACAAACAGATTGTCCGCGCACCTTTTTAAGACACGAATGCCCGTGCTTATGCTTTTGGTATTCAACATACGGAGCCAAATCTGTGTTTGTAACATCCACAGTTACAAACTGATCAATGAAGGCTATTACACTAGACATAGATTCTTCATTGTTGAAATCCACTTCCGGGGCATCTTTCAGCCAAAACATACCGTGAATATGAGGTGAACCTCTCTGTTGAAACTCAACTCGCCAATAATAGGTAGTAACGAAATTACTTCCAAAGATACCCCCAGGTTTCTTCATTAACTTAAGAACTTCCCTATATCTATAATCAAAATATCTAGCACACGTCACTGGGTCTGTCCTAATCAGGCGCGCCTTTTCCCTAAATTGTAAATTTAAAGCTTCTTCTTCATTTATTTCAACCCTATCTACATTGCGCTTGAGCAGTACTATCAGCTCTGGCCACCTAGTTTCAGCGGCCGACAGAGTTATAAAGAAAGTTGGCAAACCAAACTGGCGAATCATAGCCATGACTTTCTTCTTTTCTTCTTCCCAGTGAGCAGGAGACGTGCGAATATCTTTAAGAATTCGATATCCATCATCATGGCTAATTAAGTTGCCCATAAAATCTTCATCAAGTACGTTAGCAGCTGTTATAGCGCTGGAGGCGCTGCGCTTACGTAAGCAAGTTGAAATATTGTTTCGAATTTTAATTAATTCCAACTTCTTATAATTGAAGAATAATTTGTCAGTTCTACAACCTCTTCTATCTACGTTTCTAAGCTCAGACCTAACTACGGTTGTATAACTCTCTGAAGATGGTCTCTTGACGCCAGCATATATGCTTGGGAACGCTAATTCTTCAGAGTCAGCATCGAGAATCACGTCGAGAGGTCTTTGGCCCTCACCTGGAGCCATTGTAATTCTCGGAATTCCTACATTGTGTGTCTGGTTATTCTCAAGCATAGTTTCTTGTCCTCCAGGATTTAGCTCTTCGGCTTCCGCATTCTCATCGGAATTAGTCGCCTCCGAATTTACATCCTCCTGCTGGATGGCTAATTGCTCCTCTACTAATGCTAAGTCAGCTTGAGATGCTATGAAGGGAACAGTTTCGGATGTAAAATCAGAGATCCACTGCTCGTTTACTGACACATTATGCTTTCTGTAAAGCTCGGTATTCACTAAGTATCTAATAGCGTCAGCAATTTTAGAAGGCCTAATGGTCTCTGCCATGAAATCATGTCCATATTCCATTCTTCGCTTGAGGTGGAGCTGTATAACCTCAGCTTCATTAAAAGCTCGTGGGAGGGACGTCACAATATTGCTTACTGGAATTGGAACATTTACAACAGCTCCTTTTATAGCACTGTGACGCTCATGACCTATCGACTTAATAATCATGAATGGAAGGCGAGGTGAAATCAGTCGTTCCTCCAAGGGAGTAAGCCCCCTTAAGCAATGAGGAATTTCTGGGAAATCTAGGCCGTTGGAAATGGCACCTTTGGGCTTTCTGCCGGCTTTTATATTGCTGTGACAGGTTGCACAGAACTTAAAAGATTCACCAGTGAAAGCAAGCTGGCTTGCATTTTGATAAATCTCTTCCCTGAACTCGCAATGTTCTTCTAAATAGGCTCTAGAAAGCTTATTTATTTGCTTTGGGAACCACAATCCTTTACAACAAAGGCAAATCTGATCGGGACCAAGCTTCACTTTTCTATTAAAAGTGTCTATAAGAACTTCCAATTCAGTAGGTCTTCTACTGGGCCTATGCTCCTGAGACATAATAAGCCGTATCTCCTGACTTCGGATTGAGTTCCGAAGGTTTTCTGCTTCCCTGTTTCCACTAAGGCTTCTATACTGACTAACTCTTTGACTTATATTTTGAATTGCATCGATGGCTGCTTGTCGAGCAGCTATACGTGCACTTCGTCGAGCCAGTGTATTCCTCGCCTGCTCGACGACCCTGCGATCCCTAACACTTCTAGCTGTAGCTCTCCTAGCCCTATCCTGCGCTCTTTCCAACAGGCGATCCTGTGTTGATCTAACCTGTGCTCGTTGCAGGGTATTTGCTTCTTGCTCACCCGCACGATACGTTGGATCCAAGCGCCTAATAGAACGACACCGAGTATCGGCTGCTTGCTCATCCGCACGGAAAGCAGGATTCGAGCGCCTTTCCGAGTGGTCAGCAGTATTTTGAACCTGCTCTGTAGCTCGGACTTGGCTATTGTGCCGCCTAATAGCACGACGACTAGTATCGGCTGCTTGTTCACCCGCACGAAAAACAGGATCCAAGCGCCTCTCCAAGTGGTCAGCAGTGTTTTGAGCCTGCTCTGTAGCTCGCACTTGGCTATTTCGCCGTCTAATAGAACGACGCCGAGTATCGGCTGCTTGCTCATCCGCACGGAAAGCAGGATTCAAGCGCCTTTCCGAGTGGTCAGCAGTATTTTGAACCTGCTCTGTAGCTCGGACTTGGCTATTTCGCCGCCTAATTGAACGACGCCGAGTATCGGCTGCTTGCTCATTCGCACGGAAATCAGGATCTAAGCGCCTTTCCGAGTGGTCAGCAGTATTTTGAACCTGCTCTGTAGCTCGGACTTGGCTATTTCGCCGCCTAATTGAACGACGCCGAGTATCGGCTGCTTGCTCATTCGCACGGAAATCAGGATCTAAGCGCCTTTCCGAGTGGTCAGCAGTATTTTGAACCTGCTCTGTAACTCGGACTTCGCTATTTCGCCGCCTAATTGAACGACGCTGAGTATCGGCTACTTGTTCACCCGCACGAAAGACAGGATCTAAGCGCCTTTCCGAGTGGTCAGCAGTATTTTGAACCTGCTCTGTAGCTCGGACTTGGCTATTTCGCCGCCTAATTGAACGACGCCGAGTATCGGCTGCTTGCTCATTCGCACGGAAATCAGGATCTAAGCGCCTTTCCGAGTGGTCAGCAGTATTTTGAACCTGCTCTGTAGCTCGGACTTGGCTATTTCGCCGCCTAATTAAACGACGCTGAGTATCGGCAGCTTGTTCGACTCCACGAGCGGTAAGATTAAGGCGTCTTGACCTACGAGACGCTGTATTAACGCCCTGCTCTGCATCCCTGACTAAAAAATTTTCCCTTCGCCTACGATGAGCTTCTATATTTTCTACCCTCTCCATCTCTGCATACTCAATGTTTTCCCTATTTGCCCTATTTCTTAATATTTGATTCCTAGCCCGTTGAGATGCAGTAGGTCTGTTTAGTCGAGGCATTTTTATAAAAATATTTAAATTTCCCTAATAAAAAATATATATTTAAAATATAAATATTAAATACAATTTTATAAAAAAGGATTAGTAAAGCTATATTAACAGAACTATTACGATTTTATTAGTTAAATACGTGTATTGAAAATATGAAATAATAATATTCAAAGAAAAAGTCTTTAAAAAGACCTAGTCTTAAAATATTATTATAATGGTAATAAGGTTGATACCTAACAAATATTATTTAAATATTAAAACCCTAAATTAAGAGAATAAGTAAATACCTTAATTTATAAATAGAATTATAAGTGTTAGTCTTTAAAAAGACTAAAACTTATAGGACTATTAGATAATAAATACGTAAATTTATATAAATATAAAAAAAAGCCTTTAAAAAGGCAATTTTATTATATTTCTATAAGTGAGAAAAAAGTGCGAAGCGATTAGAAAAATTTAATTGAAATGTTTATAATTTTAAATAAAATTACTTTAAAATGAAAATGGAAAAATGAAAAAAATTTAAAATCGGAAATTTACCAGAAAAATTTACAATATGAAAATAGAAATGTTTGTTATTGTTAATAAAATTACTTTAAAAAGGGTACTTAGCAAAGTGCGCAGCAACCAGTCATCAGCAAAACGCGGCAGCGACGTCGGCAGAAGCAGCAACAACACGCGTGCGCGCAAAAACACAAATTTACGTTAACTTTTTAGCAAAGGAAAAACACAAATTTACGTTAACTTTTTAGCAAAGGCAAATTAATTAATTGAGTTTACGTTAAATTGCTTTCAAAGGTTAATTTACGTAAGGAATATTTCTTTTAAATTGTAAGGCACTTGAAAAATTCGCAAAAATCGCATTCGGAACACGGGCAGTATATTCGCTTACGATGGTTAGTCGTAGACTAAAGAGATAACAGATGATTTACAGCGCTGTAAAGTTTTTGCCCGCCAATTTTACGTGCACGGATTTTCGGTCCTTTTCCCCGAAATATACTTCTCTTTTGGCGCATAAAAATGCACAAAGAGAAAATGATAGGAGCAAAAAGCCTCCCTCCCGCGCCCTTTCTATTGTTTTTGCAATTTAAATCATACATTAACCTGATCGGAATTTGGTAAATACAACTGGTAGACCAATGAACTGGTGTTCGGGTAGAGCCAAAAGGGGAAAAAAATTAAGTTGTTTATTATTCAATAGAGTAAGTTAGCCGCGCACTGTGCTCTCTCCTAGCGTTGGCAGCGCTTTTCATTCTCATTTTCTTGTCCCGCTTTTGTTTCAGCCTGCGCCAAGGAAGAAAGAGCAAGACATAAAACAGACTGAAAACATTTACATATATTAATGTATGTTTGTTAAGCATCAACAAACAACAAAATAATAGCAATAAGTAAATTGGCCAGAGGACAGACGGGAAAAGGACAAATAGTTTAACTTGTCAAATATTCAATAGAATATGTTAGCTGCGCACTCTGCTCTCTCTTTGCGTTGGCAGCGCTTAACATTATCATTTTTTTGTCACGCTTTTGTTTCAGCTTGCGCCGAGAAACAGAGAGCAAAACATACAAAAGAGTTATATTCGCCGCGCAATTCAGCTTGCAACTATTTACACGCAAACATACACATGTATGTATGTAAATATATGTCATTATCTGGCCCTAACGTCATTGCTTTTCCTAACTCCTTGGGATGTTTGTAGGCGTTGGAGTGGGCGTGGCAAAGATTTTATGGGACAGTCTATAGGTATTGGCTAAAACAGTGCATATGCATATCTGATAAAAGACATAATAAAACGATTTACAGAGCTGTAAAGTTTCTCGCGCCAATTTCACGTGCTCGGAATTTCGGTCCTTTTACTCTAATCTTCCGTCTCATTTGGCCCATGTGAATGCATTGCGGTAAGAGAAAATGCAAAGAGCGAAAAGCCCTCCCTCCCGCGCCCATACCATTATTTTTCAGGCACTTAAATCTTATATTAACCTAATCGGAATTAGTTAGACCAATAAATTGGTGTAAGGGTAGAGAACAGGAGAGTCTAAAACGACGAGCCAAACATAAAATAGACTGAAAACATTAATATTTATGTATGTTTCCTTATTATGAACAATTTTAGAGCCTATAATATATTCTTAAATTTAAATGCTTGCGTTAGTTGTTCAATAAAATGTTTGGTCAAATAGATTTGCTTGAAAAAGTTCTGATCGCTGCTTAATTCAGTTTGCAACTTTTTATATGTATGTATACATATGTACATTGTCTGACTGACGTCTGACGTCATTGCTTTTCTCAACTTCTTGGGCTTCTTCTTCTTCTTTTAGTCCGCCAATTTAACGTGCACGGATTTCGGTCATTTTCCTCCAAATATACTTCTCTTTTGGCGCATAAAAATGCACTAAGGGGGAAAATGCAAAGAGCAAATGCCCTCCCTCCCGCGCCCATGCTTTTGCTTTTCAGCAATTTAAATCTAACAATAATCAGAATTAGGTAATTGAAATTGGTAGACCAATGAATTGGTGTTAGGGTAGAGAACAGGAGTAAATTGTTAATTATTCAATAGAATAAGTTAGCCGCGCACTGTACGCTCTTATCGTTGGCAGCGCTTTTTATTCTCTTTTTTTTTGACCTGCTTCTCTTAGCGTTGGCAGCGCTGTAACTGTTATTGTTTTTTTTGACCAGCATTTGTTACAGCCTGCGCCAAGAAAGAGAGAGCAAAACATAAAATAGAATAAAAACATTTGTATTAATATATGTTCGTTGAACATAAAATTACAGCAATAAGTAAAGTGGTAAGGGGACAGAGGGAAAAAAGGACAAATAGTTTATTTTTTTGTTCATTATTTAATTGAATAAGTTAGCCGCGCACTTTTTTCTCTCTCCCTTGCTCTCATTTTTCGGCTCTGCTTTTGTTTCAGCCAGCGCCAAGAATGAGAAAGCAACACATAAAATAGACAAAATCATTTACATTTATGTATGTACATATGCTTGCTAAACATACACAATTTTAGGGCACATTCTGTATATTTAAATATAAATGCTTGCACTAGTTATTCAATAAAATATTTGGTTTAATAGCTTTGTTTGAAAGAGTTCTATTCGCCGCGGATATTAGATTGCAAGTTTTTACACCCACACACATGCATAAATACATATGAATGTACGTATGTATGTACATATGTATGTCATTTTCTGGCTCTAGTGTCAAGGCTTGTCTTAACTACCTTGGTTTGAGGGCATTGGACTGAAAACGGGAAAGTTTTTTGGGAAAATCTATAGGTATTTATTAAACTAATACATATTCATTGAAAGAGATAAATAAAGATTTACAGATCTTTAAAGGTTTTTGCCCGTCAATGGGACAAATGGATAAATTGTTCATTATTCAATAGAATAAGTTAGCCGCGCACTTTGCTCTCTCTGAGCGCCGGCAGTGCTTTTTTCTTTGCCGCTAAGTTCGGCCGGCAACTATTTACATACACACACATACACGCGTAAAAACATTTCGCATTGTCTGGCTCTGACGTCATAGCTTTTTTCTTTGAAGGTTTGTGGGCGTTAGAGTGGGCGTAGCAAAATTTTTTTTTGGTCAATCGATAGGTATTGACAAGACTAATACATTTCAGTTAAAATTTTCTATCTAGCATCAAAACTGTAGGAGTTACATTTTAGGGCGGCTTGTGGGCGTTAGAGTGGGCGTGGCAAATTTTTTTTTGGATCAATCGATAGGTATTGACAAGACTAATACATTTCAGTTAAAATTTTCTATCTAGCATCAAAACTGTAGGAGTTACATTTTAGGGCGGCTTGTGGGCGTTAAAGTGGGCGTGGCAAACTTTTTTTTGGGTCAATCGATAGGTATTGATGAGAACAATACATTTCAGTTAAAATTTTTATTCTAGCATCAAAACTGTAGGAGCCACAGTTTTGGGCGGTTTGTGGGCGTTAGAGTGGGCGTGGCACTGTGCTGAAACAAACTTGCGCTGCGTAAGAAGCTCAGGAATCTGCACGCCAAATCTCAATAGCCTAGCTCCCATAGTTTCCGAGATCTCAGCGTTCATCCGGACAGACGGACAGACGGACAGACGGACATGGCTAGATCGACTCGGCTAGTGATCCTGATCAAGAATATATATACTTTATGGGGTCGGAAACGCTTCCTTCTGCCTGTTACATACTTTCCGACGAATCTAGTATACCCTTTTACTCTACGAGTAACGGGTATAAAAATATACTTCCAAGTAGCAGAGTCAAAACTAGACAGAGTGCAAGTTTGCCAGATATTAGGGAAGAACCTATTATTGCTGATCAGATCTGTTAGTATGAGTTCCTCAGACACGTCAACGGTTAACACCAGCATTAATTCGGCCGAAGTTTATGCGTCCTTACGCATCCCAGACGCTATTAAATTTTTACCGGAATATAATGGGGACTCGAAATTACTAAGTGATTTTATTAATAACGTAGAAGAAATTTTGATGCTCATAAGGGGGACAGACCAGACTCCGTACGGGCAATTTTTGCTACGGTCCATTAAAAACAAAATAGTAGGAAAAACCAAAGATGTACTAACGGCTTCAGAGGCTGGCCTTAATTGGATTGAAATAAAAGAGGCATTAATTTTGCATTGTTCCGACAAAAGGGATGAACATACCCTTTCCATCGAACTTCACGGACTGATTCACCTCAAACTTCTTGGAGATAAGACGTGTTACCTCTGAGCTCCCGTAGTACTAATCGCCAACAGCAGCGCCCGCTAGCTTACTAGCAAAAAAACAAACCAGTGCACAAAACAAAATTCGCAACAATCAAAAACAACAAACACATCAAACACAAATCCACGTGCCGGGCGCCAGCCCAATAAAAACAACAACAATGGATAAACCGCCTGACATAGGTAGAACATCAATATACAACAAACACCTAGGCGAAGCAAAATACATTGTAATCAACAGAACCGACAAGAAGTCTTTTGAAAATGTATCACCCTTTCTAATTAAAAAAACCATCGATTTCGCATGCGGAGGAGAAGTGGAATCATGCAAAAACACTCGATCGGGCTACTTATTGGTTAAAACTAAGAACAATGTACAGGCAAATAAGTTATTTAGAATTACAAACATGGCAGACATTGAAGTAAAAGCCACCGAACACAAAACTTTGAACTTTTCTAAGGGGGTCATATACTGCAACGAATTACGCAACATAGACGAAACCGAAATACTAAACGAACTTAAACCTCAAAAAGTCACTGAAGTGCGAAAAATCATAAAAAAAACAAGATCAATCTTTAACAGAAACTGGCTTAATTATAATAACATTCCAAACCCTTACTCTCCCAGATTCCCTCAACATTGGATACGAAAAGATTCGCGTACGCGCATACATCCCACTCCCATTAAGGTGCAGAAAATGCTTACCATTTGGACAACCTACAAAAGCCCCGAAGAACTTTGCAAGAACTGAGAAATGCAACAATGAAAAATGCTGCATTAACTGCAAACACATTTTCGAAACAGACGCAAAACACAGCCCACTAGACCGCAGTTGCCCAACATTTATAAAACAAAAAGAACTGATCACAATAAAAACTACACAAAAAGTGGATCACAAAACTGCACTAGAACTATACTACACTCGTCGCAACCAACATCTTAGCAACAGCTTCGCATCTGTCCTAACTAAACCACAGACCAACAAAACAACAACAAACACAAAAACAACACCCACACCCCAGCAACATCAAAAAAGAAAACTAATATCATACCAAGACCTCTCAACAAATACCCCCACACCAACTCAATTTACAAACACCACACCACCCCCACAAGCTTCACCCGCTCACCAAACAACTGATGTTATCAGCATGGATCTCGACCCCCCTACTAACTCAAAAGACAACATGGCAAGCGAAAGGACCAAAGATCTGAAACTACGCATTTTCTCTAAGGACAAAAACAAGACACTAACAACCAACTTAAAACCCAATAAAACTAACCAACCAAAAACAAACAATTAACATAAGCGACTCAGAAAGTATGTGACACTTTTGACAGCAGTTAGTAAAACACAGGTACTTAATCAACTAATCCTCTATCAACAACAAACAACTGGCTCTTAAAATGACTATGAAGATTATACAATGGAATATGAATGGATATATCAACAACTACTGCGAACTTCAAACAATCATTAAAAAACACTCACCACTTATAATATCTTTACAAGAAACACATATAAAATTTACCAGTCACATTCCCATACCCATTAACTATATACTTATTTCAAAAAACACCTCATCTTTCCACGGTGGCGTAGGTCTCCTAGCCCACAAATCACTGCAAGCTCGAGAAATAACCCTTAGCGTTGATTTTGACGCGGTATGAACTCAAAACTTAAATTCAGAATTATCTCAGCCTACATCGCACCTAACAAATCTTTCTCACTGCAAAACCTTCAGGCCGTACTAGACACCTCACACATACCCACCTTGATCACTGGCGACTTTAACGGTTGGCAAAAAAACTGGGGCTCAAATCAAAACAACTCAAGGGGAAAAATATTAGAGAAATTTATAACCCAATCAAACTGTATCTTATTAAACGACATGTCTCCTACTCACTTTAGCACACACAACACACTCACAAACGTTGATCTAACTTTCAGCAGCCCAATGCTACAAATCGACAGCACATGGCGAACAGAAGATAATCTGTTTGGCAGCGACCACTTCCCCATAATAATTACCCTCTTTACCTCCAACATATCGAACCGCCAAGTCACTCCACGTAAGCCTACATTTTTAACCGACAAAGCAAACTGGCTAGAATTTTGCAAGCTGACTGAAGAATACTCCACACAAAGACAACCAAGCACAAACATAAACAAGGAAGCTGCAATAATTCATAAAATCATCCTCTCCAGCGCCCACAAGGCAATACCCCAAACACACCCGATAAGAAAGACCCAAAATGTACCATGGTGGAACAATAACCTTAGCCAATTGAGAGTAGACAAAATGAAGAAATGGAACGATCTAAAAATAAACATAACTACAGAAAACATCCTGAAGTACAAAAAAGGAAATGCACTATTCAGACTAACACTAAAACAAGATAAAAAACAGAGTATAAACAACTTCACTTCCCAAATCTCACCCGAGACAGCCCCTAAAACAATCTGGAGCAACATCCGACTATTTTGCGGACTCAACCCTCAAAAAAACATACACTGCATATTTAACCCAACCACAAATCAAAACACCACCCACAAACCAGAAATCGCAGACTTATTTTGCAAAAATTTTTCAGAAATTTCATCCGATACAAATTTTACCACTACATTCATACATCAAAAGCAAACATCACTTAATAACACACACACCCTGTCATACACTCCCAGCAAAAGAGCAATAGAAGTAGAGAAGCCCATAACATCAATAGAATTTTCAGCAGCACTAAACACACTAAAAGGAAACACACCCGGACTGGACAGAATTAACTATACAATGATAAAAAACATAGATAAAACAACAAAAAATAGAATAATAAACCTGCAAAACTCAATACTAAATAACTACATCCCACAAGCCTACAAAAAAAGTCTGATAATACCAATAATAAAACCAAACACTGACAAAACCAACCTAAATTCATACCGGCCAATCTCACTAAACTCATGCCTATCAATAATTCTGGATAAAATTATAGCAAAACGACTGTGGTGGTTTGTTTTAAACGACAAACTTATCCAAAACAGCCAAACTGGTTTCAGAAAAGGTAAGTCAGCTATGGACAGTCTACTGCTAGTTGACCATCTATTAGCAAGAGCTATCTCAAGAAGAAACCACGCATCCATCATATCCCTAGATTTCGCAAAAGCTTTCGACAGAATTGGAATCCACTCCATACTCAATCAACTCGCCATTTGGAAAACAGGTCCAAAAATAACAAACTACATAAAAAATTATATGACAAACAGAAAAATACTGGTTCGCATCAACTCCGACCTCTCCCCCTTTCAGACCATCCAAAACGGCATACCTCAAGGCTCTCCACTTTCCGTGATCCTCTTTGTGATAGCATACAACCAACTAACAGAAAATTTCACTCTTCATCCCAACATTAGCCTAAGCGCATATGCGGACGACTTTAACTTGATACTAAAACTAAAAAACAGAAAAATTATCAACATAAACCTTAACCCCATCATATCAACCATTCTAGACTGGGCCGAATACTCTGGTGCCAAGCTCTCGACCACAAAATGTAAACACCTGCACGTTTGCAGAAAGCACAACTGCAACTGCACTTTATCCACGGGTAACATACAAATACAAAAGGAAACATCACTAAAAATACTTGGCGTACATTTCAATAACAAATACAGGTGGAATACGCACACAGAACTACTCGCACACAGCCTCAAGCAATCAAATAACATAATAAAATGCCTCTCAAGCCCAAAATTCAACTGCAATACGTCTACACTTCTAAACGTCACAAAAGCAACCATCATCGCAAAAGCAGACTACGGCCTTCCAACCTACGGATATTGCCCACAAACAACATTACGAAAAATAAAATCACCACTAAACACTGCCTTTAGAACTGCTCTTGGCGCATTCAAGACGACACCTATTGACAACATACTTTACGAAGCACGCGCAGACCCACTAGAAGATAGACGTGACCTCCTAACAACAAAAATTATAAAATCTTTGATTAAGGCCAAAAACTCCCCAATAATAAAAATTCTTAAATCATACCGACCACCAAAACGACCACAATACAAATCAACAATAGACCGCATAATAGAAAACTCCAAAGCCCACGACCTCCCCCTCAAACAAGCTACTCAACGTGCACAGACCACACCGCCCTGGAACACTGATATGTTAAAAATCGACACAACGCTAAGTACATACAACAAAAAAAACACAACACCACAAATTTTTCGGAAACTATTCACAGAAATTAAGACAAAAGACAGTCAGAAATTCACCTACATTTACACAGATGGATCGCACACAAACACAATTACCAGCCTCGCAATCACAAACGAAACGCACTGCATAAAAATAGGCCTTCTACCACACTACTCGTCAGTGTTTTCCGCTGAGCTACTAGCAATAGTAGAGGGACTCGAGATATTAAAGAACAAAAGAGGCAAGTTTTGCATATGCTCTGACTCTCTCTCTGCCATCGACGCAATAAAAAACACAAACAATATTAAACATTACACTTCACACGCCCGCAACCTGCTACAAAAATTCCCTAACAAATTCAAACTACTTTGGATACCCGGCCACGTAGGAATATCAGGAAATGAACTGGCGGACACCCTAGCAAAAGACGCAATTAAACAACCACTTAAAACTATTGAAAATCTTAACACAAAAGACATACTAAAATATATAAAAAACACACACCAAGCCAAAACACTATCATACATAACGAAGACATCAGCCTGGTACCAGTCAATTAACCAACTCCAACTCAATAGCTACCACATCACAAAGGATAACCACTTATCCATCTCACGTTTAGACCAGATAAAAATAACAAGACTCAGACTTGGACACACCAAAATAACCCACACACACTACATCGATCTAAACCATAGCAATACCTGCCCATTCTGCAACGACATTGTATCAATAAGACACTTACTCTCCACTTGCAACAAATATTTAATAACACCAACCCACTAGAAGCACTGTCCAATCCCACACCACCAAACATAATATTATATAATAATATTATGTACAATTCGAGCTGAAGGCCCACGTCGCCATTGCTCAATATCATTACTAGCTCATAATTTTAATTATTTGTTAGCTCTTTATAAATAAATAAATAAATAAATAAATAAACAAGGAAGAACGCTATAGTCGAGTACCTCGACTATCAGATAACCGTTACTCAGCTAAATAGAGATATGCAAGTAGCAAAGCGAGATTAAAATGCGCCACCTACCGGCGGTATACAGGTTTAAGCGTTTTGGGCGTTAGAGTGGGCGTGGCAAATTTTTTTTTTGGACCAATCGATAGGTAGGTCGAGACCAATACATTTCAGTTAATTCAGTTTTATCTAGAATAAAAATTGTGGGCGTCACAGGTTTTCGCGGTTTGTGGGCGTTAGAGTGGGCGTGGCATATTCGCGTAACAAACTTGCGATGCGAATAAGGCTACGGAATCTAAATCTGAAATCCCAATTCTCTATATTTGATAGTTTCCGAGATATCCACGTTCATATTTACGATTTTTTGAAGTTTGTGGGCGGTTTATGGGCGTTAGAGTGGGCGTGGCACTCTACTGAAACAAACTTGCCCTGCGTAAGAAGCTCAGAAATCTGCACGCCAAATCTCAATAGCCTAGCTCCCATAGTTTCCGAGATGTCAGCGTTCATCCGGACAGACAGACGGACAGACGGACATGGCTAGATCGACTCGGCTAGTGATCCTGATCAAGAATATATATACTTTATGGGGTCGGAAACGCTTCCTTCTGCCTGTTACATACTTTCCGACGAATCTAGTATACCCTTTTACTCTACGAGTAACGGGTAAAAAAACCCTCCTCTTTAAACTGATTGACAGTAAAGAAACCGACCCTAACCTAGCTAGAGCAAAAAAATCGATATTTGCGGGAACTTGCTTAAACACCTTATTAATGGGTATGAGAGGCCAACTAGGGGGGACGATAAGGGCTATGAAACCAACCAATCTGCAAGAAGCATACGGTTGGGCAATACAGGAGAGAAACATATTTTTACAAGGAACCCAGACTAACATTAATCAACGTAATAATTATCAGTCTAGGGTAAGATACTCCCAATATAACAATAGATTACAATATAACGACAGAAAAAGTAGGAGAGACGAAGTAAGAAGATATACAAATTAACATAACAGAAACTACCGCTACTCTGGACGGAATACGGAACGCAGTTATTCTAGCGGCAGGAATAGGGAAGTTCCGGCAATTATGACGAAGCAGGAATCATCCGGTAGATCAAGCTACCCTAACACTAGATCAACTGCCAGATTACATAACATTGAGGAAAAGAAACAACAGGAAAAACAGGAGAATAATCAAGTACACAATATTGATGAAGATTCAAATTTTTGCGACAGAGCCTCAAAGTCCAAACAGGATACTTAAACCAAGTGAGCCATGGGTGCCTACTTCCTTACATTGTCCTAACTCCATTCAAAGATGACACACCATTGAAATTCTTAATAGACACTGGATCAACTATTTCTTTCATAGACCCCTTGATAATTCCGCAAAATTATCAAAGAAACTCAATACCCCTATTCCAATTAAAACAGTACTGAAAGTCCATTTTATTGAAAAGAAAACAGAAGTCAAACTTTTTAACAATTCGAACGAGGAAAGAAAATTCGATATGTTTATATTCCATTTCCACGATTTCTTACAGAGACCTATAGGAATGGATATCTTACAACAGATTAACGCAGTTGTTGATATTCCAAAACTACAACTTCAATCAATAGTTGGCAACCTGAAATTATATCAAGAACAGAATGTGGCCACCGGAGTACACGTAGTCGACGAGGAGTCGAAAACTTTCGTTCGATTACCAGTTTCTGTCACCGATGGCACATTTTTGTGCGACAACATTGACGTAAACAAAGACTTACTCAAAAACGGGGGCTTATATCAAGCCAAAGACGGATATAGTTTAAAGGAAATCGTTAACTATTCTGAAGAAAAACAAAACTTATTTGTAGATTCTCGAATAAAGGTGAATGAATTCGCCCCATCTGATTATTTGGAAGCTATACCGACACTTGATTATATAACTAAAGGGAAAAGTTACAAGTCAAATAGCTTCGAACTCTTAAGGACAGACCATCAAACGACGAAGAAAAGACAGAACTTAAAAAACTAACAAAGAAATTCCCCAATCTTTTCTATCAACAAAGAGACCTTCTTACTTTTACGAATCTTGTAAAACATAAAATTAAACTAACGGTCGAAAATCCAATATATACTAAACCTTTTAGATACAGCCACATTGAATCACACGGAGCTAAATTACTCGACAGTCGAAAAAAAAATGTTGGCCATTATCTGGGCTACTAAATTTTTTAGACCATACCTATTCGGACAAAGATTTAAAATACGGACAGATCACAAACCACTGAAGTGGTTAATGAACTTCAAAGAACCAAACTCAAAATTGGTCCGCTGGAAGTTACAACTCAATGAATACGACTACGTGGTCGAATATAAGAAAGGATCTCAAAATATAGTAGCAGACGCATTAAGTCGAGTTAATTTGGAAGCTAACACCCATAGTGTAGACGTAGGGAAATACGAGATAAAGAACTCAGAAACTCCACTAAATGAATTTAACATCCAAATTGTCATTTTAATGAACCCCAATTCAACAACAAAAGACGAGACCTTGATTGAAAATAAAACAAGAATAACCTATGCAGAACCAAATTTTACCACCGAAAAGCTATCAGAAATTCTCAACGATACGTTAAGACCACAAAAAGCTTGTGCAATCTTAACTTCACACGAAATTTTTGAATTAATTCGATTTTTTTAGAAGAACATTTCACCAAAACAAACAAATATAACGTGGTCCGCTGTAAAGAAATTCTTAGGGATATTCTAACAGAAGAAGAACAGGTAGCAGAAATTAAAAATTATCACATTAAATCCAATCACAGAGGAACTGAGGAGACCTTTAATCATCTTAGAAGAACTATCTACTTTCCAAAAATGCGGCAAGCAATATCAAAGTTTACTAACAATTGCGATATCTGCCAAACGCTAAAATACGATAGACAACCTCAAAAATTAAAGTATGCAATTACGGAATCACCACCTAAACCCCTTTCGATAGTTCACATAGACCTATATACGATAAATGGAAAGACAATCTTAACCGCAATTGATAAATTTTCAAGATTCGCAGCGGGATATACAATCCCTACAAGAGACTGCCTCAACACAACCAGGTCACTTCGAAATTTCATTAACACATATGGTATTCCTCAAAAACTTATTTTTGATCAAGGTGCTGAATTTTCGGGAAAATTATTCAGGGATTTCTGTAATCAATATAACATGAAAATCCATGTAACATCCTTCCAGCAATCTTCAAGTAACTCTCCAGTAGAGAGACTTCATTCCTCCTTAACGGAAATTTATAGAATAATCCTTAACAAGAAAAAACTCGAGAACCTATCTGTCGACCATGATGACATACTAACGGAAACTTTTATAACGTACAACAATTCTATACATTCAGCAACCAAGCACACCCCACACGAACTTTTCACTGGTAGAACACACACATTCAATAAGAAAATAAAATTTAACAACGAACACGACTACTTACAACAGCTTAACGCCTTTAGGGAAAAACTATACGCTCAAGTGCAGAAAGACACAATTGAGCAGAAAACATCAAGAACACAAAACCTAAATTTGAATCGAGCCGAACCCGTAGAAACAAAGCCGGACGACATTATTTTTAGAAAAGAAAATCGTCGAAACAAATTAACTGCACGATTTAAAAATATACTGTTTTGGAAGATCTGGGAGACACTCTTATTACTAAGAAACGTCAAAAATTACATAAGTCCAAAAAAAAAAAAAAGAATACACAATGAAAATAATGACTCTTTTTAACAATTACCTTTGTCCTATAACTCTTACAGCCTTTCCCTATGCTACGTGACGACACAGTCGTATAAAATGATAAAATCAAAACATCAACTTAGGGCAAGCTACACTTGTCAAGACATCAAAAACACTGTCACATGTGGTAGACTTAAGAGACTATCAGGAAAATATTGATAAAATCCAATTAGCATTAAATAATCTCAGAACCATAACCTTTTCAGGGGAGACAGTAATCATCCTAAACTCCAGGGTACATCAGGTACGGGAAAAACTGGGAGCTTTGATTCCAAAAAATAGAGCAAGGAGAGGGTTAGTTAATGGCCTAGGAAGTATAGTTAAAATAATTACAGGAAACATGGATGCCACAGATGATAGAGAAATAAAAAACCAGTTAAATGGATTAGACAAGACCAACTTAGAAGTATCAGAAAGATTAAGCCGTCAGATTGAAATAAATGACGAAGTTTTTATTAGATTCAAAAACATTACTGAGCACATAAAAAGGGAACAAGAAACAATTATAAGATTTAATATTGACATTCTTACTAACATTGTTAACAATATTGCGAAAAGTTTGCTTCTATCAAAATTAAATATCATACCGAAATACATATTGTCAAAACTAGAAATTGAAGTGATCAAAAATATAATAGAAAAGCAAAATTTCAATATACAGACGGACGAACAATTATACCGAATTTTAAATCTAGACACCCTAGTGGACAAATATAATAGATTGATTTTTAACATTAAGATACCAATTTTTGATCCACACAAATTTGTACTTTCCCACATAATCCCCTTACCAATAAGAAACACAACAATTCTACATTTACCCAAATACATTATACACAACGAATATAACATATTCAACATGGACGACAAATGCACCAAAATTTATAATCAATACGTCTGCCACAACGACGAAGTTTTCCAAAAATGCAGTAAGCGATGTTTAAAAAGCATCTGACCGGGATATCAGCTACCTGCGAAGCAAAGGAGACAGGAACGGACGGGATAATTATAGAAGCCGAAGGCGGGAACGTTGTTCTAATCAACGCCGTGAACATATCTGTCATTCCCTCTTGTAAACAACAGTTTATGTTCAGCGGATGTGCATTGATCAAAACCAAAAACTGCACCACCCAAATTAATAATTTAACATATGGCGAAAACATAGGTGAATTCACCGAGGACCTTGAGATATTTATACCTACAAGAGCACCAATATTCATCAACAAAACTACCCAAGAACTGAGCCTACAGACTTTACACCTTATAGGTACAAGAAATTTTGGAAAAATTTTACAAATAGGAAATTCAACGTCTTCACATCTAATATACACATAAGTTTGGCTGGGGATTACAACAATTGGGGTAATCCTAATAATGGTCTTGAGGCGGAATAAAACGTACATCATTCCCGCAGAACCACCCATCAGTCTCGTTCCGACCATCCCTTCACTCTGGCCGTCACTTCAATCCAGGGGGGAAGGAGTTACCTACCCTACGGACCCCCCAACCAAACCACCTCGTGCTACCCTGGACGACGGCCAACGATCGGTCAGTGGCCGCCCATTCCAACCAGAAAGTGCAGCGTCAACAACAAGCAGGGTGTAGCTCTGTCGCAACATCGGTTGCCGACACCAAAGACCAACACACATACTTACACATATACTTACACTTAGAATTACGAACATTTGTATTTAGCTGAATAAGACATTTTCGTGCAGCCATGGTAAACATAAATCCAAGCTGAGTATTAAACTTTACTCTTGATTTCAAACTCAAACGGAGCTGCAGCATTTTTTATTTCTACTGGAACCAACCAAATACTTAACATTAACGCTCCCCACTACTTAACTCGCACACTTTTGAGACCACGTATAGCTACGTAGCTACGTAGCTACGCCTCTCCTGGAGTTTCCTTTGATTTTGTCCCAGCAGGCTTGAACCGCTTTAGATAAGTTCCACTTACTATAAATGCCGGTCATGAAGCCAGTTTTTCGAACCTTATTTCGACTAACTTTCTGTATGACATATTGTCTAAATCCAAAAGTGATTAATCCGACGCAACGGCATTGAATATATGTATGTCAATTCCGTTACTTGTGCCCGACAATAATTCAGTTTCCTTTGCCCACAATTGTACACTTAAAACCATTCCAGTAGATATTTCAGTGCTACTATTAAACTACAATATTTCTCAAATATATTTTCAATTCCAAGTGTGTGTAAAATATAACTCAGCCACAGTAAAAAATTCCCGACCATACAATTTTTCCTTAAGATTTGCACTCTTTATTTTTTACTGTGTTCCAGCTGCGTGTGTATATTTACATAAATATTCTAATACAGTCCACTCTAACTACTCTTTCTAATACAGTCCACACCAATTACTTTTCTCGACATACAAATACGGCTAAATTATTTCTAAAATTAAAAACAAAGTTAAAATATCCACAAATGTACTCCAGCAATTCGTCTGCAATTTAGTTGTGCAGGTGGCAAACACACACACCGACAAACAAACATAAGCGACGACTTTACAATTCCCGCAACGTTATTCCGCTATTCGCACCCCACATATGTATATGTACATATGTACAGTGTACATACATACGTATATCAGTGGGTCAAGAGCCCACAAAAAATGTTCCTTTCAAACAAACAAAATTAAAGTCCGTAATTCTTTACATAAGTCCGACCATCCGATATATTAAATATTTATTGACTCTGCCTATCCGTCAGTGTGACCGTATAGTCGTCATCTAGCTTTCTTTGCGTCCAGACGTGCTTAAAATTCTCGCTATGTTACTTCCCCGCTGTCCCGAGTGCAAAACCGATGTTACATTGGCCCAGCTTCGCGCTTCGGATGCTGTTCGCTGCTCTTCTTTGTGCCGTCGCGCCTATCATACTTCTTGCGTAGCCCTACCGGATGATGTGCTCAAACTCTTACTAAATCCAAATATACTATGGCAATGTGATAGCTGTGTGGTTGCGAATGATTCGCATTCTAAAATAGATGAATTCGATGAAAAATTGAAAGCCCTGGAGCGCTTATATCAGGGCCTTCAAAATAAATTCATGGAGGCGTTCCCCCCTAAAGATGATGCATTGCATCAGAATGTAAATCCCAAACCTCGTCTACCGAGGCCTACAAACGTAGCTGCAGCTCCCCTGTCATATGCGGCTGCTGCTGCTACGGCTTCCGCGGTCGTTGACCCTTCTAATCATGCTCTGGATATGGAGAGAGGAAATTTCATACAAGTTCGAAATAAGAGGAGAAGGAACAACAAGAAGCCCAATAAACATGTTGTTGGAGTGGCTCCTAATGCTGAAGACCTTCATGTTTTGCCGACCAAGAAATTTTTGCATGTCGGAAAGTTTGCAACTGTTACAGAGCCGAATGCTGTTTTAAAATATGTGTCCACCAAGCTTAAGGTGGATGCTAGTTCTCTCACTTGTGCAAAGCTTGTAAAAAAAGATGTCGACGTTCAAACTTTAAAATTTGTAAATTTCAAGCTTGGTATCCCTGATCAGCTTTACGATATAGTCTTCAAAAACGATTTCTGGCCGAACTCAGTTAAGGTCAAAAGATTTATTCATAGAGAGCGGGCCACTGTGGTAGGGGATGGAATTTTATCTAATTTGCCGGAGCCTGGACCAACTTCATCATCAAGTCAGCCGTCAAAAAACCCCTAGTGTTCGACGCCACTGGCGTCGATACTTTTGCGGGACATCGTCTGCAAGCCTTTCCTCATTTGTCGGAGTCGTTTTCGCAACAACATCGGCAGCTGCTTGCGTTTCTCACTGCGCTCTCTTCATCTTCTGACTCTCTCCTAACGCACCATCAACAACATCAGCCGGAGCTTTTGTTGTCCACTTTGTGCGACATTCGCCGTCCGCCTGGCTTGAATATCGGCACGCTCCTCGGGGTTGCGCTCACATCATTTTCCGTGGCTCTCCTGATGCTTCATCAACAACATCAGCCGGAGCTTTTGTTGTTTGCTTTGCGAGACGTTCGCAGTCCACCTGGTTCTAATATCGGCGCGCTCCTCGGAGTTGCGCTCTCATCATCTTGCGCCTCTCTCCCGTTGCACCGTCAACAACATCAGCTGGAGCTTTTGTTGTCCGCTGTGCGCGACATTCGCCGTCCGCCTGGCTCTAATATCGGCGCGCTCCTCGGAGTTGCGCTCTCATCATCTTGCGTCTCTCTCCGGAAGTACCTAGAAAATCGGGTGGATTCTTACTCTTCATCGCCTAATAGTTATGCGCTCTCCGTCTCTACCTTTCTGACGTTCGACTTTCTACAACAACTCTCTCAGAGTGCTCTCTCTGAAGGTGCTCTTTGGAGATGCTTTCGCCATCAACAACAACAATGGACTGCGGCTGCTGTAGTACGCTCTCGCTCATTATTACCAGGAGTGGATTCACCTGCGTGCAGTTATATCTTGAATGCTAATATTGACTGCCCACCTAATATTTGGAGCGCCGATCACCAGCCTATTCGTATCCGTACCACTACTTTACTGAAGGTTCTTACAAATAATTTTATTAATTATGATAAAATCCCAGCGAGGCCTCTTACGGATTCGGGCCATGATGCTGGACCAGTTATTGATAGCATGACCATGGATGACCGGATATGCGCTAACAATACAAATTTCAATATTTATTTTCAAAACATCGGTGGTATGCGTACGAAAGCTCAATCCCTTTTCCAGGCAACGTCTCATGGTGATTATGACGTCATCATTTTTGTTGAAACCTGGCTCAACATGGATTTCTTCGATAATGAATTCTTCGATACAAATCTTTATCATGTGTTCCGTAAGGATCGAGATTCCGTCAAAACACGATGCTCCAGAGGTGGCGGAGTTTTAATTGCTGTGCGGCGTGAGCTGCGTTGCATTGCTATTTGTCTCCAGAACGAGGATTCTCTGCTCGACCAACTCTGTGTATCTCTCGCTGGTCCTACGGAAACAATTTTCCTGACAGTATCATACATACCCCCAAGCAGCAGTTTTGATTTATCTGCATCTTCCCCATGAAATCTTAGTCATCGATGAGCTTCTTAGTATGGGATTAGTCCAGATTAACCATGTTTTTAATAACTTAAATAAGCTTCTAGATCTAATTTTTGTACACCCTGATTTATGCCTTACTCTATGCTGCAGCGATAATCCTCTAGCCGCGTGTGATGCTCATCACAAGCCCCTATTAATCTTAATTACTTGTTATATTTTCTCACCAAATAATTCTCCCTCTTACCTATATTAATTCTAGCAGTTTAGATTCTATCCGTAGTGATATTTCTAATATCAGATGGGCGGAAGTCCTCTCGCATGCGGATGTGAATACAACCTATGAAGTTTTTATATCTTTTCTCTCTACTATTATAGGCAGATATGCTAAAACTAGAGTTCAAAGTTCTTATAGACTACCATGGTACACACAAGGACTAAAAAAATACAAAAATCTCCGAAATAAATTCTATAAGCGCTACATAGAAAGCGGTGAAGCTGCCGACTTTGATCGGTACAAACAACATAAGCGTGAGTTTGAGTTCCTCAATAAATTCTTATACAGCCAATATATTGCTGATATAGAGTGTAAACTAATTACCAATCCTAAGTCATTCTGGCACTTTGTCAATTCTAAACGTACAACCTCCTACTTTCCTTCCCATATGTCATATGAAAGTCTTTCAGCTTCTTCTGATATTGGGGTCGCTAATCTATTTGCTAAGGACTTTGTATCTAACTTTGAACCGAGCTCGCTGTGGAATGACGATGATTCACTCGGTGCCATTGCCACGATGCTAAATATTGGGTGCTTAGATGTTACTGATTTGGACTGTCATATGGCGGCTGAGAGTTTTAACGACTCAGGAAAATTAGACTGTGATGGCCTTTCTCCATTTATTTTGAAAAACTGTATAGGTGTTCTTTGTGAGCCCCTAAAAATGATCTTCAACAAGTCTCTTTCCACTGGCGTATTTGCGCATAGATGGAAACTTGCCACAGTTTCTCCTATATTCAAGTCCGGTCACAAAAACATTGTTTCAAATTATAGGCCAATTGCAAAGCTAAGTAATGTTTCAAAAATGTTTGAACGAATTGTAGCTAAGCAGCTAACTTTTCTTGCTGGTCGGATCATCAGTCCTAACCAACATGGTTTTATGCCTGGAAGGTCAACTACCACTAACTTAGCTACGTTTAATCTTTTTTGCATCCACTCGTTTATCAGTCATCATCAAGTTGATGTAGTCTACACCGACTTCGCCAAAGCATTTGACAAAGTCTCCCATAATGCTTTATTGGCAAAATTGCAGAAATTGGGATTTCATTCATCAATATTAAATTGGTTTAAATCTTATTTAGATGGGCGGATTTATAGAGTAGAGTGCAATGGTGTTTTCTCAAACCCGTATGTGGCTACTTCTGGCCTTCCTCAGGGAAGTGCATTGGGTCCGTTTCTATTCATCATCTTCATTAATGATTTAAGCTATTGCATAACAAATTCTGAATTCCTGTTGTTTGCGGACGATCTTAAAATATTTAGGTCTGTGAATTCAATCTCCGATAGTGAACTTCTTCAAAATGACCTAGTAAAAGTGGGAAATTGGTGTTCTCGTAATAAGTTGCCTCTGAACGTGTCAAAATGTTTCTACGTTAGGTACAGCAAACGATTAATTAATGTCCTTAGCTCTTATTCCATTAGTTCCCATGTTCTTTCCTTAAGAAATGAATCACTAGACCTAGGAGTTATGTTTGATACCAAATTTACTTTCATGGATCACATAAACTACATAATTCCAAAGGCATACGCTATGTATGGTTTTGTAAAACGAAATTCCACGCAATTTAAAGATCCGTACACGAAACTAAGCCTATTTTCTTCGTTCATTAGGTCCAGATTGGAATATGCTTCGTTTGTCTGGAGTCCGACTGGAACTACACACATCAATCGTATTGAGCGTGTTCAAAAAAAATTCTTATCTTTTGCCCTTCTTTCTCTAAACTTTAATGACCCGGTTCCCTCTTACTCTGCGAAATGTCGTCTTGTGCACCTTTCTTCCCTACAAGATCGTAGAACAACTAGCGCACTAGTTTTTATTTGTGACCTGCTGTCCTCCAAAATAGACTGCCCTGCATTGCTGAGTAGCATAGGCTTTTCCGTACCTGGTAGGTCTTTAAGGTCATTTGAACCTTTTTTTATTCCGGCATATAGAGCTAACTATGCTTTTAATGAGCCTCTGTGTAGAGCCTTGTTCTACTGGAACAAACTTCCATCTCACATGCGGCTGGACCCATGCTCCCCTAGGGAATTAATTAAGAAAACCCTTTACAATTACCTTTCGTCCCTTAGTATTTAGTTTAGTAATAGACAAGTAGCCAGTTAAGGTACCAACTGTTGGCGAAATAAATAAATAAATAAATATTTACAATCTTGATTGGTTCCTAAATTCCAATTGAATTTTAGCGCGTTTCCTTACTTCTTAATTAAAATTCCAAATTATTTAACGTCATGGCAACATCAGTAAAATCCGCTTTAATCCGATTTATGGCCCCAGTTGACTGTCTGATCCACTTTGAGGCCACTGTGAACGCTCCAGGTGCTCCTACCCCAACGTTATCCGCCTGTAAAATCCAACGAGATCACTTCAATTCCTTGTGGCAAACGGTAAAGGCAGCATACGACATATGCTTCGACTGCATTATAGCTGCAGGCGAGAGCGCCGCAGACACAAAATCCATACTAAAGTCCAAGTATTACCAAATATTTGCCGCGCAGCTGATGGAACAAATCCAAAAAGGCTCCTCCCAAATACCTCAAGCTCCAGTAACTCCGTCCCAAAATTCCACGTCTTATGGCTGTCGGCTCCCTCCTATCGACACAGAGGTTTTCTCTGGCGATTATCTTCGCTGACCGACTTTACGGGACCTTTTCACGGCAATATACATAGACAATCCGAGTCTAACGCCCGTTGAAAAATTAGTCCATTTAAATTCAAAAACAAGTGGCGAAGCTCATTCCATAGTTTCAAGATCCCTACTCACCAATGATTGCTTTCGCTCAGCCTGGAATAACTTAACTGAGCGTTTCGAAAATAAGCGATTGCAGGTGAACAGTAACCTGAAAACACTTTTCAATGTGCAATCCATAGCTCAGGAGTCGGGAGCAGCCTTAAAAGAACTTCAACGCACTTTTCAAGGTTGCTTAACTTTCTTAAAATTTTTCGGTGTTAATATTGAGAATTGGGACCCTATCCTGGTTTATATCTGCTCGACAAAACTACCAAAGCTCACTCTCTCATAATGGGAGCAATCCATCCAAAATAATGCCGAAATTCCTACGTGGCTTGAGCTTGATTCCTATTTGACGGAGCGCCATTGAACTCTTGAGGACGTCGATAGCTTCCGATCTGCCAATTTCCACCACGTCCAGTCCAAAGACACAAATCGAGTGGCAGAATTTCCAAAAATAAATTCCCTCAACACAAGGCTAGTACCGATACCCAAAGGCTGTGATCTGTGTTCGAAGAAGAACCACCCCGTGCGTATATGTCCACGCTTCCTACAAATGACGGTAGACGATCGCCTAGCCTATATTCAAAAGAAGCAGTTGTGCTCCAATTGCTTTGCAAGCAGCCATCAATTCCGGGATTGCACAAGCGCTCACGACTGTCTCACTTGTTAAGATCGCACATTGCTGCATTGAAACAGCGGCCCTACTTCTCCGCCGACTCCATCCGATCCTCCAAGGCCAGTATCCGCCTCAGTTCCACACATCATTTCGTCCTATTCAGCGCAAGTTTCCGTACAAAAAGTCCCTCCTAAGAATACTCCATCCGAATATTGGGTTCCATACCCCGCCTTGGATGGCAGACGTACTCGAGGTATTAAATCCTACCAATGCCGAGTCTGCCAAAAGATCCATCCTCTACGGAAGTGCCACCACTTTCTACGGCTAAGCCCCCAGAATCGGCTTCAGGAAGTACACATCCAGAAGTACTGCTCCAATTGCTTGGCTCACAATCATTCCAAGGACTCCTGCCAAAGTGGTCATCACTGCCACAAGTGTGGAAAGGCCCACCCCACTCTCCTACATATGAACGACCGATCTTCACTTCCAACATATTCCTGAGCCTAATATCCTGAGGTTCTTGCTACGGGTGTGCTCGCAGGGGGGGGGGAAGTATGTTTACGTCAAAAGGGCGTCCGCTCTCCCTTTCCATCTCTCCCCTAAGTCTCCGCTCTGCTCTGGAGCGCTTAAGCTAAGTAGTGCTCTTTTCCAAGTGATCCAATAAACACCTACGCACGTCGCGTAAAAACCCCAAAGTACTCCCGTGTTGTTTGCGTACCATTCGATCTTGGGGCTTCACCAATTTTTCAACGATCAAGCCACCCCGCCCCAACAGTTAGCATAAGGAAGGCAGAGTAGGTAGTGTACATACATTAAAAAAAAAAAAAACAACATAAATTTAGTAATAAAAATTAAATTAATTATTTATTAACAAACAAATTTAAAAAAAACAAATTATTAGTAATTTTAAGGTAAAATTATTGTTTATTAACAAAAAAAACAATATTAACTAATGTTAAGAAAAACAAATATTCCTAAAAAAAAACAAAAAATTAAGTAGTTAGCTTACTGCTAACTATTTAATTGTTTCTGTTTTTACTTTTTTTATTTAAGGAAAAGCTAAATCCCAAAAAATAATTTATTTTTTGTAAACTTTTTTTATAAAAACAAAATTGGTAGTAATGTAGCATGTATTGAAACAATAAAACAAAAACAAAAGAAAAGTATAAGTAGGCTGTAGTATCGTAAAATAAGTAATTTATATTTTAGTTTATTTGGTACTGTTAATAAGTACCTTCCGTATGGTACGGATAAACAAAATTTTTGGGAAAACTTGTACAAAGTTAGACAACTCAAGTCGACTCGAAGGTCCCCAAAATTGAATTTTAGTTTGATAGACCGCGTTGCAAAGCAACAGTCTCCTCGTGAAATTCCCTGGGTACCGATTTTAACATAATAATCGGGAGCTTATTCGAGCGACGAAAACCATACATGAATGCATATTTATTTTAAAGTTTGATATGTGAGTAACGGGTATCTGATACTCGAGGTACTCGACTATAGCGCTCTTCCTTGTTTTTGCTGGTCTTACCAGCCTAACAAAAATTAGCCACACACCATAATTATATTTAAAGGAAAAATCTTGTATACAAATAAAAAGAAAGGAGACACTAATCAAGCACTTTTTTTGTAGCCTTTTCGCTGGCAAAAGAAAAGAATAGAAGAAAACTTTTCACTGTCCGAACGAAAAACACGACCGGTCTCGCTCAAAGTTGAAAAGGAAGTGCAACTTTAATTAAATTCGTTTTGTTTACCTTTTTGCTGTTAGAGATGTGTGTTGTTGTTAGTATCTTGTGACGGTGTTAGTTATCGATGTCAACGTTGGGGAACTGTTGGGACATCGGGGAACTGTTGGGACATTGTCCTGGGTAAAAATATAGCAGTTCCGTAACAATATAACTATAAACAAGGAAGATCGCTAAAGTCGAGTACCTCGACTATCAGATACCCGTTACTCAGCTAATGGGACCAAAGGCAAATGGAGATATGCAAGCAGCAAAGCGAGATTAAAATGCGCCACCTACCGGCGGTAGACAGATTTAAGCGTTATGGGTGTTAGAGTGGGCTTGGCAAACTTTTTTTTGGGTCAATCGATAGATATTGACGAGAACAATACGTTTTTTATTCTAGCATCAAAACTTTAGGAGCCACACTTTTGGGCGGTTTGTGGACGTTAGAGTGGGCGTGGCACTCTGCTGAAATAAACTTGCGCTGCGCAGGAATCTCAGGAATCTGCATGCCTAATCCCAGTATTGTAACTTGTACAGTTTCCGAGAACTCAGCGTTCATACAGACAGACGGACGGACGGACGGACAGACGGACAGACGGACATGGCTAGATCGACTCGGCTAGTGATCCTGATCAAGAATATATATTCTTTATGGGGTCGGAAACGCTTCCTTCTGCCTGTTACATAGCCTGTTTTAGTCTACGAGTAACGGGTATAAAAAGGGTAGACTGGGCCCAACCTATCGATTGTAGTTAAAAAACTATTTTTATAGTTTTCTTACCCATAAAGTATAGTATGATAATTTAAATTCAGATAAGTCACTGTAGCATGGTTATTTATAAGAAAAATATAAGAAGTAATTTTCAAATAACCCTATTTTAAAGTGAGTTCATCGAACACCTTTAAGAGGCGTTGCTTGAACTTGACTTCGAACTAGTGTGGAAGTTTGTTGCACAGTATTATAAAATACCTTGTCAACGACGCGGGCTTTACAAAAATAAACAACATTATAACTGATTACTGATGGATCAGGTATCAGTGCTCAAGTTTGTTCTGCTGAACTTTCATGACATATAATGACGACGAAAATGAAAAAATATTTTATGTTTCTTTTAATTGGTTTTAATTATTCCTAACGCTACAAGTACAAAAAATACTTATAAATTAGTGCGCTAGTCACAAAATATAAGTCAGCTACAGAAAAAAATTCCCGATTATAAAAATCTACTCTTTATTATACCCGTTACTCGTAGAGTAATAGGGCATAAAGTATATACACTGACAAGCAAAACTATAACACGAGTTCAATACTCCAAATTCAAAGGCCTGTATCTTTTGCTCTAATTTATGAACACTTAAAATCTTAGTCTGGTTCTGTTGGAATATTCATACACTACGTTTCTAGAAAATTGTAAGTAATTTGATAACGGGAGTAAAAAATGGTAGAGCAAACTGTAAAAAAAGTCAAATATTACAGTTTTGCACTCTCTACGCGAATTCTTTTTAATTTAGTTCCCAAGTTTTTTTACCGCTAAAGTTAATTTGTTTTGGTGCAATAATCATGGACAGTGAGAAAAAAAGAAAATTATCGATTCGCTTATAGCAGGTTAATCTGTTCGGGAAACGGCTAAAAAATTCGGTGTTAGCCATATGACTGTTCAGCGACTAAGAAAGCACAGTCTGGAAGCCCTTCCAGTTAATACAGTTGGTCGACCAAGAATTTTAAGCAATCGCGACTCACGCCACGTGGCCAACTTGGTGACGAGCAACCGCGACATAACGCCAGCAAAAGCGGCGACAATGCTTAATTTGAATGCCAGTGCTTAGACAATTCGACGCCGTCTTGATAGATTAGGCCTAAAAGCTAAGGAAATGAAAAAGCAACTCACGAAAATTGGACTATAGCGGATTGGGATACTGTAAGTCACTGCAACTAGCATCTAAAAATTCAAACTATTTCAAAATTTTTGGTATTTCAAGGTTATATGGTCAGACAAAACCAAAATTAATCGATTTGAGTCAGATGGTCGTTCCTGGTATTGGACTACAGATCCCACAATCCAGTCACCAAGTAATGTTCGGCAAGCCGTCGAGCACGGTGGCAGTTTAATTATGGTCTGGGGGTGCATCCATAAAAATATGCGAAAGGAACAATATCTGAGCATTTTACAAGAAAATCTTCCAAAAGTCATTCGGTCTTTCTGCTGAAATATGCATCTTTCAACAAGACAATGATCCAAAGCACACGTCCCTTTTGGTAAAAAATTGGATTTCCAAACAAAATTTTCAGTCCATGAAGTGGGCACCACAATCTCTGGATATGAACCCAATTGAACATTTATGGAGTCATGTGAAATCGCAATTGGTGAAATATGCAGTTCCTTCAAGTGAAATGAAGGAGCTGTGGGAGAGCACAAAGGACTTATGGTATGCTATTCCCCCCGAATTGGTGCAACGCTACACCCACAGTATGCCAAATCGCGTAGAAGAACTTAAAAAGTTAAGAGCGCTGTGGACACATTAATAAAAAATTATTAATAAAAATATTTGCTTACAAAATAACCGCAATGCAAAACTGTAACATTTGACTTTTTTACAGTTTGCTCTAGCATTTTTTACAGCAGTACCGGGTATCTGATAGTCGAGGCACTCGACTTTAGCGTTCTTCCTTGTTTTTACTGTGTTCCAGGTACGTGTTTATATTTACATAAATATTCTAGTACTGTCCACTTGTACTACTCTGTCTAATACAGTCCTCTCCAACTACTTTTCTCGACCTACAATAACTGCTAAATTATTCCTTTAATTAAAAATAAAGTTACAATATCCACAAATGTATTACAGAACAACGACTGTAAAGAAATTGTGCAGGCGACAAACAAACGCATCGACAAACAAAAATGAGCGAAATCTTCACAATTCCCGAAAACATTTTTTCAATTTCAACGCTATTTCACTTTTTTACCCCACATATGTACATTGTACAGTGTACATACTTACGTTGTAACGTGCACGATCTTGATGCATCAGCAGTCCCTCTGTCTGGGTTTAGGGCCGTGCTTAGGGAAAATGGTGAGGGTTGTTTGTAGACAGTCAGGAATCCTAGGAACTCTAAACGAGGTTAACATTTCTAAAGACGCATACACATAATTGGATAAAAGAACTAAGATGGGGTTGTATAACCGGCGTATAGTACTTAGGTGCTTAAATGGTTAAATGGTTAATTACAAGATTTATTTAGCTTCCTACTCGAGGATTCATGTCAAAAAAGGATTTTGAAGGGGAATGGATGGAATAGAATTGATCACACAAAGTTTAGTTTGGACACACGGATTAAGTTCATTCGGGTTTCAGTGATAGATCTGTTTAATTTATTAAGTCTACAAACTAAAATACTAGGACTTCATGAATTTGACTGCGCTTATACACGGGTATATTATAATATAGAGGATTATACGAATCAAACAGAGCTCTATTAGGGTTTTCGGTTCAAATCTCTGGAGCTGGTTATACCGCGATTTAAGTAAGATAAACAAATCTGTAGGGGTCATATCATCGCATACTCATTACAATCTCGGCAAGGTCGTACTCACGAATCAGCTGCATTCCCCCGTGGTCGGCAGGCCCGAAGATGACGGTGTGCTGTTTGAAAATCTCCAGAAGTGAGATTAGATGGCTTACGGCTTCCATACCAGAGATCATGAACCCGAGATGTGGACTCTCATGACCGGTAGAACAATGTGGATTTAAAAACTAAACTAATCTGGTCCTTAAAAATTGGTTCATCGCTCTCCGGTCTTGTTCAAAAGGGTTTCCCTCCGAACCGAAACACACGTGGAGGGCGCCCTCCTTCCGATCTAGTGGCAGGTTACGCGGTCAAACTACCCCCGCTGAAGTATGTCTGCATGACGAACTTGCCAGCAGAGTCGAACCTCGATTACATTTTAGATTAACGGATTGAAGGTCCGCTAAGCTTGTTGATTTAGCCGGTTTAATACCAAGAGATTTAAGAATCCTCCGAGAGTAGGGTGGTGGTCTCGAAAGCGCAGTCGCTGGCGGTTAGCACAAGCGTTGCTTCAACTTGGCCGATGCTGGCAGCTTTTGGAAATTTGCCGCAGGTGGCTCCTAAAGCTTCGGCTTCCGTCGTTTGAATCTAGTGAAAAAAAGCAGAAAAAAAGGTCAGAGGCAATCGTTTTCTGTACATTTTCATAAATACCTATTGCCATCACTACACTAAACCCGATTTGAGTGCAAACGACGAGATCTACATGCAGGAGATGGTCTTAGGCAAGAGAGAGAGAGAGAGTTCCTTACACATTTTTACCACAAACTTTAAGAATATATCGGATACACGTAAAGTTTTAGTGCTGCTTCCACCGAATAGTTGTAAAAAGGGAACGCTATATAGGACGTTCGGGGCGAATGCCAATGATGAGGCCTGCCAACTTAGCTAACTTAGACTTAACGGACGGGTTGTACATCGCTCAATTTAAATTTTACGATTTATAGCGTCTTCTGATAATCTCACCCTCACAGCGTACATCGACATTTTCTCCAGCGCAAAGTGGTTCAAGGGCTCACAATAAATGTTCCTTCAAAACAAGAAAAAATGTAATTACGTAACTCTTTAAAAAATTAAAATACCCGATATTACCCGATTTCGTTTCCTTATCCGCCAGTAATATCCGTCGCAATCATTTCAATTTCTTGTGGCATACGGTAAAGGCAGCATATGACATATGCTCCGATTCCGCAGTGGCTGTAGGCGAGAACTCCGCTGACACAAAATACATACTGAAATCCAAGTATTACCAAACGTACCCCACTTATGAAATGTTTTCCGCGCAGCTCATGGAACAAATCACACAGGGCTCCTCCCAAATTTCTCAAACTCCACCAGCAGTTTCCCAAAAGTTCCACGTCTAATGGCCGTCGGGTCCCTCCCATCGACACAGTCGTTTTCTCTGTCTATTATCTTCGCTGGCACCGGGAAAAATTGTTCCACTTCAATTCCAAAACTAGTGGCAAAGCACATTTCATCGTTTCGATCCCTCACTCAGCGTTTCAAAAATAAGTGATTGCAGCTGAAAACTCTCTTCAATGAACAATCTGTCGCTCAGGAGTCTGGAGCAGCCTCCACAACTCCACACTCATTTTCGTCCAATTCAGCGGAAGTTTTCAAAGCACAAGATCCATCCAAGTTATCCGCTCTGTACCTGGAAGCAGCGTCGACTGGCAGTTTTCTCCAGATGTCTACATCTCGTTCGCTCGGACTGCCCTGCGCTCTCCCTCTTCAACTCTCTCCTACGTCTCCGTTCCGCTCTTTCGCGCTTTAGTTAAGCTAGCAGTTCAAATTCAAAAGGTTTTACTAACACCATCCCTAAAAACAATTAATAGCTGACTGCAAGCAGCAACCAGACTCTATGTTATTATCAGCAAGGCTGATGGATGATGTCATCAAGAATGATTTCATCAGCATACATTAGAACACGAGAACGTGTTACGATAGAAGGATGAGCATTATTAAACAGAGTAAATAGCAAAGATCACTATGATCTCATCGTGGAAACTTCGCTTTTAAATATTACCCTTTGAGTTCTACCACTCAAATAATGTGAAATCCAAGGGCTGGTTTCTGAAGTCCCTAAAAAGTCCCTAATATATGTCTGTCCGAAAAAGTTAAAGACCACATAAAGTTGTCGCAAAAGCAAATTGGTTTTTTCCAATCATTTAATTTATCTGAAAGAGCATTGTTTCTCTTAAGGCCTGATTTGATTATTTCATCAGCTGTATTGGTTTTATTATTTTTGTAATTCGAAAATGTAATCTAAGTAGGCTTCGTAAAATCATTTGTCATTTTATAGAGCCGAAAAATATTTAGCAGGCAGTCTGAGCCCCTTTCAGAGTTAGCTCTCACATTGACGCTCGAGAAAACCAAATTTTATTAGCAGATACTTTATCTGTCAAAAAACTGTAGGAGCCGCTGCGTGGTGCAGTTTGTTGGCTTCAGAGGGGCGTGGCATGTTTTCTTGTAAGAAATCTAAATCTGAAATCCCAATTTTTTATCATTGATAGTTTCAGAGATATCAGCGTTCAAACTTACGATTTTTTAAACTTTGTAAGCGCTTTGTGGGAGTTACAGTGGGCATGGCAACATTTTTTTTTAAGGTCAACCAATAGAGTGAAAGGAAGAGCTTTAACCGAAAAACACGATTAATTGTATTTTCGCACGTCCTCTTTATTCAAGGGTTCACAAAAGAATGACTCTAGCTCTAATGCTTACAAACTATGTCTCCTCGTTCATATCAGTTATCGGGAATAGTCTGACCATCTGATGTGCCTACTGCAATTCGGCCATCCTGCCCATTGGATCTCCTGATCCTGATGTACTAAGGGCTAAAGTTATATTTTATAACAATATTTTTATGTTTATATACATGTTATTTTAAACCTCTGCTGCACAATGAAATAAATTTTCCTATCCACGGTATTATATTTTGAGCACTCCAACACCCTTGTTTGGATTTCGAATAACTTTAAATCCTTCAACATCCTTACCTTGGCTATAACGAATGGGCATTTATTCTTGAGTATCAACTTTCTTGCTACCCCCTCTGAACTATCAAAAATGTTAACCATAAAGTAATCCCCCATTCTGTAATCCTACGCCGTTTTCTTTGTTTTGTCAAAATAAGTCTTATTGTATTCCAGAGCTTGATTTTGATTACACTTAGCCTTTTATCGAATTTTCTTTAATCTTTCTGTAACAATTGTATCCTGTATGTCTTGCAATCTTTCTTTAAGCTCTACTACAATCTCACCCATCTCTTGCACACCAAATTGAAAAATAGGTGTATACTCTATTTTCTCAGTTACTGTGTCCCAATGTGTGTCGTTTTCAGGTTCCGTAAGTTTTGCAAACATAGCACGAATTCTTCTGTTTATTCGTTCGACCTGCCCATATGCTCCAATACCTATCTTGAAGTGTTTTACGCTTCTTTCCGAAAAGAATGGTTCGAATTCATTAGAGGTAAGCAACTGCCTCTATGTGAAACAATAGATGTTTGTGTACTATAAGCCCTGAAGTAGTAACTTAATTTTTTCAAAACTTATTTTGTGTTTGTCTTTTAAGTTGTGTACAATCTTACGAATTTGGTAAACACATCTACGATAGGAAATGTGTGCTTATTCGCTCTACCTTTAGCTACTGGTCCATAATGATCTATATGCAGTAGTTGGAATGGCCTAACCCCTTTCGGATAACTATTTAGGAAACCTTCTTAATTGCTTGTTTTTGGGGAAACGCTACACATATCAAGCAGTTGTCAATGTGGCTACTGCATTTCACTTTCATGTTCTTGAACCATAATGTTTTTAAAATCGCGTCCATCATTTTATCTCTACCAATGTGTTCAAGTTCATTATGGTACTTATATAAAACATTCATCTGTCGTCGATCTTTTTTCTGTAGACAACCCCGTTCCTCATTTCAAAGATTTTAAGCTGATTTTTTTCTAATTGATCCCTAATATGTTGTATGTTTGGGTACTTCGATTGACAGATAAAAAGATTGTCCTCAAAACTATTAGCCTCAACAATCAACACATGACACCGATCGGTGAACCACTTCGTTCGAGTGCCCACCGAGATCTTCTAGAGCTGAGTTCTACCCTGTTTAATGTAAGAGTTAAGGAATTTCGGTCAGTTATTACCTTAAAATGCTTTCCCTGAAAGTATATTAAAAAGAAGAGCGAAGAGCGCGCGATACTATTTTTTAGGAAATAGTCTTTGTAGTCATCCTTGTTGGTTAATATGGATTTAACAGCTTTTATCCAGATGTCGTTGTCGTATGCCTCTTCTAAACGTGACTTTTTGGAATCTGCGATTAGAACGGGCCACGGGCCTCATCTTGGTTCAAGCCCTGTGTTCCCTTGCAGAGCCACGACCCATCTGGCAACTCTTGGTAGTAGGTCATCCTTCTTGATCATCATTGCGAAAGCGTTGCAGTCGGTAACCACGGTAAAAGGCTTACCAAGGAGAAAAACTCTCAATTTTTTTAACGCATTTACGATTGCTAAAACCTCGAGCTCGTAGGAACTGTACTTTTCTTCACAACCGTTTGTCTTCCTGTTCATGAACTCTACAGGATGAAACTGCTGATCCTCCGAGTATCTCTGCATTAAAACCACTCCAAAGCCAAACGTTCTTGCATCTGTATGCACTTTGGTTGTAGCTTTCGGATCGAACAGTTTGAGTACTGGTGTTGAAAATAGTAGATGTTTCAAGAGGATAGCCGAAACTAATTCTTGCTCAGTTAACTTGAGATTTTTGTCATCCTTTTTGTTGTATCCGAAGAAAGTCGCTTAAGGGGTTTGCTGGGGGGGTGTAATCTTTAATGAAGCGCGGCATATATGACGTTAGACCAACTATCGCTGCAAAGCTTGCCTGCTTTGAAAAATTGGAAAATGGACGACTGCTTTAATTTTCTCGTTGGTGGGTGCTATGGTTTCATTCTCAATCGTGTAATCCAGCCCGCGATACCACGCTCAAAACTTTCTCCAACGCATTTAGTCCATCATATTCGTCCTTACTTGGCACGAATGTATCGTCCATATAGACAACGATCGTTTGCGTTTGAATGAGATCCCTCAACGTAGCCGTGAGATATCGGCAGAAAACTATCGCGGTATTGCTATTCCTAAACTTTTTGAAAAAATTATTACCTGTCAGTTGCAGCATCATTGCAGGTCTATTATTTCACCTTGTCAGCATGGCTTCACTAGATGTCGCTCTACTTCTACAAACCTACTTGAATTTACGTCTTTAATTACTAGAGGTTTTCTGACACATCATCAAACTGATGTGATTTATACCGATTTTTCTAAGGCTTTTGATTCAGTGAACCATAGGATTCTTATTTATAAATTGTCCCTTTTAGGTTTTCCACCCAACCTACTAGAGTGGATACTTTCCTACCTTTCTAATAGAACTCAAATGGTCTGTTTTAATAATAAAATTTCCAAAATAATTAATGTTACTTCTGGAGTGCCACAGGGTAGCCACCTGGGACCTTTACTTTTTGGCTTAATGATTAATGATCTACCTTATGTCATAAAATCGTCAACTGTTTTAATGTATGCAGATGATGTCAAGCTATGTTTGTCCATGTGTTTACCTAATTCATATAATGACCTTCAATTAGATATTGATTGTTTATATACGTGGTGCATGATTAACATGTTGAATTTGAACTATTCTAAATGTAACTTTATGACCTTTTATCGTAGTAATCCATCTCTGTATTCTTATTCTATCGGAAACAACGCCCTTGAACGTATTTTTTCTGTTCAGGATCTTGGCGTTCTATTTGATCACAAACTTAGTTTTAAAGACCATATATCTACTATAACTAACAAAGCCAGAAGTCTCCTGGCGTTTATGAAGCGCTGGTCAAGGGGGTTTGATGATCCATACACAACAAAGCTTTTGTATGTTTCTCTTGTTCGTCCGTCAATGGAATATTGCTCGTGTGTATGGTGACCTCAAATTAGCTGTTACCAAAATATGTTAGAGTCCGTTCAAAAACAATTCCTTTTATTTGCTTTGAGAGGTTTAAACTGGGACACAGGAAGTCGATTGCCCTCTTATCATGCGAGGTTGCGCCTGCTGGACTTACCAACCCTGAACCATCTTAGAAAGTGTCATGGAGTTATGTTTTTGCATAAATTAATTAATGGTGATGTCGACTCTCCCTTCCTTCTTAGTTCCCTCAACTGGAATGTACCCTATAGACCAGTTCGTCTTTTTCGTCCGTTGTCCCTGCCAATTTGTAAATCCAATTATGCCCTTCATGATCCTTTTCGGGTTCTTTGTGATGACTATAATGCACTGTGTCACGTCTTACTGTTTGATTGCCCTAATGCAACTAATTATGATAAACTTATGTATTTTCTATCTTCCAATAATTTGAAAAATTTCTATGTTACTAGCCATTCTATGTGAGCATGTATTTTAAACTGTCTATTGTTATGTCGTCTTTTTCCATGTCCGCGATTTCGCTTACTTGCCCAAATCGGTTTAGGGCTCCGCGCGTAACAAGCATTGCTTAATGTCGTAAGGGCCACTTGTTTGTACTGACCATAGTGCATCAACGTCCAAGAACGTCCAAGAAAACTGCATCATGGCCAATGGACTCATTAGCGAGGATTATTAAATCAAAATAAATCGTTATTTCTGTTTTCATGATAAAACACAACGTTTTTCCAATATCATTAAGTTGACTCTTATTTATATTGTAATACCAAGTGTTAACTTTATTAATAGTTAGTCCATAAGGGTCTTTAGACAGTTTTATAAATGATATCGCACTCCCAGAGTCTAAGAGGTATTCTGCAATGATTGGTGCATTAGGAAAATAAACAAAAAATTTGTATAGATCTTACATAGTTGTTGTTGTCACTAGCGCTCTTCCTCTGAGGACATTGTTCTACGAAGTGCCCCATTTCTCCACAGGCGAAACAGGAACCAGGAGTCCTTTTTGGCTTGCGAAATCCTTTGCGAAACGACCCTTGGAGTTGCAGTTCATCCGTCGCAGTGCGTTGCTGTGTAGTATTCAATCGGCTTCGGAAGGTAAATATTAGCGAAGGCTTGCTGCGTCTACTCCGGGTTGGTGAATCGTTGGGTGCGGGCTTGATCCCTCAAGGTTGGTGATAGTACTCTTTCAATGGTCTGCTCCAAAAACTCATCTGTGTCCAAGTTAATGGGTTGGGCTAACATCACTTTATTCTCAAAGTACATGGCAAAACGCTCAGTCTGCTGCTATTTGCGTTGCTCGAACTTGCGACGCTGCTCCGACTTTAATGACACTTGCCGAATGGCCATAATTAGTTGCCCACGCAATCTTTCGAAGGGTTCTAGCATCCTAGTGTGGTTTGCGTGTAACCAGCGCTGATCTTTTCCCTTTAGTTTGGTAATAAACCACATCTTTAGGCAGTCGTCTACCATATATCTGACCAATGTTCTTCAAGTGCTCCACCCAAATTTTCGTCGAAGTAAATAGCTGCTTTTTTAGCGAAAGATAACGAAGCTGCTGATGCGGCCCGGACGGTGATTATGTCAGCGCTACCTGTTGTAGCTTTGTTGTTCGGAGCTGCGAAAACTGGCGGGTTGCTGCTGTTGGCAACCGATACATTGCTTTGTAGGGCTGGCGAAACGTTACGGGTAGCAGTGCTACCAACCGATGCGTTGTTGTAGCAAGAAGCTCTTGTTGCTGAAAATCATTCTTAGAAGACATTTCCTGTGAGGTGGGGTGTGCATTGTCCAGCGCCTTAAAGTCCGTGGTCGGAGGCGTCGTCCCAGAATTCTCGTTGGCATCTCTACGTGGTGCCTGGCCACGCTCTTCGGGTGGAGCACGAACGAGACGAGCCATCAGTTCGAATTTAAGGGCTTGCGTTGGCTATCCTAAAGTCATGTATTTTAGCTGGACGACCGAGTATTCGATGAAACTTACATGGTTCATGGTGTAGACTTGAACCACTTCTGATTTTGTGAAAGGAATATGTTTAAACGAATAACACGATTTATTATATATTCGCTCGTCCGCTTTATTCAATGGTTCGCAAAAGAATGACTCTAGCTCTAATGCTTACAAACTATGTCTCCTCGTTCATATCAGTTATCGGGAATAGTCTGACCATCTGATGTGCCTACTGCAATTCGGCCATCCTGCCCATTGGATCTCCTGATCCTGATGTACTAAGGGCTAAAGTTATATTTTATAACAATATTTTTATCTTTATATACATGTTATTTTAAACCTCTGCATCACAATGAAATAATTTTTCCTATCCACGGTATTATATTTTGAGCACTCCAACACCCTTGTTTGGATTTCGAATAACTTTAAATCCTTCAACATCCTTACCTTGGCTATAACGAATGGGCATTTATTCTTGAGTATCAACTTTCTTGCTACCCCCTCTGAACTATCAAAAATGTTAACCATTAAGTAATCCCCCATTGTGTAATCCTACGCCGTTTTCTTTGTTTTGTCAAAATAAGTCTTATTGTATTCCAGAGCTTGATTTTGATTACACTTAGCCTTTTATCGAATCTTCTTTAATCTTTCTGTAACAATTGTATCCTGTATGTCTTGCAATCTTTCTTTAAGCTCTACTACAATCTCACCCATCTCTTGCACACCAAATTGAAATTTGCTCGGGATCTCTTTAATACTTTTGTGTAAAGTGCTATTAGGTGTATACTCTATTTTCTCAGTTACTGTGTCCCAATGTGTGTCGTTTTCAGGTTCCGTAAGTTTTGCAATCATAGGACGAATGCTTCTGTTTATTCGTTCGACCTGCCCATATGCTCCAATAACTATCTTGAAGTGTTTTACGCTTCTTTCCGAAAAGAATGGTTCGAATTCATTAGAGGTAAGCAACTGCCTCTATGTGAAACAATAGATGTTTGTGTATTATAAGCCCTGAAGTAGTAACTTAATTTTTTCAAAACTTATTTTGTGTTTGTCTTTTAAGTTGTGTACAATCTTACGAATTTGGTAAACACATCTACGATAGGAAATGTGTGCTTATTCGCTCTACCTTTAGCTACTGGTCCATAATGATCTATATGCAGTAGTTGGAATGGCCAAACCCCTTTCAGATAACTATTTAGGAAACCTTCTTAATTGCTTGTTTTTGGGGAAACGCTACACATATCAAGCAGTTGTCAATGTGGCTACTGCATTTCACTTTCATGTTCTTGAACCATAATGTTTTGAAAATCGCGTCCATCATTTTATCTCTACCAATGTGTTCAAGTTCATTATGGTACTTATATATAACATTCATCTGTCGTCGATCTTTTTTCTGTAGACAACCCCGTTCCTCATTTCAAAGATTTTAAGCTGATTTTTTTCTAATTGATCCCTAATATGTTGTATGTTTGGGTACTTCGATTGACAGATAAAAAGATTGTCCTCAAAACTATTAGCCTCAACAATCAAAACATGACACCGATCGGTGAACCACTTCGTTCGAGTGCCCACCGAGATCTTCTAGAGCTGAGTTCTACCCTGTTTAATGTAAGAGTTAAGGAATTTCGGTCAGTTATTACCTTAAAATGCTTTCCCTGAAAGTATATTAAAACAAGGGAGAACGCTATAGTCGAGTACCTCGACTATCAGATACCCGTTACTCAGCTAAATGGAGATATGCAAGCAGCAAAGCGAGATTAAAATGCGCCACCTACCGGCGGTATACAGATTTAAGCGTTATGGGCGTTAGAGTGGGCGTGGCAAATTTTTTTTTTGGATCAATCGATAGGTATTGACGAGACCAATACATTTCAGTTAAAATTTTTTATCTAGCATGAAAATTGTGGGCGTCACAGGGTTTTGCGGTTTGTGGGCGTTAAAGTGGGCGTGGCAAACTTTTTTTTGGGTCAATCGATAGGTATTGATGAGAACATTACATTTCAGTTAAAATTTTCTATCTAGCATCAAAACTGTAGGAGCCACAGTTTTGGGCGGTTTGTGGGCGTAAGAGTGGGCGTGGCAGTCTACTGAAACAAACTTGCGCTGCGTAGGAAGCTCAGGAATCTGCACGCCAAATCTCAATAGCCTAGCTCCCATAGTTTCCGAGATCTCAGCGTTCATCCGGACAGACGGACAGACGGACAGACGGACATGGCTAGATCGACTCGGCTAGTGATCCTGATCAAGAATATATATACTTTATGGGGTCGGAAACGCTTCCTTCTGCCTGTTACATACTTTCCGACGAATCTAGTATACCCTTTTAGTCTACGAGTAACGGGTATAAAAAAGAAGAGCGAAGAGCGCGCGATACTATTTTTTAGGAAATAGTCTTTGTAGTCATCCTTGTTGGTTAATACGGATTTAACAGCTTTTATCCAGATGTCGTTGTCGTATGCCTCTTCTAAACGTGACTTTTTGGAATCTGCGATTAGAACGGGCCACGGGCCTCATCTTGGTTCAAGCCCTGTGTTCCCTTGCAGAGCCACGACCCATCTGGCAACTCTTGGTAGTAGGTCATCCTTCTTGATCATCATTGCGAAAGCGTTGCAATCGGTAACCACGGTAAAAGGCTTACCAAGGAGAAAAACTCTCAATTTTTTCAACGCATTTACGATTGCTAAAACCTCGAGCTCGTAGGAACTGTACTTTTCTTCACAACCGTTTGTCTTCCTGTTCATGAACTCTACAGGATGAAACTTCTGATCCTCCGAGTATCTCTGCATTAAAACCACTCCAAAGCCAAACGTTCTTGCATCTGTATGCACTTTGGTTGTAGCTTTCGGATCGAACAGTTTGAGTACTGGTGTTGAAAATAGTAGATGTTTCAAGAGGATAGCCGAAACTAATTCTTGCTTAGTTAACTTGAGATTTCTGTCATCCTTTTTGTTGTATCCGAAGAAAGTCGCTTAAGGGTTTTGCTGTGGTGGTGTAATCTTTAATGAAGCGCCGCATATATGACGTTAGACCAACTATCGCTGCAAAGCTTGCCTTCTTTGAAAAATTGGAAAATGGACGACTGCTTTAATTTTCTCGTTGGTGGGTGCTATGGTTCCATTCTCAATCGTGTAATCCAGCCCTCGATACCACGCTCAAAACTTTCTCCTTACTTGGCACGAATCTATCGTCCATATAGACAACGATCGTTTGCGTTTGAATGAGATCCCTCAACGTAGCCGTGAGATATCGGCAGAAAACAGCAGGAGAATTGGAGATACCAAACGGTACATGAGTAAATTCGTACTGCCCGTTATGCGTCACAAACGCTGGATTCTTCGTCATTCGGCAGATGAAAGAATCCGTTCATGTCCAGGGTTGGGAACATTTTTAAGCCAAGCAACCTGTCGAGAACATCGCCAATTAGACTCATTGGAAAATTGTCCTTCTTGATTTTTTGACTCAGTCGGCGGTCAACGCAACAAAATCATCTGGATCCGTCCTTTTTAGCTACCAGGACCACTGGCGAAGCATACTCTGAGGAGCTGGGTACAATAATTCCCTCTGTCGACCATACCTGCAATTGCTTCTCTATGGAACACTTGTTCTCGTATGACGTGCGTTTTTGGCGTTAATATACAGGAATGTCGTCTTTCAAAACGATTCTCGTGCTTACTGGAGACTCTACCGATTTTATTGTCTTGTACTCTGTAACAAGCTGCTGTACCTTTAGCTTTTGACTGTCGTTCAGGTGAGATAAATTAATTTTATCAAGGACAGAACTTTCCTCGACTTTCTCTGTGACACACAAACCATTAAATTTCTATGCCAAATTCTCTTCCTTTTGCCCTGAGCTCGACACCGTTGGAAATGAAAATAACGTCGACTGATTGTAGCGCATCTTTTTCCACAATCGCAGGGTACTCGAGTTCATTCTGTTTAGCGACAAGGAAAGTTTCCGAGACCCATACACCATCTGCTTCAAGATCGACGTCGAAGCATCCAACGGTCACAAGTTAGCCCTTGCCCATACCTGCTTAACTACTGACTTTAGCATCAAGCCGTCAAAACTTTTGAAAATGTCCTCTCTTATCAAACACAAGTCATATCCCGAATCAATCATTGCTATGAATGTCACTCCCTCAGCTTTAATCTTTTTGAGATTGAGTCCCCTCGCAGCTTTCACTCCCAGCACGCTTGCAAGCTTTTTCTTAACGGAAATAGTTGCTTTATTCTCATAGCAATTTTTAGAGATGTGTCCTTTTTTGTTGCGGTTCTTGACGGCCTTCGCTGTTATACTTGAAGCATTTTCTTAGAAAATTGCCCCTTATCTGTTCGTAAATGAATACTTCGTCTTTAAGTTCCTTAATGGATTTCCCTCGATACAACCCTGCCTTGTTGACCTTGCTATCTGGAATGCCATCTACGAAGTACAATACTAGACTTTCCTCATCAAGATTTATCGGTTTGCTGCTCTCCATTTAACTATAGAGAAACTCGATGCATGTCATTTTTGGCCTTCGGCGGTAAATCTTGTGGCTGCTCCAATCAGAAGTTGCTTGGCATAAATAAATTTCTGCAAATTATCCCAACCCACAGTAACTGCAACGTCATCGAATTCAGACAGCCAGTGATTGAATCCTTCTAGTTCGGATCTTGAAAATGATGAAACTCTGTCCTGAATATCGCGTAGGGTAAATCTCGAGCTACTATGTTAAACCGCATCTTGGTAATTGGAAGAAACACTAACATTCGCACCATCCTCATCAGCATCGCCGTCTTCATCGTCGGCCACAACTAATTCATAATGATAAAACAACCGATCCTGCAAAGCTCCTTTTCTGTCACTCATATTCAAATCTAGTTCGGATAACTTTGCCCTTAATACAGGCACTGTCATAGCGAGGATCGTTCTAGCAGCCACGGTAATATATGATACAATACAATATTTTTTGACTTTAAACAATTCGTGTAATCAAAAAATTTCGAAACAGAATAAATATGTGAAATCGCCTCAGTCGCTTATGACAAAGCTCCTTTTCTGCCAGTCGTATTCAACCCCAGTTCGGATAACTTTGCCCTTAGTACAGGCACTGTCATGGCAAGAATCGTTCTAGCAGCTATGGTAATGCGTTCAAGCCGTTAACAAACAGTGGTACAATTCAATACTTAAATATTTTGATACAATACTATATTGCTTGACTTTAAACCACTCGTGTGATCAAAAAAGTTCGAATCAGAATAATCATATGAAATCGCCTCTGTCGCTCACCACACCCTACTGGATTTTGTTGTCTTTTACGCCTGCTTGAATTTCGCCAATTCCAGTCTACTCAGCTACTCCAGCTCGTACTCTTCTACTCTACTCTCCGGCACTTCTTTGCAAATTCCGTCGTTTGCAAGTTCTTGCAGCTTCTCTTTTCGCCACAGGAAAACTTTTGTTGTCGCAAAAATAATTTCACCAAATTGTCGCCGAAATATTTTTTCGTCGGGATCTATCTGTGTTGCAATTTATCTCGTTGCGATTTTTAGCGCATTTGTATTTGGGCAAACACACAATCAAGTTTTCGCACAATGTTTGGCACTCTCTTGTGGTCTTCGTAATCGTTCAAACTCTTTTAACACACAAATCTGCTGCTTTAGTCGATTTAGTCGATTTGTTTAAGTGTTTAGATTTTCCTCGGCTTAAACTGTTACTAGTTAACAGGTACTTCCACCTTTTATAACTGTTTCTTTTTAGTTTTTACTTCGTTCTTCGTCGCGGCAGTTTTTCGAGGTGTTAACGCACAGTTTTTCTCTTTGTTCTTTTAATTTATCTTGATCGAGCCCCCAATAATTTGTAGGGCATTACAAATTAAAATTTTTTTTCAGGAATAGTTAGGTAAATTAAAGAAATAAAGGTTTTTTTATTTTAACTCCATGACTTTCACTCTATGGATGAAACGACTTCCTATGACCCATATCCAATATCGACTGACTTGTTTGAATTTATAAGGTGTAGTTTTTGTCAGGAAGAGGGTGATGGATACAGATAAAAGGGATAGGAACTGGTTAGAGTTTTTGGCTGATGAAATATGATATGAGGTTGTGGAAATCTGAACAGTGTGTCCCCAAAAGAAATTAAATAGTCTGCTGTAAATCCCTCAATATATCCATATACAACTATAATGTCATACATATATTCAACAACTTTTTCTCTTTAATCAAATCGTCAAAAATCTTGTTTACAAAACGTTGAAATACTGCTGAAGCATTTTTTATGTTGAATTGTTCCGTTATCCAGGTATTCATCTAACAATTTTTGGAGCTGGTGCCTTTTACTATATTATAGTCGCCTAGGTGAACCACTGAACGGTTTGGTCTCATAGGTAGTATCATTACCACAGCTATAAGCCGGATCACCAACTACCATGATGTTTAACATATCCTCTTTAAATCATTCTTCTAAGGCGCTCTTTCGCGGATTTTCAGTAATTTTTCCTGACAGTTGCTTTTTAAAACTCTTTTTTTCAACAGTCGTTTCTTAACAGTCTCTTCTCTTAACAGTTGCTTCTTAACAGAAGAAGGAGAAGAGTCTCCCAACAGTTGCTCCTTAACCGACTCTTTTCCTCTTTTACTTCTTAACGGTCTCTTTCTCACTTGTATTTCTTTGCCGATCCGCATACCATTCACTTACCGATTTCGAAATTTCAAGAGGATGACCCTTCATCGTATAAAACAGGTTAAAGTTGTCAGTGTTATTATTGAAACGTGAAAAGTGTCAAAGGTGTCTAGATTGATGCTCACTCCACAAATTTCCATGAAATCCCTTCTTATCCCTTCACTGTCAGAATGTTCGGGGGCATCTTAGTAAACTCTCTACGCTTTATATAAAAAGTTCAATTTTTGAGGCCAATGTTATTGTACTCACTGAGACCTGGCTTAACCCATCCGTACACGATAGTAAGACTTTGTCTAATAACTTTTTTGTTTATCGGAAGGATCGTCAGACCCGTCGAGGTGGAGGCGTTCTTATTGGAGTCAAATCCAATTTAACTTGTGAGTTTGTTGATATTTCTGAATCATCAGGTATTGAATTTATTTCCATAAAATTATCTTTCCCAAAAAGAAACTTTTTTTAACCTGCTCGTATATATCTCCTGGCTCTGAATTAAACGTGTATCTATTGCACCTGTCCGCCATACATTCTATCTCCTTGTTGCTTACTGAAACTGACCAACTTATTGTGCTTGGTGACTTTAATCTTCCCAATATCTCTTGGTTGGAGAGTAAGGACTCATTGGCAATGATTCCTTGGAGGCAAAATGATTTTATTGATGGTCTTGTTGAACTATCTTTGCAGCAAGTTAACCGGATTCCCAATCATATTGGTCGTCTTCTTGACTTAATCTTTGTTTTTGATAGTAGCGATGCTGAAGTCAGTCGTATTTCGCCACTATCTTTACCTGAAGATTGTTATCATCCTACCCTTCAGCTCTGTATTAACGGATTTTCTAATAATCCTAGGACTGCAATAAATGTACAGCCTAGATTGTCTTTTACGAGGACTGATTACGGCAGACTAGTGAAATCTTTATCGACAGTAAGCTGGTCCTTTCTAGTTGACCTTCCTGTTGATGATGCAGTTAGGTACTTTTATGAGATCCTTTACCGTTTATTTGATGAACATGTCCCTCTTTCCTCCATGAAGAATTAATACAGGCACTGTCATAGCGAGGATCGTTCTAGCAGCCACGGTAATATATGATACAATACAATATTTTTTGACTTTAAACAATTCGTGTAATCAAAAAATTTCGAAACAGAATAAATATGTGAAATCGCCTCAGTCGCTTATGACAAAGCTCCTTTTCTGCCAGTCGTATTCAACTCCAGTTCGGATAACTTTGCCCTTAGTACAGGCACTGTCATGGCAAGAATCGTTCTAGCAGCTATGGTAATGCGTTCAAGCCGTTAACAAACAGTGGTACAATTCAATACTTAAATATTTTGATACAATACTATATTGCTTGACTTTAAACCACTCGTGTGATCAAAAAAGTTCGAATCAGAATAATCATATGAAATCGCCTCTGTCGCTCACCACACCCTACTGGATTTTGTTGTCTTTTACGCCTGCTTGAATTTCGCCAATTCCAGTCTACTCAGCTACTCCAGCTCGTACTCTTCTACTCTACTCTCCGGCACTTCTTTGCAAATTCCGTCGTTTGCAAGTTCTTGCAGCTTCTCTTTTCGCCACAGGAAAACTTTTGTTGTCGCAAAAATAATTTCACCAAATTGTCGCCGAAATATTTTTTCGTCGGGATCTATCTGTGTTGCAATTTATCTCGTTGCGATTTTTAGCGCATTTGTATTTGGGCAAACACACAATCAAGTTTTCGCACAATGTTTGGCACTCTCTTGTGGTCTTCGTAAAGAAACTTTTTTTAACCTGCTCGTATATATCTCCTGGCTCTGAATTAAACGTGTATCTATTGCACCTGTCCGCCATACATTCTATCTCCTTGTTGCTTACTGAAACTGACCAACTTATTGTGCTTGGTGACTTTAATCTTCCCAATATCTCTTGGTTGGAGAGTAAGGACTCATTGGCAATGATTCCTTGGAGGCAAAATGATTTTATTGATGGTCTTGTTAAACTATCTTTGCAGCAAGTTAACCGGATTCCCAATCATATTGGTCGTCTTCTTGACTTAATCTTTGTTTTTGATAGTAGCGATGCTGAAGTCAGTCGTATTTCGCCACTATCTTTACCTGAAGATTGTTATCATCCTACCCTTCAGCTCTGTATTAACGGATTTTCTAATAATCCTAGGACTGCAATAAATGTACAGCCTAGTTTGTCTTTTAAGAGGACTGATTACGGCAGACTAGTGAAATCTTTATCGACAGTAAGCTGGTCCTTTCTAGTTGACCTTCCTGTTGATGATGCAGTTAGGTACTTTTATGAGATCCTTTACCGTTTATTTGATGAACATGTCCCTCTTTCCTCCATGAAGAATTCTTACAGCTCTCCATGGTTTACCCGTCAACTATCTTATCTGAAGAATAAAAAAACCAGACTATTTAAACGGTTCAAAATATCCGGCTTACAGACAGACTTCACCAAATATAGTTCAGCTAAGGTAGAATTTGTCCAGTACAATTCTGATTGTTACAGAAATTACCTGTCTCGTTGTAAGCGTGATTTCAAAAGTAATCCTAAGCTTTTCTTTCCTTTCGTCAATTCTAAACGAAAATCTAGCTGCTTCCCTCTTTCTCTCTTTCTCAATAATAATGTAGCATCTGATGATAATGATATTTGCAACTTATTCGCAGACTTTTTTCAATCCACTTATACGAAATGCAATAATGTCATTAATAAAGATTATCCATACGCACTACCTCATTTGAACTCTATCTTCAAACCAGTGATTGATGTATCTGATGTTCTTCCGAGTCTTAATACTCTCAAGCTCTCATTTTCACCGGGTCCTGATAGAATACCAAGTTGTATACTTAGGAATTGTTCATCTTATCTTGCTCTTCCCTTAACATTGATATTTAATCTGTCCCTAAGTCAATGTAGATTTCCATCCATACGGAAGAAATCCTTTATTATACCATTGTTTAAAAAAGGGAACAAGTCCGATATCCCAAACTATCGCGGTATTGCTAAACTCAGTTCTACTCCTAAACTTTTTGAAAAAATTATTACCTGTCAGTTGCAGCATCATTGCAGGTCTATTATTTCACCTTGTCAGCATGGCTTCACTAGATGTCGCTCTACTTCTACAAACCTACTTGAATTTACGTCTTTAATTACTAGAGGTTTTCTGACACATCATCAAACTGATGTGATTTATACCGATTTTTCTAAGGCTTTTGATTCAGTGAACCATAGGATTCTTATTTATAAATTGTCCCTTTTAGGTTTTCCACCCAACCTACTAGAGTGGATACTTTCCTACCTTTCTAATAGAACTCAAATGGTCTGTTTTAATAATAAAATTTCCAAAATAATTAATGTTACTTCTGGAGTGCCACAGGGTAGTACTTTTTGGCTTAATGATTAATGATCTACCTTATGTCATAAAATCGTCAACTGTTTTAATGTATGCAGATGATGTCAAGCTATGTTTGTCCATGTGTTTACCTAATTCATATAATGACCTTCAATTAGATATTGATTGTTTATATACGTGGTGCATGATTAACATGTTGAATTTGAACTATTCTAAATGTAACTTTATGACCTTTTATCGTAGTAATCCATCTCTGTATTCTTATTCTATCGGAAACAACGCCCTTGAACGTATTTTTTCTGTTCAGGATCTTGGCGTTCTATTTGATCACAAACTTAGTTTTAAAGACCATATATCTACTATAACTAACAAAGCCAGAAGTCTCCTGGCGTTTATGAAGCGCTGGTCAAGGGGGTTTGATGATCCATACACAACAAAGCTTTTGTATGTTTCTCTTGTTCGTCCGTCAATGGAATATTGCTCGTGTGTATGGTCACCTCAAATTAGCTGTTACCAAAATATGTTAGAGTCCGTTCAAAAACAATTCCTTTTATTTGCTTTGAGAGGTTTAAACTGGGACACAGGAAGTCGATTGCCCTCTTATCATGCGAGGTTGCGCCTGCTGGACTTACCAACCCTGAACCATCGTAGAAAGTGTCATGGAGTTATGTTTTTGCATAAATTAATTAATGGTGATGTCGACTCTCCCTTCCTTCTTAGTTCCCTCAACTGGAATGTACCCTATAGACCAGTTCGTCTTTTTCGTCCGTTGTCCCTGCCAATTTGTAAATCCAATTATGCCCTTCATGATCCTTTTCGGGTTCTTTGTGATGACTATAATGCACTGTGTCACGTCTTAATGTTTGATTGCCCTAATGCAACTAATTATGATAAACTTATGTATTTTCTATCTTCCAATAATTTGAAAAATTTCTATGTTACTAGCCATTCTATGTGAGCATGTATTTTAAACTGTCTATTGTTATGTCGTCTTTTTCCATGTCCGCGATTTCGCTTACTTGCCCAAATCGGTTTAGGGCTCCGCGCGTAACAAGCATTGCTTAATGTCGTAAGGGCCACTTGTTTGTACTGACCATAGTGCATCAACGTCCAAGAACGTCCAAGAAAACTGCATCATGGCCAATGGACTCATTAGCGAGGATTATTAAATCAAAATAAATCGTTATTTCTGTTTTCATGATAAAACACAAGGTTTTTCCAATATCATTAAGTTGACTCTTATTTATATTGTAATACCAAGTGTTAACTTTATTAATAGTTAGTCCATAAGGGTCTTTAGACAGTTTTATAAATGATATCGCACTCCCAGAGTCTAAGAGGTATTCTGCAATGATTGGTGCATTAGGAAAATAAACAAAAAATTTGTATAGATCTTACATAGTTGTTGTTGTCACTAGCGCTCTTCCTCTGAGGACATGTCCTACGAAGTGCCCCATTTCTCCACAGGCGAAACAAGAACCAGGAGTCCTTTTTGGCTTGCGGAAATCCTTTGCGAACCGACCCTTGGAGTTGCAGTTCATCCGTCGCAGTGCGTTGCTGTGTAGTATTCAATCGGCTTCGGAAGGTAAATATTAGCGAAGGCTTGCTGCGTCTACTCCGGGTTGGTGAATCGTTGGATGCGGGCTTGATCCCTCAAGGTTGATGATAGTACTCTTTCAATGGTCTGCTCCAAAAACTCCTCTGTGTCCAAGTTAATGGGTTGGGCTAACATCACTTTATTCTCAAAGTACATGGCAAAACGCTCAGTCTGCTGCTATTTGCGTTGCTCGAACTTGCGACGCTGCTCCGACTTTAATGACACTTGCCCAATGGCCATAATTAGTTGCCCACGCAATCTTTCGAAGGGTTCTAGCATCCTAGTGTGGTTTGCGTGTAACCAGCGCTGATCTTTTCCCTTTAGTTTGGTAATGAACCACATCTTTAGGCAGTCGTCTACCATATATCTGACCAATGTTCTTCAAGTGCTCCACCCAAATTTTCGTCGAAGTAAATAGCTGCTTCTTTAGCGAAAGATAACGAAGCTGCTGATGCGGCCCGGACGGTGATTATGTCAGCGCTACCTGTTGTAGCTTTGTTGTTCGGAGCTGCGAAAACTGGCGGGTTGCTGCTGTTGGCAACCGATACATTGCTTTGTAGGGCTGGCGAAACGTTACGGGTAGCAGTGCTACCAACCGATGCGTTGTTGTAGCAAGAAGCTCTTGTTGCTGAAAATCATTCTTAGAAGACATTTCCTGTGAGGTGGGGTGTGCATTGTCCAGCGCCTTAAAGTCCGTGGTCGGAGGCGTCGTCCCAGAATTCTCGTTGGCATCTCTACGTGGTGCCTGGCCACGCTCTTCGGGTGGAGCACGAACGAGACGAGCCATCAGTTCGAATTTAAGGGCTTGCGTTGGCTATCCTAAAGTCATATATTTTAGCTGGACGACCGAGTATTCGATGAAACTTACATGGTTCATGGTGTAGACTTGAACCACTTCTGATTTTGTGAAAGGAATATGTTTAAACGAATAACACGATTTATTATATATTCGCTCGTCCGCTTTATTCAATGGTTCGCAAAAGAATGACTCTAGCTCTAATGCTTACAAACTATGTCTCCTCGTTCATATCAGTTATCGGGAATAGTCTGACCATCTGATGTGCCTACTGCAATTCGGCCATCCTGCCCATTGGATCTCCTGATCCTGATGTACTAAGGGCTAAAGGTATATTTTATAACAATATTTTTATGTTTATATACATGTTATTTTAAACCTCTGCATCACAATGAAATAATTTTTCCTACCCACGGTATTATATTTTGAGCACTCCAACACCCTTGTTTGGATTTCGAATAACTTTAAATCCTTCAACATCCTTACCTTGGCTATAACGAATGGGCATTTATTCTTGAGTATCAACTTTCTTGCTACCCCCTCTGAACTATCAAAAATGTTAACCATAAAGTAATCCCCCCGTGTGTAATCCTACGCCGTTTTCTTTGTTTTGTCAAAATAAGTCTTATTGTATTCCAGAGCTTGATTTTGATTACACTTAGCCTTTTATCGAATCTTCTTTAATCTTTCTGTAACAATTGTATCCTGTATGTCTTGCAATCTTTCTTTAAGCTCTACTACAATCTCACCCATCTCTTGCACACCATTTTCTCACTATTTTCTCAGTTACTGTGTCCCAATGTGTGTCGTTTTCAGGTTCCGTAAGTTTTGCAATCATAGGACGAATGCTTCTGTTTATTCGTTCGACCTGCCCATATGCTCCAATACCTATCTTGAAGTGTTTTACGCTTCTTTCCGAAAAGAATGGTTCGATTTCATTAGAGGTAAGCAACTGCCTCTATGTGAAACAATAGATGTTTGTGTACTATAAGCCCTGAAGTAGTAACTTAATTTTTTCAAAACTTATTTTGTGTTTGTCTTTTAAGTTGTGTACAATCTTACGAATTTGGTAAACACATCTACGATAGGAAATGTGTGCTTATTCGCTCTACCTTTAGCTACTGGTCCATAATGATCTATTTGCAGTAGTTGGAATGGCCTAACCACTTTCGGATAACTATTTAGGAAACCTTCTTAATTGCTTGTTTTTGGGGAAACGCTACACATATCAAGCAGTTGTCAATGTGGCTACTGCATTTCACTTTCATGTTCTTGAACCATAATGTTTTGAAAATCGCGTCCATCATTTTATCTCTACCAATGTGTTCAAGTTCATTATGGTACTTATATATAACATTCATCTGTCGTCGATCTTTTTTCTGTAGACAACCCCGTTCCTCATTTCAAAGATTTTAAGCTGATTTTTTTCTAATTGATCCCTAATATGTTGTATGTTTGGGTACTTCGATTGACAGATAAAAAGATTGTCCTCAAAACTATTAGCCTCAACAATCAAAACATGACACCGATCGGTGAACCACTTCGTTCGAGTGCCCACCGAGATCTTCTAGAGCTGAGTTCTACCCTGTTTAATGTAAGAGTTAAGGAATTTCGGTCAGTTATTACCTTAAAATGCTTTCCCTGAAAGTATATTAAAACAAGGGAGAACGCTATAGTCGAGTACCTCGACTATCAGATACCCGTTACTCAGATAAATGGAGATATGCAAGCAGCAAAGCGAGATTAAAATGCGCCACCTACCGGCGGTATACAGATTTAAGCGTTATGGGCGTTAGAGTGGGCGTGGCAAATTTTTTTTTTGGATCAATCGATAGGTATTGACGAGACCAATACATTTCAGTTAAAATTTTTTATCTAGCATGAAAATTGTGGGCGTCACAGGGTTTTGCGGTTTGTGGGCGTTAAAGTGGGCGTGGCAAACTTTTTTTTGGGTCAATCGATAGGTATTGATGAGAACATTACATTTCAGTTAAAATTTTCTATCTAGCATCAAAACTGTAGGAGCCACAGTTTTGGGCGGTTTGTGGGCGTAAGAGTGGGCGTGGCAGTCTACTGAAACAAACTTGCGCTGCGTAGGAAGCTCAGGAATCTGCACGCCAAATCTCAATAGCCTAGCTCCCATAGTTTCCGAGATCTCAGCGTTCATCCGGACAGACGGACAGACGGACAGACGGACATGGCTAGATCGACTCGGCTAGTGATCCTGATCAAGAATATATATACTTTATGGGGTCGGAAACGCTTCCTTCTGCCTGTTACATACTTTCCGACGAATCTAGTATACCCTTTTAGTCTACGAGTAACGGGTATAAAAAAGAAGAGCGAAGAGCGCGCGATACTATTTTTTAGGAAATAGTCTTTGTAGTCATCCTTGTTGGTTAATACGGATTTAACAGCTTTTATCCAGATGTCGTTGTCGTATGCCTCTTCTAAACGTGACTTTTTGGAATCTGCGATTAGAACGGGCCACGGGCCTCATCTTGGTTCAAGCCCTGTGTTCCCTTGCAGAGCCACGACCCATCTGGCAACTCTTGGTAGTAGGTCATCCTTCTTGATCATCATTGCGAAAGCGTTGCAATCGGTAACCACGGTAAAAGGCTTACCAAGGAGAAAAACTCTCAATTTTTTCAGCGCATTTACGATTGCTAAAACCTCGAGCTCGTAGGAACTGTACTTTTCTTCACAACCGTTTGTCTTCCTGTTCATGAACTCTACAGGATGAAACTGCTGATCTTCCGAGTATCTCTGCATTAAAACCACTCCAAAGCCAAACGTTCTTGCATCTGTATGCACTTTGGTTGTAGCTTTCGGATCGAACAGTTTGAGTACTGGTGTTGAAAATAGTAGATGTTTCAAGAGGATAGCCGAAACTAATTCTTGCTCAGTTAACTTGAGATTTCTGTCATCCTTTTTGTTGTATCCGAAGAAAGTCGCTTAAGGGTTTTGCTGTGGGGGTGTAATCTTTAATGAAGCGCCGCATATATGACGTTAGACCAACTATCGCTGCAAAGCTTGCCTTCTTTGAAAAATTGGAAAATGGACGACTGCTTTAATTTTCTCGTTGGTGGGTGCTATGGCTCTATTCTCAATCGTGTAATCCAGCCCTCGATACCACGCTCAAAACTTTCTCCAACGCATTTAGTCCATCATATTCGTCCTTACTTAGCACGAATCTATCGTCCATATAGACAACGATCGTTTGCGTTTGAATGAGATCCCTCAACGTAGCCGTGAGATATCGGCAGAAAACAGCAGGAGAATTGGAGATACCAAACGGTACATGAGTAAATTCGTACTGCCCGTTATGCGTCACAAATGCTGTTAACTTCCTGGATTCTTCGTCATTCGGCAGATGAAAGAATCCGTTCATGTCCAGGGTTGGGAACATTTTTGAGCCAAGCAACCTGTCGAGAACATCGCCAATTAGACTCATTGGAAAATTGTCCTTCTTGATTTTTTGATTCAGTCGGCGGTCAACGCAACAAAATCATCTGGATCCGTCCTTTTTAGCTACCAGGACCACTGGCGAAGCATACTCTGAGGAGCTGGGTACAATAATTCCCTCTGTCGACCATACCTGCAATTGCTTCTCTATGGAACACTTGTTCTCGTATGACGTGCGTTTTTGGCGTTAATATACAGGAATGTCGTCTTTCAAAACGATTCTCGTGCTTACTGGAGACTCTACCGATTTTATTGTCTTGTACTCTGTAACAAGCTGCTGTACCTTTAGCTTTTGACTGTCGTTCAGGTGAGATAAATTAATTTTATCAAGGACAGAACTTTCCTCGACTTTCTCTGTGACACACAAACCATTAAATTTCTATGCCAAATTCTCTTCCTTTTGCCCTGAACTCGACACCGTTGGAAATGAAAATAACGTCGACTGATTGTAGCGCATCTTTTTCCACAATCGCAGGGTACTCGAGTTCATTCTGTTTAGCGACAAGGAAAGTTTCCGAGACGCATACACCATCTGCTTCAAGATCGACGTCGAAGCATCCAACGGTCACAAGTTAGCCCTTGCCCATACCTGCCTAACTACTGACTTTAGCATCAAGCCGTCAAAACTTTTGAAAATGTCCTCTCTTATCAAACACAAGTCATATTCCGAATCAATCATTGCTATGAATGTCACTCCCTCAGCTTTAATCTTTTTGAGATTGAGTTCCCTCGCAGCTTTCACTTCCAGCACGCTTGCAAGCTTTTTCTTAACGGAAATAGTTGCTTTATTCTCATAGCAATTTTTAGAGATGTGTCCTTTCTTGTTGCGGTTCTTTACTGCCTTCGCTGTTATACTTGAAGCATTTTCTTAGAAAATTGCCCCTTACCTGTTCGTAAATGAATACTTCGTCTTTAAGTTCCTTAATGGATTTCCCTAGATACAACCCTGCCTTGTTGACCTTGCTATCTGGAATGCCATCTACGAAGTACAATACTAGACTTTCCTCATCAAGATTTATCGGTTTGCTGCTCTCCATTTAACTATAGAGATACTCGATGCATGTCATTTTTGGTTGACTTGGCCTTCGGCGGTAAATCTTGTGGCTGCTCCAATCAGAAGTTGCTTGGCATAAATAAATTTCTGCAAATTATCCCAACCCACAGTAACTGCAACGTCATCGAATTCAGACAGCCAGTGATTGAATCCTTCTAGTTCGGATCATGAAAATGATGAAACTCTGTCCTGAATATCGCGTAGGGTAAATCTCGAGCTACTATGTTAAACCGCATCTTGATAATTGGAAGAAACACTAACATTCGCACCATCCTCATCAGCATCGCCGTCTTCATCGTCGGCCACAACTAATTCATAATGATAAAACAACCGATCCTGCAAGCTCCTTTTCTGTCACTCATATTCAAATCTAGTTCGGATAACTTTGCCCTTAGTACAGGCACTGTCATAGCGAGGATCGTTCTAGCAGCCACGGTAATGCGTTTAAGCCGTTTACAAACAGAGGCACAATTCAATATTTAAATATTTTGATACAATACAATATTTTTTGACTTTAAACCATTCGTGTTATCAAAAAATTTCGAAACAGAATAAATATGTGAAATCGCCTCAGTCGCTTATGACAAAGCTCCTTTTCTGCCAGTCGTATTCAACCCCAGTTCGGATAACTTTGCCCTTAGTACAGGCACTGTCATGGCAAGAATCGTTCTAGCAGCTATGGTAATGCGTTCAAGCCGTTAACAAACAGTGGTACAATTCAATACTTAAATATTTTGATACAATACTATATTTCTTGACTTTAAACCACTCGTGTGATCAAAAAAGTTCGAATCAGAATAATCATTTGAAATCGCCTCTGTCGCTCACCACACCCTACTGGATTTTGTTGTCTTTTACGCCTGCTTGAATTTCGCCAATTCCAGTCTACTCAGCTACTCCAGCTCGTACTCTTCTATTCTACTCTCCGGCACTTCTTTTCAAATTCCGTCGTTTGCAAGTTCTTGCAGCTTCTCTTTTCGCCACAGGAAAACTTTTGTTGTCGCAAAAATAATTTCACCAAATTGTCGCCGAAATATTTTTTCGTCGGGATCTATCTGTGTTGCAATTTATCTCGTTGCGATTTTTAGCGCATTTGTATTTGGGCAAACACACAATCAAGTTTTCGCACAATGTTTGGCACTCAAATCTGCTGCTTTAGTCGATTTAGTCGATTTAGTCGATTTGTTTAAGTGTTTAGATTTTCCTCGGCTTAAACTTTTACTAGTTAACAGGTACTTCCACCTTTTATAACTGTTTCTTTTTAGTTTTCACTTCGTTCTTCGTCGCGGCAGTTTTTCGAGGTGTTAACGCACAGTTTTTCTCTTTGTTCTTTTAATTTATCTTGATCGAGCCCCCAATAATTTGTAGGGCATTACAAATTAAAATTTTTTTTCAGGTATAGTTAGGTAAATTAAAGAAATAAAGGTTTTTTTATTTTAACTCCACGACTTTCACTCTATGGATGAAACGACTTCTTCTGACCCATATCCAATATCGACTGACTTGTTTGAATTTATAAGGTGTAATTTTTGTCAGGAAGAGGGTGATGGATATAGATCACTTTGATAAAAGGGATAGGAACTGGTTAGAGTTTTTGGCTGATGAAATATGATATGAGGTTGTAGAAATCTGAACAGTGTGTCCCCAAAAGAAATTAAAGAGTCTGCTGTAAATCCCTCAATATATCCATATACAACTATAATGTCATACATATATTCAACAACTTTTTCTCTTTAATCAAATCGGCAAAAATCTTGTTTACAAAACGTTGAAATACTGCTGAAGCATTTTTTATGTTGAATTGTTCCGTTATCCAGGTATTCATCTAACAATTTTTGGAGCTGGTGCTTTTTACTATATTATAGTCGCCTAGGTGAACCACTGAACGGTTTGGTCTCATAGGTAATATCATTACCACACCTATAAGCCGGATCACCAACTACCATGATGTTTAACATATCCTCTTTAAATCATTCTTCTAAGGCGCTCTTTCGCGGATTTTCAGTAATTTTTCATGACAGTTGCTTTTTAAAACTCTTTTTTTCAACAGTCTCTTCTCTTAACAGTTGCTTCTTAACAGAAGAAGGAGAAGAGTCTCCCAACAGTTGCTCCTTAACCGACTCTTTTCCTCTTTTACTTCTTAACGGTCTCTTTCTCACTTGTATTTCTTTGCCGATCCGCATACCATTCACTTACCGATTTCGAAATTTCAAGAGGATGACCCTTCATCGTATAAAACAGGTTAAAGTTGTCGGTGTTATTATTGAAACGTGAAAAGTGTCAAAGGTGTCTAGATTGATGCTCACTCCACAAATTTCCATGAAATCCCTTCTTATCCCTTCACTGTCAGAATGTTCGGGGGCTTCTTAGTAAACTCTCTACGCTTTATATAAAAAGTTCAATTTTTGAAGCCAATGTTATTGTACTCACTGAGACCTGGCTTGACCCATCCGTACACGATAGTAAGATTTTGTCTAATAACTTTTTTGTTTATCGGAAGGATCGTCAGACCCGTCGAGGTGGAGGCGTTCTTATTGGAGTCAAATCTAATTTAACTTGTGAGTTTGTTGATATTTCTGAATCATCAGGTATTGAATTCATTTCCGTAAAATGATCTTTCCCAAAATTTTTTTTAACCTGCTCGTATATATCTCCTGGCTCTGAATTTAACGTGTATGTATTGCACCTGTCTGCCATACATTCTATCTCCTTGTTGCTTACTGAAACTGACCAACTTATTGTGCTTGGTGACTTTAATCTTCCCAATATCTCTTGGTTGGAGAGTAAGGACTCATTGGCAATGATTCCTAGGATGAAAAATGATTTTATTGATGGTCTTGTTGAACTATCTTTGCAGCAAGTTAACCGGATTCCCAATCATATTGGTCGTCTTCTTGACTTAATCTTTGATTTTGATAGTAGCGATGCTGAAGTAAGTCGTATTTCGCCACTATCTTTACCTGAAGATTGTTATCATCCTACCCTTCAGCTCTGTATTAACGGATTTTCTAATAATCCTAGGACTGCAATAAATGTACAGCCTAGTTTGTCTTTTAAGAGGACTGATTACGGCAGACTAGTGAAATCTTTATCGACAGTAAGCTGGTCCTTTCTAGTTGACCTTCCTGTTGATGATGCAGTTAGGTACTTTTATGAGATCCTTTACCGTTTATTTGATGAACATGTCCCTCTTTCCTCCATGAAGAATTCTTACAGCTCTCCATGGTTTACCCGTCAACTATCTTATCTGAAGAATAAAAAAACCAGACTATTTAAACGGTTCAAAATATCCGGCTTACAGACAGACTTCACCAAATATAGTTCAGCTAAGGTAGAATTTGTGCAGTACAATTCTGATTGCTACAAAAATTACCTGTCTCGTTGTAAGCGTGATTTCAAAAGTAATCCTAAGCTTTTCTTTTCTTTCGTCAATTCTAACCGAAAATCTAGCTGCTTCCCTCCCTCTCTCTTTCTCAATAATAATGTAGCATCTGATGATAGTGATATTTGCAACTTATTCGCAGACTTTTTTCAATCCACTTATACGAAATGCAATAATGTCATTAATAAAGATTATCCATACGCACTACCTCATTTGAACTCTATCTTCAAACCAGTGATTGATGTATCTGATGTTCTTCAGAGTCTTAATACTCTCAAGCTCTCATTTTCACCGGGTCCTGATAGAATACCAAGTTGTATACTTAGGAATTGTTCATCTTATCTTGCTCTTCCCTTAACATTGATATTTAATCTGTCCCTAAGTCAAGGTAGATTTCCATCCATATGGAAGGAATCCTTTATTATACCATTGTTTAAAAAAGGGAACAAGTCCGATATCTCAAACTATCGCGGTATTGCTAAACTCAGTTCTATTCCTAAACTTTTTGAAAAAATTATTACCTGTCAGTTGCAGCATCATTGCAGGTCTATTATTTCACCTTGTCAGCATGGCTTCACTAGATGTCGCTCTACTTCTACAAACCTACTTGAATTTACGTCTTTAATTACTAGAGGTTTTCTGACACATCATCAAACTGATGTGATTTATACCGATTTTTCTAAGGCTTTTGATTCAGTGAACCATAGGATTCTTATTTATAAATTGTCCCTTTTAGGTTTTCCACCCAACCTACTAGAGTGGATACTTTCCTACCTTTCTAATAGAACTCAAATGGTCTGTTTTAATAATAAAATTTCCAAAATAATTAATGTTTCTTCTGGAGTGCCACAGGGTAGCCACCTGGGACCTTTACTTTTTGGCTTAATGATTAATGATCTACCTTATGTCATAAAATCGTCAACTGTTTTAATGTATGCAGATGATGTCAAGCTATGTTTGTCCATGTGTTTACCTAATTCATATAATGACCTTCAATTAGATCTTGATTGTTTGTATACGTGGTGCATGACTAACATGTAGAATTTGAACTATTCTAAATGTAACTATCTATCTATCGACACAGATGTTTTCTCTGGGGATTATCTTCGCTGGCCGACTTTCCGGGACCTTTTCACGGCAATATACATAGATAATCCGAGTCTAACGCCCGTTGAAAAATTAATCCATTTAAATTCAAAAACAAGTGGCGAAGCTCATTCCATAGTTTCAAGATCCCTACTCACCAATGATGGCTTTCGCTCAGCCTGGAATAACTTAACTGAGCGTTTCGAAAATAAGCGATTGCAGGTGAACAGTAACCTGAAAACACTTCTCAATGTGCAATCCATAGCTCAGGAGTCGGGAGCAGCCTTAAAAGAACTTCAACGCACTTTTCAAGGTTGCTTAACTTTCTTAAAATTTTTCGGTGTTAATATTGAGAATTGGGACCCTATCCTGGTTTATATCTGCTCGACAAAACTACCAAAGCTCACTCTCTCATAATGGGAGCAATCCATCCAAAATAATGCCGAAATTCCTACGTGGCTTGAGCTTGATTCCTATTTGACGGAGCGCCATTGAACTCTTGGGGCCGTCGATAGCTTCCGATCTGCCAATTTCCACCACGTCCAGTCCAAAGACACAAATCGAGTGGCAGAATTTCCAAAAATAAATTCCTTCAACACAAGGCTAGTTCCGATACCCAAAGGCTGTGATCTGTGTTCGAAGAAGAACCACCCCGTGCGTATATGTCCACGCTTCCACAAATGACGGTAGACGATCGCCTAGCCTATATTCAAAAGAAGCAGTTGTGCTCCAATTGCTTTGCAAGCAGCCATCAATTCCGGGATTGCACAAGCGCTCACGACTGTCTCACTTGCCAAGATCGCACATTGCTGCATCGAAACAGCGGCCCTACTACTCCGCCGACTCCATCCGATCCTCCAAGGCCAGTATCCGCCTCAGTTCCACACATCATTTCGTCCTATTCAGCGCAAGTTTCCGTACAAAAAGTCCCTCCTAAGAATACTCCATCCGAATATTGGGATCAATACCCCGCCTTGGATGGCAGACGTACTCGAGGTATTAAATCCTACCAATGCCGAGTCTGTCAAAATCCATCCTCTGTTGTTTACGTCAAAAGGGCGTTTAATTTCAGGAGGCAGTGTCGAACGGCCGTTTTATCCAGATGTCTACATCTCGCGCTCTCGCACTGCCGTCCGCTCTCCCTCTCCATCTCTCCCCTAAGTCTCCGCTCTGCTCTGGAGCGCCTAAGTTAAGTTAGGCTTAAGCAGTTCTCATTTCCAAAAGTACAAATAAACATCTAAGCCCGTCGCGTAAAAACCCCAAAGTACTCCCGTGTTTTTTGGGTACCACTCGATCTTGGGGCTTCAACTATTCACAACGATCAAGCCACCCATCCCCAACAACGGGTATTAATATTCTCGTAAGTACCTATCGATTAACATAAAAAATAAATGTTGCCACGCATATATTACGCCCTCAGAAATTATCAAAGCTAGAATTGGGATTTTAAATTGAGATTCTTTAGCTTCGTTCGCAGCGCAAGTTTGTTACGCTAATGTGCCACGCCCACATACCACCCAAAACGGTGGCTAGTCATTCTTAGTGCAAAGAACTAAATTTTAAATGAAATTTATTCATTTCCTTTTGATCTCCTTAGCTGAGTAACAATTTTGTGATAGTCATGGCACGCGACTATAGCGTTAATAGGTGTTTTTGTTTCATATATTTTATTGGATCAGAATCTTATTCTTCTACATGTTACAAACTTTTCGGGGTTACAATTCACCATTTTGAGTAAAAGGGTATAAATAACGCAAGAACGCAGTTCTGACGAACTGTTGGTGCTGCAGAAAATTAACCATACGTCTTATTTATCGAAATAAAATGCTGTCAGGCGTGCACAAAGTTTATGTTGTTCTGAGCTTTAAATTATTCATAGATTCTACTGTTCTACATTTTAAATAAATAAAATAAATGCGTGTATATATTAGGTTCCTCCCTTTCAGCTATACTTTGCCAATGACATTCATTCATATATGTATAATTATTGTAGGTTCTTAGTCTGCATTATATATTTCTATTTATAGAAAATAAAAGCATGTTTTTAGATTAAATGACATTTGACTATGTGGAAAGCCAATTGGGATACAATCGTCAAGAGTCGTTTCCGATTTTAAAGTATTATCATGCCGTGTAGCTGTTCGCCGAAATCGTAAAGCCGAAACGTTGCCTTTTTTAGTTTTTACATCTAAATACATTTCTAAGTCAGCGAGTTTGCTAAATAAAGTTTTAAAATCTCGCTCAGCGCTATAAAGAAATTTACATCGTGTAGTAAAACTTTTATTTTTAAAACAATTGAAAAGTCGTTGGATGCGAAACTCAAGCTGTGTCATAATATATTTGACGTTAAGCTTTGTCACGGAATACACATCATAAACCAGGTGAAGATTATCCCCAGCGGCACATTTAAAAACCTTGGCGGAATAATGTTGTAAAAAGTCAACATAGAGCTGGTAGCATTCCAGATTTAGCTTTAATTTCCAATTTTTTAAAATAATATTTTGAGTATCAGCGTAGTAAAAAAATATTTTTTCAATAGCTCTTAGGGTTTCTAAGCTGTATTCCATTGCTTCGTCGATAATTTCTGAAAATATTGTATGAAAGAATTCCATTTCAGCAAAGTAGTTTGTAAGATAAACCTTAACAAATGTTGGTTGTGCTGTTGGAATTTGCCGAAGTCTTAATAATAGTTCATGACTTGAATTTTTTGACATTTCAAAAAATTGTTCACTATCCGTAGAAAATGTTTCAATAGTTATTGAAGTTTTGTAAAAAAACGTTGACAATTGGTGCATCCTGAGGATATAATTTTCTACGCTTGTAACATTATTTTCGGAGTCACTAAACAACGTCGACGCCGTGAAATTTTTCTGCAGTCTTTCCAAGAAGTGTCGTAACTTATGTTGCAGATTGTGTTTACTGCCATCGGACTTTTCAATGGATTTATAAAAGTATTCCGGAATTAGTTCTGCTCTAAACGAGTGTAGCCAATTCTGTGCTCTGGGTTTTTGTCGAATACCGCTGACATTAAATTGTTCAATTTGGCTAGACCATGTCAGCAAGCTTATAAACGTAGCAATAAGTCTTGTCCAATTCATTGCGAAAGGTACGGTAATGACCGCGCTGCGTTGAACGACCACTAAAAAGAAAATCATGAATTAGGGCTGAAATGAAAACACTTTTTTAAAGCGAAATATTCTATAAATAGCTCATGAAGTATTTTAACAAATGGTAAAAATGGCTGTATAATATATGTATGTATACGTATACACTAGGGTTGTCGAATATTTTCAAAATATCGTACCAATGATTTTTCTAAAAATAAAATGTATTCGATATTTTTGATAATTTTTTATTTTAATTAAAAGTTAATTTTTATTTTTCTAAAACAAATCTACATAAGTTACACACAAAAAAAATATTTGGTAAAATTTACTAATAAAATATTTAAGTCCATGCCACCAAATAAGCGATTTGGCCTATTTAATAGTTATTCCTACGTAATCTGTTATCGTAAGGGTTACCGTAAAACTATAAAAAAGGGTAGAATGGGCCCAACCCATCGAGTGTAATTAAAAAACTATTTTTATACTTTTCTAACCCATAAACAGCTATAGTTACTGAATTTGTTATAATATATGTTTAAAAGGAATTATTTAAATTCAGAAACGAACTACGTACTTTGCGTTAGAGCAGCTGGGAATGTAGCCTACGTTAAGCACGGGTTGGTTCCGGTATTAGGTTTCGGTAGATGGGAACGGGGATATATTAACGCAGCTACTTTCTCTAGATCAGAGATGCTCAGCTCATAAGCACGCGGGTCACATTTGTTTTTGTAAAGTCACAAAGCATGCCTGTGGTCACATGCCCATATTGAATAAGGCACACGTCGATTCTTCTTTGTGTCGCAGATAAGCGCGAGCCAAGCCAACAACGATTCCATTGAACTTTTTTTCGTCTCAACTCACAACGCAAATTGTTGTTGTCTTGTTCTCGACTGTACACTGACACTTTTTTAAACTAAGTTTTTGATATAACTTTTGATTTTAGTTTATTGTTGGTTAGCGATGCGTGCTTTTTGTTCGATTTATGTCGGTAAAAAAAATGATAGAGTTGATTATTTGGCAATCAATTTTAAATTAGAAAGGCAATGCCTTATTTGCCACAAAGTTTTGTTGGCGGAAAAGAAATATTTTCGGGACAGACATTTTAGGTCTTATCATTAGTCGGATGCCGGAAAAGGCGTAATTCCAGAATATAATGACCTTTTAATGAGGTTTTAAAAATTCTTAAATTTATTGAAAACAAGGAAGAACGCTATAGTCGAGTACCTCCAAAATCAGATACCCGTTACTCAGCTTAAGGGACCAAGGGGAAGCAGCAAAACGAGATTGAAATGCACCACCTACCCGTGATCTCAATATATTATTATATGGGCGGTAAACAGATTTAAGCGTTATGGGCGTTCGAGTGGGCGTGTCAAATTTGGATCAACCGATAGGTACTGACGAGACCAATACATTTCAGTTAAAAGTTGTTATCCAGCCTGAAAATTGTGGGCGCCACAGGTTTGGGCGGTTTGTTGGCGTTAGAGTGGACGTGGCATACTCGCGTAACAAACTTGCGCTGCGTACAAGGCTTCGGAATCTTAGTCTGAGATTACAATTCTCTATCTTTGAAAGTTTCCGAAATTTTCGCGTTCATACTTACGATTTTTTGAAGTTTGTGGGCGTAAAAGTGGGCGTGCAAACTTTTTTTGAGTAAATCGATAGGTATTGATGAGAAATATGCATTTCAGTTAAAATTTATTCTAGCATCAAAACTGTAGGAGCCACAGTTTTGGGCGGCTTGTGGGCGTTAAAGTGGGCGTGGCACCCCGCTGAGACAAACTTGCCCTGCGCGGGAATCTCAGAAATCTGCATGCCTAATCCCAGTATTGCATCTTTTATAGTTTCTGAGAACTCAGTGTGTTTACGTGTTTGATGTAGAACATTGAGTATTTTAAAGTTTTCCGTTAAAATGTTGTTTTGGTACTTCAGAGCCTGGTTGATGTAGTTGTAGAGAGTCGACCGACATTGCCCATCCAGCGAATAGTATACATTACGCGGTTGCAGCTGTGCCTTAACAAAATGCAGCAGGCGGATCTCCCGTAAAATGGGGCCAAGTCCTAAAAAGTGCTCGACATTTTCCTGCTCCCTCATATTGCAGATCGGGCACAGTGTCGCTGGCTGTCACGTTTGGGATATAGCTTAGTGGGAGGATTTCTCCCCTGGCCATGAAAGGGGTACGGATTTTCTATGTACTAAATACTTTTCGACCATTGCGACCATTGTGAAGGATCGCCTAACTGTAACCTTTCTCCGTAGGTCTCGGCAAGCGTCTCCCATTCTATGACCCATCACTAGAATTCGTTGCAGCCTATGTTCGGGCATGGTTACCACATTCTGGATATACCTGAAATGCGTTTCAGCTGTAAGGATATGCAGCGGCGACAGACCTGTTTCAAGATATAGCATCCTGTTCGGGGTAAGTCTGGGCAGACGAAAAATTTTCTAAAACAGGCTTAGAATTCAGTAAGATTATTCAATTTTTTGAACCAGTTTTTAAGCCGATCGAGTAGTACCGCAGAAAAGACTTAAGCTTAAACATTTTGAAAAGTGAGAGAGAGAACGCTCTTTGGGACTGTTTTCGATTCCAAGAACTTGTTAAATGCAATGACTAGGCTGGCTTTGAATTGAAAAGAAGCGAACTTTATGAATTCCGATGTTATCCTGTCAGGCCGGGGTGCTTTTCTTTCTTTTAACATCGCATGAACATTTTCCACTTCTCGTCCTGTTACCCATCCAGCGATAGAGTCCAATCTAAAGGCGCGTGAAGATCACGGAAATGGTTTCCTAGGTCAACTTCCATTGATTTTACAAATTAATTTCCTTTGAGTTTCCTAATAGTACTCCAATATGTCCCGCTATCTGTTATGGAATCCAATGATCCCGCTAGGTTAATGTAAAATTGCGTCTTAGCGTTTAGACAAGTTAACTTGTATGCGGCGTTTGCCACTGCTTTTGCTGAGTTTGTTGATTTGACCTGCCATAGCAAGTTGAAAGAAAGTATTCAAGCTGCCTCACACTGCTCCGTTGTAGTATGCACATATATTGAATAACTACTGTACCTAGAGTACTTGAAGCAAACACACTGTAACACTTTGTTGCAGTGTTCACATAAACAAAGGCCCGGTCAAAAACCTAAGTGGCCGAAACATGAGTCGATCGGCGCGCTCACAGAAAGTGCAAGTGTCAGCATTCTGTTGCACACGCCGGCCGCTCAGCCAAACTAAATTACATACATATACCCTTGCGCTCCAGCTAAAGGGAGCATAATTAAATACACTAATATACATAAGATATACATAGCCGTCTCTCTGCCATCCAACTGTAGGCAGCGCAGCTACGAGACTTAGGCTTACTTAGAACCTAAGGAGAATTGTCAAGTCAGAAACAACTTGACGTTGCTGCTCCAGATTTTGAATAAAGATTTTAAATAAAGAATTACAATAACAAATAAAAGATGACATTACTCTACACCGTGTACCACTCTTGTATAATGTATCGGGGCTTTTTTCAGCCTCGATTATTAACGTTACAATCTCTTATGCCCTTTCATTTAATCGAGCATGGTTTAAAACCTCGTATAACTTCCCAGAATCTCTTTGCCAATAATTGCAATTAATATACACTGGCAGAAGGTGCAGGTTTTCATGTTCTACAGTCCTCAGTTGGACAATAATTTTCTCATCTACATTTATTAGACTGATTATATTCTGTTCGTAAAGTTCTTTTTTTGTTCCATATGTAATTCCACCACTTGCTCGTCCTCTTTGACTTCGACAGCATCCAATTTGGTTTCAAGAAATGTTTCAGACAGAATGAAAGTTTAAAACGACGCAATGTATTGAAAGAAACCACTATATATAAGCTAATTTATTTTTATTTCTGCCACGTTATAGGACAATATTCTGATCTCCAGTCTCTTTATGGTATCGGCCTCTTCACTAGGACTACATCTAATACATTTATTTTTGTTTCTTTTTAGTTTATTGACTTTGACGTATGATTTAGGAACGCATAACTAATGTGAGAAATTTCCATACTGTTTCCGTATATTTCCATAAATGTTGTTTCAGCTGGTTTTCCTTGCCACATAAGCACCTTATTATTATTAAACGACATCCAATTTCCATCTAAGTTGATACTATCGTCTTGGACTTTTACGTTTGTTTCCCTGCGCATAGCCAGAAGAATATTTCTTAGCCCTAGAAGAGCCACTTTATTCGCTTGTTCTCCACTGTCAAATGCTTGTCAAGAAACACCTGACTTTCACGCAATTTATGACCATTCTTTCAAATATTCTCCGCTTCTCCTTGGGGATTCAAATTCCACTGAAATGAATTTGGAGCGCACAGTGGTCGCCCCCATAGGTCAAAAATAAAAAAACAAAAGATAATATTACTGCTAAAAAAAGGTCAGTACTGTCTCATAACACCTCAAAATTTTTTACTCTGCTGTTATTTTTGTTTTGCTCCATCTGTCCTCTTCAAGAATAAGTGTTAAACATAGAGCAAAACATTTTATTGTGCTGCAGTGTGAGCGACGCGTCGCGACGTTTCAAGTGAGCTTGTGCAACAATAAATAAAAACAATTTAAAAAAAGATTTGATGCAAAATGGAAGTATTTAATATTTCAAATACAGGTATAAACTATTATTTTAAATTATATTCATGTACTAAGATTGTTGTGTCTATTTTTAATAATTAAGTTAATATTTGTCCGTTTTTGTATAAAATTTGTTTGTAAGTTAAAGTTTCACTAAGACTTTTAGTTGTGAAGTTAATCGAAGTTAATGATCAAACTTATAATAAAATATAAACGAATATTTACAGATTATTTAGAGAACATTTCAGCTGCTAGTTTTTGCTAGCCGCTGCGTAAGCTTGAAAAGAACCACGTGGTCTCGCCGTTTTCGAGCATTTTTTTCGTTTGTGTAACTGTGCTTATATGCTGATATGCTGATTTATAGCAGGGGGTGTAACTTCAATAGTTGGTTGAATATAAACGTTTTGTTTTTTTTGTTTTATTTATTATATTTTTATATAATTTTGCAAAAAAATTTAAATTTTTATCTACACTAGAAGTATTTTTGGCCGCTCGCTCCATACATGCCCGACCACTGCGCTATGGAAGCGACAAGATATAGTGGTACGATCCGGTCAATTTTTTTTCAAATATATTTATAATATTTTTATAGATTTTTGGTGAAAGTTTCATGCCGATAGCACGTCTAGAAGTATTTATGGCCGCGGCTCCATACAAGCCCGACCACTGTGGAGCGGCTCAAATTCGATTTTTCCTCTTGAGCGTTGCTATGCCCATCTTGCGCTGTGGCCGTCTTTTCTGGCTTCCGCTGTATTTTGGTTCCACCAGTATGCAAGCCTACGTCTGGGTGGGTTTTTCCCCTTTTTCTGCATAGCTGTATCTCAGGCTAACTTGGTGTTGTTTACGATGTGGCTTGGGCTCTTTTCTGCTGAGCCACTTGCGTAGAGGTCTTCAAATAACATCAGTACCATCATCAAATTTAGCGTTTCTGTTTTGTACCCTGTCACGGTCTTACAAACTCATGATGGGCCTGTACGTATTTGACTTAGCAGATATTCGTTCGCTACCGATAGTTTTTTTGACCTAAGTAATTATGAATCGGATATCCTGCTCTGCACACATTTGCATATGTTAACGGGTCTTAAACCATATGAATCCAGCCGACGGTTGTGTCTTCACACCATCTGTCATAACTCTTCAGAAAACTTAACCCGACCATCTGGTAGAAGTAATGGCTTATTAAGTTTATTTTATCTATACTAGACCTAAGTAAATATCTTTGTCATTACAAATCATGTTTGTAAACCTGGGTCCATGCTCAATAAAAGTACGAAAAGAAATCTTGGTGAATTCACTTCTCCGCAGCCCAATTTCTTCTGTCCTTGTTGCGGCGACCTTTGCCACTAGTTCTGTACCGATTCGGTAGAAATCCTACATTTGGTGACCCCCGAATTTTAACCGCAACAGTTGTTCAAATTGCTAATCCAATCCAATCAACCTCATACTTTGTTCAAATAATGTTTCCAATTGATCATGCATCATTGATCACAAGTGTGATTAAAAGTGTGATGGTCAACTAAACGACAAAATCATTTTGTTTTATTGCTTTATCAACATATTGATAGTCAACACAAAATTACAGTCCTAATAGGTCAACAAGGCGACAGCAAAATATTGCATCAGAAAAGAGTAAAAAGCTAAATGCATGTGCATCAGCTGGAGCTGAAACACAATTTATCTGTTTCTTTTGTAAGAAACCGAATCATAGCATATGTCGGGTCACGCAGCCGCAGCAGCTAATTAATTCGATATCTTATATTAATTGCATCGCGAAAGGTAGCTCTCTCTAGCTCTAGCTCTCTCGTTTTTTGTGTACTTGCATTCTTGGGCCCAGCATTCGGCTGGCTGTCCCTTTGTAAAATCAGTACGAATTCTGACCTCGACATTAAATGAACTCTCGTCTCGCCTGCTGTACTCTCTCTCGCTAATAAATTGTTAACAAGCCTAAAGCAACCTGAAATTCGTATTTTAATTAAGCAATAACTAATAAAAAAGCTTATTAGTTCAACATTGGAGACCCCGACGTGATTTGTGCATAAATAATAATAAGTGCAAATCATATAAGTCTATATATTGACTTTTTAGTTCTTGCGGCTGCGGTGCATTGGCGGAGCAACAATCATAAGGCCTTAAATGCAGTGAGCGCTATAAATAAACAGCAGTTGGTGATTTCGGAAATTTACATATAAGGCGCAAAATCAGCTTTACATAGAAGCGTACATAGCCAAGTAACGGGCTGTTACTCCCTCGTTATCTTTGCGCTCATCTTCCCGCTGGAGCCGAATTTCGGGCATTTCGTCTGCTGTTGTTGTTGTAGCCATGCCTACGGGAACTTTTAAAGATGTTACCGCTGATGCAAACAGTGCAATATTTTTAAAGCGCAAGGCAACGGCTTTATTTAATAGAGTGGAGCGCTTAGTGGATTCCCCTATCGGTGTTAACATAGTGCGACGAATCCGGTCTTCATGTGAGGTTGGAGTTGATTGATGAGCTTCAAGAGTCATTTAAAAAGGTGCTCGGTGAGCTCGAAGAATTGGATTTCGGGGAAATTGAAAGTGATTTAAGTGAGAAATTTGATGACATTCTCGTAATTCTGAAGTCATCGGTTCGATCCGAAATTTTAAAGCGCGCCTCACAGCTTCTTTCGCACTCAACTTTTGCTGACGGCATCACCCCGGGAGTTTTCGGCCCCCAGCAGCGTCAGCCTCGACATAGGGCAGCATTGCTGCCCCCACTGGAGCTTCCAAAATTCGCTGGAGGATATGCAAATTCGTCTGACTTTTATTCTATGTTTACCACGATCATAGATAGTCATCCGGACCTCACCAACGTAGAAAAGCTGCAGCATCTACGATCGTGCGTGAGGGACGCAGCGTTTGAAACTATTCGCGTAGATCAGCATTTGTTGTCTCGAATGCTTACCCTTGGATTTGTATATTCTGTAATGATACGGGGCATTCCATTTCTTATTGTCAGAATTTTAAAACCCTGTCTCCTGCGAATAGGCTTCAAGAAGCGAAACAGCTCGGTCTTTGCATAAATTGTCTTAAGGTTGGTCATCAAGTTCGGCAACGCAACTCCAGTAGTTGTCGTGCATGCGGATCTACCTGGACCTGGGAAACTCACCTTCCTTTCATTCACAAGAAGGAGCACAGCTTCAAGAAGCACTTCCCTCTGCCTCACCCTCTGCACTGCCTTCCACTTCGACTGCTCTTATTGCACAGGAGTTTAGTAACGATATTGTGCTCTTAGCAACGGCTAGCGTTTTAGTAAAAAACCGTTCCGGAATTTTCGTTCCCTGTCGAGCTCTACTCGATTCGGGCTCACAACTGCATCTATTAACGTCCCGATTCGCTTCAAGTAAAGAAAATAAAATCTTCAGCATCTGTAACTGGAATAGGAGATTCCAATTTTGTGATGGACGGTCACTCTGTCAATATTACGATTCAGTCCTGAACTTCCGAATACTCAGCCAACATTACCGCGGTGATTGCTCCGAACATAACAGGGCGACAGCCTAGCTTCAACGTCGACATTGGCAGCTGGAACATACCCAAAAATATACAGTTAGCTGACCCAAGGTTTTATGCTCCCCAGCGGGTGGATCTTTTAATCGGTGCCAGCCTCTTTTTCGAGATGTTGTGCGTTGGCCAAATCAAGCTCCTTCCTGGATTACCCCTAATTCAAAAGACGCGTCTTGGTTGGGTTGTTTCTGGAGGTTATGGCCTTTCCAATGACTCGGCTTTAATGTCGTCTCAAGATGTACTTCTCGCTAGTAGAGAGAATAGTTTCGATCGGTTAGATGATCTTCTTCCACGATTTTGGGAAGTGGAAAGCTGCGCCGAGCCAATTATACGCGCTACTAAGGAAGAATTGGACTGTGAAGCACATTTCGTAAGACACGTCGTTCGTTTGTCAGCTGGTGATTATTCTGTTCGTCTGCCTGCCAAGTTCAATTTAGATCTTTTGGGAGAGTCCTACCAGCAAGCTTATCGAAGATTCTTGTCCCTAGAGAGAAAGCTGAATCGTCAGCCAGCCTTAAAGGCTCAATACGTAGCATTCATAAAGGAATACCTCGATCTAGGACATATGTCATCAGTTTCTGCCGCTGACATCGAATTGTGCCGATACTTCTTGCCTCATCATTGCGTCATAAAGGAAGATAGCTCCACTACAAAGCTTCGCGTAGTTTTTGATGGATCGGCGGCCAGTTCCTCAGGCTATTCTCTTAACGATGTTCTTATGGCAGGCCCTGTTATTCAGCCTAAGCTGTTTCAGATTCTTCATCAGTTTCGTTCACACCCAGTAGCAATCACAGGAGACATTTGCAAAATGTACCGTTATGTTAGGGTTCAGCCTGAGGACAGCCATTTGCAATGCATTTTGTGGAGGGATTCCCCCCAGGACAGGATTGCGGGTGTTTAAGCTAGACACCGTTACTTATGGCACGAAGCCAGCATCATTTCTGGCTGTGCGAGCTATGCATCAGTTGGCAGCAGATGAGCATACAGCGTTTCCGCTTGGGGCTGAGGTCATTCGTCGCGATTTTTATGTGGATGATTTGATATCTGGAGCCAAGTCCAAGGAAGAGGCAGTCATCGTTATGGATCAGGCATCAAAACTTCTAGCCAAGGGAAAATTTAAGCTTAGAAAGTGGTGCTCAAATGTGTCTGATGTTTTGGATGGAGTTGCAGACAAGGATAAGGAGTCCTATTTGAAGTTTGATGATGGCACTGATTTTGCAAAAACCCTAGGTTTCGCTTGGGATCCAGTTTCTGGCCAATTATGGTTTTTCTTTTCGTTCTTACAGGCGATCTGTCCCGTCTGCAATAGAGCGATTTTACGATCCTCTTGGGTTGGTTGGACCTGTGATCACAAAATCGAAAATATTCCTTCAACAACTGTGCAAGGATAAGTTATCCTGGGATGAAAGCCTTCCTGAGTCACAGAATACGGAATGGAGTGCTATATGTACGAGTTTTGGGCAGATTAAGCATGCGTTATTTCCTCGGCTGGTTCGTTCTCCAAACTCTGAGAGTGAAGTTCATGGATTTTGTGATGTCAGCATAGAAGCATATGGTGCCTGTGTTTACAACGTGTGCAACGGCCGATCTCAATTACTTTGCTCAAAGTCAAGGGTAGCCCCCTTGAAAACACTCACTGTGCCCAAGCTGGAACTGTGTGGGGCGGAACTCCTGTCTAGGCTCATCGCAGAAGTGGCTGGGACGAGTGCATTTGAGGGAAAGTTTTACTGCTGGAGCGACACTGCGGTAGCGCTTTCATGGATCCGAGACGAGCCGTCCAGATTCAATATTTTTGTAGCGAACCGAGTAGCTGCCATTCAAGAGCTAACTGAGTCAGTGGAGTGGCGATATGTTCCAACTTCTTTAAATCCAGCTGACATTCTCTCCCGAGGTGCTTTTCCTTCTGAGCTCAACGAGTCTCCTCTCTGGGCTCGATTCCACTGTGGCCCCAAAGCTGACTGGCCGACCCCAATCACTGCTAAAAAGCCAACGCTTGAGGTTCGCCGGAGGATTCTACTAACAAAATCTCCATAGGAAGACATAGTGGCCAGTTCAAAATTAGCCAATTCCTTTACTGCCCTTCAAAGAATTTTCGGATACGTCTATAAGTTTAGTAGTCGCATCCATCGCCCTACGCTCACGGTGTCTGACCTTCAAGGCGGTACTCTACTGTTGCTTCGTCATGTACAGCGCTCACATTTATGGGATGACATCAAATCATTGCTGTCAAGGGGAATGGTGCACTCCAGCTCGCTCGCATCTCTTTCGCCATTCATAGACCAATTTGGGCTTCTTAGAGTGGATGGCCGGCTAAGGAATTCTTCTCTGGATTTTAATGGGCGTCATCCAATTATATTACCACGGAGTCATTCGGTCACTATTGCCATTATTACTCACTTTCATGAACACAATCTGTAAACTGGGCCACGGGCATTACTCGGCATAATTCAATCGCAATATTGGCCTATTGGGGGGAGGAAGACGGTTATGAAGGCGGTAAACAAATGTATTAGATGCTTTCGAATGAAGCCTCGAGTAGCGACTTTATGAATCTCATGCGTTCGAAGTCACTGGCATTGACTTTTGCGGGCCATTTTTCTACAAGAGGCGCGAAGCAAGCCTCCAGTAAAATTCTACGTTTGCGTCTTCATTTGTTTCGCCACGAAGACTATTCATTTGGAGTTAATCAAGGATCTCTCTACGGTATCATTTCTACATGGCCTCAAACGATTTATATGCACTAGAAGAAGAACGCAGCAGCAGATTTGGTCTGATAATGCAACCAACTTTGTTGGCGCTCGCATGAGCTGCTCGAACTAAGGCGCCTATTCCTCAGCAGTGATTACCAGAGAGCTACATTGGACTTTTTCCTAGCGGAGGCTATTGATTGGTGTTTCATTCCTCCTAGGTCACCACACTTTGGCGGTCTTTGGGAAGCGGCTGTGAAGATCGCTAAGCATCATTTCTACCGCGCTGTTGGCACTGCTGTTTTAGCCTTTGAGGAGTTGCGGACCCTGATGTGTCACATTTCGGCGGTTGTTAATTCTCGACCATCAGTCTCGATTTCAGAAAACCCAGCTGATCTGGATGTATTAACCCCAGCACATTTTTTGATTGGTGGTCCGCCTTCCTCTTTCGTCGAGCCGGATGTGACCAGTCTTAACTTCAATCGCTTGGATGGATGGCCACGCGTGGCTTACTTGCAGCAGATCTTTTGGTCCCGATGGAAGGAAGAATACTTAACATTACTGCAGCAGCGCTCCAAGTGGCGCACCCCAAAACCTGGCCTGGTTGTCGATGACTTAGTTCTGGTCATGGACGAAAACTTGCCTCCCATGAAGTGGCCCCTCGCCAGAGTGATCGAGCTTCTGTTCGTTGGAGATGCGGTTGCTCGAGTTGCCATTCTGAGTGACAAAGCGAGCAGTAAACAAGCTGTGCCTGCTTCCCCTTAAGGATGATGTTGAAATAGAGGCTTCCAACGGGGGGAGTATGTCGGGTCACGCAGCCGCAGCAGCTAATTAACTTAATTCGATCTCTTATATTAATTGCATGGCGAAAGGTAGCTCTCTCTAGCTCTAGCTCTAGCTCTCTCGTTTTTTATGTAATTGCATTCTTGGGCTCAGCATTCGGCTGGCTGTCCCTTTGTAAAATCAGTACGATTTCTGATCTCGACATTAAATGCACTCTCGTCTAGCTAATAAATTGTTAACAAGCCTAAATCAACCTTAAATTCGTATTTTGATTTAGCAATAAATAATAATGTTGAACTAATACAACAGCATATATAAGTGCAATGATTTTTCAAAGAAAACCCCAAAAAAAAGTCTTAACTGGATTCAAAATCAAAAATGATGTGTTAAATATCTAAGTCAAAATCACTCGTCAAAAACATTCACAAATAGAGATTGCATTAAGTGCAACAAAAAACACAACTCCTAATTTAATTTAGAAACAAAACCCCTTGGATGGTATCAAGGCAGCATCTGCGAGTGAAAAGCAATCCAGTTATGTACTCCTGGCAACTGCCCGAGTAAATATTCAAGGAAACAATGCTTGACTCTGGAACCCAAATTGATGCAAGTTCCGAAAGAGGAATCGAAATACTCGGCATTGGTGGAAAATCACACACTTCAAGTGCAAGAAACAACGTCCAGCTAAAATCAAAACCGGCTGATTTTAGTTCACGGCATGAAGCAATGGTTTTTAGTCATTGACTAACCAACTGATAATTGGAAGATTACGACAAAGGCAACATTGACTGAAAAACTTTTTGGAAGACCAGAAGAGATTTATATTCTTCTTGAAACCGATCACTATTTTAATATGCAATTAATGCAAGCTAAGTGCATGAGCTTAAAGAATTCCAAACTTGGATGGATTGTAGCCGGTAAAATTGCAGAGAGAGCACCGACATCACCGATGTGTGCTGTACTCACGGAAGGAGAAAAGGTGGATGAGAAACTCGTCAAATTCTGGGAACTGGACCACTTTTAACTGGAAACAAAATGTTATCCGCCAATAAAAAAACAGTGTGAAGTTCATTTTCTTCAGCACACTCATATGGCTCAGGACTCAAGATTAATTGTAAAATTTCCATATTATTAATTAAAAACCGTCACATAACGTCACAAACGTCTGCGTCATTTCTGCCAACGAAATACTTGGAATATTTAGCAACCAAGCAAATGCAGAAGTATCCTATAGGATCTTCTGCACTGGAAAATGATTTTTATGTCGACGATTGTATCACCGGAGCCAATGCAAGTCCTGAGGCCCTACAAATTGAAAAGGAGCTTATCCATATTCTGTTAGGCTTTAATTGAGGAAATAGTGCCCAAATAGTAACCATCTAATTCAAGGGATGAATAAGAAAGATATAATTTCTAATATACAAATTGAAGATGCTGCTTATGAAGACTGCAGTATAAAAACATTAGGAATTACATGGAATCCTACAATAGATAAGCTCTGCGGAAAAACACAGTCCGTAACCACACACAAAGTAACAAGACGCGATGTAGTCTCCGAAATATTCAAAAAACTCGATCCTTTTGGACTATTTTCTCCAGTTGTTATAAAGGCCAACATATTTTTGCAAGGTTTAACAATGGCAAGATTCGAATACAACGAAGAATTACCTACGCATTTACATTGGGAGTGGAAGCCATTCCGGGAAAATTGTAAAACATTGAATGACGTAGAAGTTTCGTGTCATGTTTTTGATAGAAAAATTACGATATACAAGGAGATACATTTACGGATAAAAGAGTGACTGTACAATTATTATGTGCCAAGTCTAGTTTGACCCCAGTAAATGCTATCATACTCCCGAGACTTTAATTAAAGGAATGAGTTTTACGTGCTCAATTATCTGCCACCATGAAGCAGCAATTGTCGCTACAAGGAACTGTAATATATTTTAGTTCGGATTCCGAAATTGTGTTGTTCTGGATAAATAGCCAAAAACAATAAAGGATAAATTTGTGGCCAATACCCAAAAACCATTATTACAAGGGATTGGCGACATGTTTCATCAGAAAACAACGCTGCAGACATAGCTTCAAAAGGAATTAGTGGTTCCAAATTCACCAATCTAATACTATAGTTCTATGACCCACTTTTCTTATATGGTCCTTCACCAAAACGGCAATTACCATTTGTTGCTGCGAAATCAGAACGCCAAGCTCCACTAGCCACATCAAGGCAACGTTATTGGGCTATAAAGGGGACAACTATAGCTAGAAATGTCATTTTCAAATGCGTCAAATGCACTAGAGCTAAGCCAAAATTAAAAGAACAAACAATGGGACAGCTACCAACATTAAGGGTCACACAAGCTAGACCATTCCATAACTCTGGAATAGATTATTGTGGTCCATTTAAAATTTGTGGAAAGAAAACACATACTGCGTACATAGCAATATTTTGCTGCTTCGCTACTAAAGCTGTTCATTTGGAACTGGTCAGCGAGGAAAATGTCAAACATTGCACTGCGACATTGCTACCAATTTTGTTGTTATTTTGTCCAAAATGGAGGAGATCCTTGGAGAACGTAAAGGAAAGAGAGTTTCGGATACTTTATTCAGAGGGATTAGGAGTTCCCTTATCTGTGCGCCTCACAGCGTTCACGGCTTGTCCTAGCTCCATCAGCTGCGTAAGACCCTCCATTAGCGGCTGCAATGACTATCGCGTCGTTTCGTGGCGGCCGTACTTTGGGCTTCTTGACCTTCTGCTTTACCTGCTGCCATTCCTTTTGCTTTTTCTTAGGGTTTTGCCGGTACCTTTTTTGCTGGAGCAAATAGCGATTTCCATGTTTTTGGCCCGCTTGCTGTTGCTGGTCGCAAGCACTTCTCCGCAAATTGTCCCGGATTTCTCCTTGGATTTCTCCTGCTCTTCGATTATGCTTTGCACAATCGATAGGGCCTCTCTCTGTGGGTAGTCGATTTCATCGACTATGTCTCTCATTGGGTTGGTAATGGAACGGTTTCCTTACATTACCTTTCTCAGCTCGCTGGCCATTAATCCCTGGACTATTAGCTGTTTCAGCTCACCCGTTTCTGTACTTCGGAAGCTTTTGGGCCGCTTTCTTCTCCTACTTGTGTGTCGTTATGCTGCCTCCCTTCGCACTCCAAACTTTTTCCGGGCGATCTCGCCATTACGCAGCTCTTCCTGAAATGGTCAGCTTCGTTGTTGGCCCAATCTGGGAGGTTTAACAACGGCTTGTTGATGCCCCCGGGATTGGCCGGGGCCGACACGTTCCGTTTGCCGGCGTGAATCCATGTACAATTCGTAACACTCATAGGCTTGCACCTGGGTGTTGTGCTGGCCATTTCCCCGCCTGGAGAATTCATGCGTGTAGTAGCGCAGGAAATTTTGACCTTTCCCCGCAGTAAGCTGCTATTTATTAAGTCGGACTATGCGGAGATTTCCCTCTCTTTCTTTGTCTTAAATCTAGTGTTCTTTGCCCTTAATCGGAATTCGGTGTTTCCGTTATTCTCTCTTCTTGGTATTACGCCTTAGAAAAGCAAAACAAAATAAAAACGCGTAATTGAGCAAGAAGTATCCTTGGACTGCAGGCATAATTAAACATCATCTGCGTACATTAGTACATGAGAATGAGTTATAACTGAGAGAAGGTCATTTATAGGAAAAGTAAAAAATAGCAGCCCCAGGTGGCTCCCTTGTGGGACAACGGAAACAACGTGGAGTAGAGAAGAGAGAGAATATTTAAGAAATACTCTTTTTGTTCTGCAATGCAGATAACTTAAGATACATCTTAAAGGATCAACAGGGAACCCTAATAAGAACAGGGAACCCTTACAGTTACAGAGTCAAATGCTTTACTAAAGTCAATCTGACGTCTGTTTGAAGATGTTTTTTAAATCCCTTTATCACAAATGATGTAAGTTCTAAAAGCTTAGTGGTTGTTGATCGACACGGAGATATACTGACCTACAGAGGTGCTGCAAATGGGGAGTAATAATATTTTCAAAGAGCTTTGGGATTACTGACAATTAAGTGATTCTTCTATAATTTGCTATCTTTTTTGGGGAGAGGAATTACAAACGATACCTTCAACATATGGGAAAATTGTAAAGATTCTTAGGCCCCCGCGCAATATCTAAGCACGCAGCCAGGAATTCCATCGGGACCAGGCGAATAGACGGGCTTAACACGTCGACGATCACGTATCGTGTAACGTATCCTAGAAATCTTTAGATTTCCGCAAGGAAGAGCAGATGAAAATTTTTATACTTTTCGTAGCACGTGATGGTTCAGGCTGGTCGTCGATTCCGATGATATAAAGCCCATTACCTCCCGTGTGTATGTGAAACGTGGCATAGACTGTGGAAGTTATGTGGATTTCTTTGACTTAACATTCGTTCTTTCTATTCGCGAAGAATTCGGATTCGCTCGTCATGGTCGACATCGGGAATACTCTCATTACAACAAAATCGCTAAGCTTGAGATTATTTCTTGATCTGAATATGCCTATACACACCAGCAGGCAACTGTGGTTATTAGGATGGTTTTCTTTATTATTTTTCTTAAAGTTACTTTATACGCTTACTTTTATATTATTTATTTTCTAGTAATTGTAAAATGCGCCTTCGTTTTTAAAGAGGTCACTAAAATTTGTTGAAAATGTAATAATATGGGGTCTACACACGGTACAAACCTCCCGAGCGTTTTTCCAACGTTTTCCGACTTAGCCGATGTTTTGTCGCACTGCTCGTAGCTGCGACCGTCGCGTGTGAGTTTGTAATGAGACTGTAGCCCCTCTCCTCTCTGGCCCCTCTCTACGTCTGGCGTTCGGAGCGTAGTATTGATGGGAAACCAATAGTTGGGAGAATTAAGGTGTGGGAATAACTCACGATTAATTAATGACTTTAATAATCTGAACGGTTGACTTGGACTGGCTGGAACTTTTGCAATGCACGTCTGCCTTGGTTGGTGCTAGAATTAGAAAAAACCAAAACACGCGTGTCAGATCCTCATGAAACCAAAATTTCCCGCAATATCGAAAAAGATCGCCATTTTTGTTTGCCAACGCCCGGGACTACCATCCAAATTTAATTTATTTCATTTATTTTTTATTTATTTCCTAACACGTAAAGACTTATATTTATTGCGTTAGTCACATCGGGTTGAGTAAAGAATTTTCAAATAAAATAAATAATTTAAATGTACTAACAAAGTTGTGTTTACAAATTGAGTATAAGTTTAAGTTTGCAACTATCTTTAAGCATGCATAAACTCTTTGATTGTAAAGATAAACTGAGACGCGCTTCTGATGGTTTTAAGAGCATGAGGTTTATTGTTCCATAGGGGAATAGCATTAATAAATAATTGCCAATTCGCGCGCATAAGGTTTCATATCTGGGGATTATACATTTTTGTGTTCTTCGCGATTGAGCTGGAAGAAGTTTCTGAAACAAAGAAGACGGTTCACGGGTGCACACAATCTTTTAAAAATAAATTAACGTTTTAAGGTCAACCCACTGACTAAGGGAAAGGTCAAGAATATTATTGACTACGTGGAAAGTGTGGTGCGACGAATTGAATCACATGCGTATCTTGAGTGTCGCAATACCCAAAAATCTCAACACCGAAAAACTTCGTGGGAACCAAAATTGTTTTGGCCACTTGCACACTTAGCTGAGTTGGCAAGAACGACTGAGAAGTAGAAAGCTGTCTCAGAAGTCCATATGTTCTGGAAGTAGAAAGCTGTCTCAGAACATACGGGCTTCTGAGACAGCTTTCTACTTCTCAGTCGTTCTTTAATTCCCTATTCCCACCTTATTGAGCTGAGCCTAACAGGGACTCATTCTGCGCCGTGGGAACTTAAGCTTAAAAATGGAAGGAAAACCCCAAGAAAAGCATGCAGGAGGTCACTGCAGATGAGAAAGGTCGCCTAATCGAAGCTGTTTCCCATTATTATGGGACCTCACCGAAATCATGCCGGTCGTGACCTCGCAAAGAAAGTAATTTCGGGAAAAAAGAATTTGGTTACGTTGTATTAATAGAAGTATCTTTTTAGCAGAACCACCAATAATACGATCTCCGACGAGCTCTATTTGGGAATCCCAGGACTCCACCTTCACCAACTACTTGGCAGCTAGTGCGAAGATGGAGGAGGAAAAAAGGCTCCGCTAAGGCACACCTGGAAAAGCCATTACCATCCATTGCTAGGATGCTGTGCGACTTCCTGCAGCATCAGGCGAAACAACCCCGTTCCCAACCTGGCTCCTACTTCCTCAAGATCAAATATGCCTATTGGGACTCGGAGCTGGACTGCAGATGGCGCGGGAAGGATGGCGAAGCATCCGTGGGACGAGAAGGTAGCTCTAAACTACTAATTTACATAAATAAACAATAAAAATCAGCAGACTCTTCTTTTTTAAGTTGCGTGAACTTTGAAAACTTCGGTCACACTTCAAAGAACAAGATTTGAAGACTATTGAAACTCTTAGCCGATCTGAGTACTAGGCTTAAAACTGAATAAAATTGAAAATTTGACATGGCTATAAATAAGTAATTAATCGGTATAATATAAAATCATCGAAAAACCACGGAAAACAGCGCTAAGGAAAAAATCGAGGCATCGATGAATTTTTTAATAGTTTTGATATAAGATTCATTCTGTTATTTTATTTATATGAAAAACTACAAAAAAGCTTCGGTACTAATTAAATTTTTTTTATTTTTTATACATGTAATGAAATTCTTTTGCACGTATGGTACACTTAGCACTATTTGTGTAAAGTTTTGTGGATTAGATCCAGCAAAAGCTGGTCTTTGTCGTTATTCTGGAATTTATCATTGCCATATACATATATACATATGAAGCTAATAAATATATTTACCTTGCCATTTCTACTTTTTTCACATATGTAAAACCAAAGATAATATAGACTCCAAGATGAATAACCACTATACAACGGAATGTACGGCGAAATTTGTTGTGTGTATTTTCGATCTTCCTAGTCTGCGTTGTTCGTGTAATAATCTTTGGTTGTGTTAGCTTATAATATTGTGTGCTCTGCAGCAAAAAGGCTCAAACTCGCATTTGACTGATGCGCTGTAACAAAGCGCCCTGGGCGAGGGATCTAGTCGTTTAAGGGGGTTCACCTGTGTGAATGTCGACTTTCAAGCGCTTTTTCGGATATTTCGTGTAAGTAAACTATTCAAGGTTTTTGAATAATTATTTTTGTATTTTGTTAGATTATTTTTTAAGCTTATATATTTTTATGTACAACAGTTTTATCAAGAAAGTGTACTGGTTACCGAAGCTGGAACGAGACTTTCCCAAATTTACGGACCTAAACGGTGTACAGGATACACCACACATAAGTCGTCTGAAACAAAAAACGAAAATACTCCGTTATTCGTAATCAAGTTGCCAAGGTACTGAGTTTACATGAAGTAAAACTTTTGGCATCAATGGAAAGGTAATTTAAATGCCGTTGGAATGATACAATACATTTCTTAACCCATTCAGTATTTATTGTAGAGGACGAATTTGTGTAAGTCTATGTTTAAATTACCTTTCCATTGATGCCAAAGTTTACAAGAAATAAGTTCAAATTATGAGTATATTTAACATTTGTTTTGTCAAAATACTTATGCCGACCAGTGTACTTAGATAGCTCTGCAAATGATTTTGTTTGCACCAATGGCCTTAAAGCGATAGTATGTGAAATACATGGCTATAGGATCGAAAAAAGGGGCCATTTTTTTTAAAACAGGTAGAAAGATTGAATTCGACTTCCGAAATTTTTATTGCTAAAAAAGTTTTCTTGCTGTACAAACATTGCAAATGTTTTGACTCCCAAGATGATTGTTAAAGTAGCAATAATTTAAAAATTCTTCGCCATAAATAAATAGTTTTCCAACGATTTTTGAATGTTTTAACAGCAAAACTTGAATCTAATTATTGAATATGTTTACTTTATGTAATAAGCACTTATCATATTCATTATATATATATTATCATAAATTCATTCATAAAACAAAGTTAAAAAAATAACTAAATAAAGTACAGTTAAAAATTAAAAAATAATAGTAAAATAAAATACAGCTAGAAAGAAGAACAAAAATTAGTATAATTAAATTCAGCCTCAGAGCGGAATTGAACCTCGAACATTTCATCAGCGGGCCACCACCCACATACAATTGTTAAGCGAAATGTGCCTTTTAGGTCGATTCCCTTTTGCCAACATAATTCAAGAACTGACGAATGAACCAAATATTATTTTTGTCTTTTTGGCATCGAGGAGTGTCGGGAGCGAGAGAGCAGGTGACAGAGAGAAACAAAGTAACGGAACTCTAAAAATAGATTCATATACGTGTGAGCTTTGTTTGCAAAAACCGGCTGTGTACATTTTTATGCTCCTGGTTAGGCATCTTGGTATCTCATAGTCTTTTGTAAAACCAACGCCGACTTAAGATCTCAATATCATGAAATTAGAGACCAATGTTTCGTAAAACATCGATGTCTCAGTTAACAAAAACATCGGAAAACATCGTTAAAAGTAAGTTCCATGCTCGATGCATCGAAGTTTTCAGTATCCCTAGTTCCAACACAAAGGTCCCCAGGATGTTAATTCGGGAGACACAGTCGAAAGTTCGGGAACGTATTCCAAAAAAAATTTGTTCTAGGTCGTATCTTTTTTACGCAAAGCAACACGCATGCAAATTTCGCAGGACAAATGTACGTGCTAGGTGCATTCTATCGCGGTGCCATCTGGGTGTGTTTCAATATAGTGCATCCAGGTTTATTTTGCTGGGAATGTAAAAAAACAAAAATGAAACCCGAAGGTTGCCTTAGTCCATTTTTCTACGATCGTTTCTTTGGGTACTTTTCTCTTGACAAACAAATAATAAAGACAAAACGGAACTCGCAAGGAAGCGCGCGGTTTTTCTTGTCTCTTGCATTTCTCGTCAGTTTAATTTTTAAAGTTTAAAAAGTTTGTTGCTTTCTGCCACCAATTTTACTACAATAAAGTAAAGAGTAGATTAGGTTAGGTTAGGTAGGAGTGGTTGGAGACTAGATATTAGTCCCCTCACTTAGGCCACAATGGGCCCCTTGTGATACCACATGATCTCTGAAAGATCCGTTTCCCTAGCTCATGGGTTATCTGCTTTCGCGAAGTATTCTGTTCTTCTCAAAAAACATAATAGTTTTTGAATGCTTACGTCCTGAATGGCCGCAAGGTTCGGAAGTGTGTAGCTACCCAGGGTTTGAAAGCGCTTTAGGTTATGCGCTGGGCAGAAGCATAGGAGGTGTTCGATGCTCTCCTCTTCGACTATCTGTTTGCAGCTGCGGCAGAAGTCGTGGTTACTTAGACCCAGCCTTAGCGCATGAGTGCCTATAATACAGTGGCCCGTGAGAGCATTTAGGAGAGTGGAGATGTCCTCCCTGCTACATTGTAGGAGAGTTTTTGTTCTTTTTGAGTTGTAGTTTGGCCATGTGAGTCTAGAATTGTGGCATGTTGAGATTGAGTTCCAACGGTTGTTGGAAAGTGTGAACAATCTCTGCCTGAGATAGAGCTTGCTGGTAGCCATGGGCATACCTACCGTGTCCTTATCACGAAGGATATCGGCGGTTGTCCCCTGTCTTGCTAGCTCGTCTGCAATGCAGTTGCCCTCAATATTTCGGTGTCCAGGCACCCAGATGAGGTTGATTCTCAGATGAGTGGCCATCTCGTTAAGAGATTTGCGGCATTCAGAGATTGTTTTTGAGCTCGTTGTGTAGGAGTCGAGGGCCCTGAGGGCTGCTTGACTATCCGAGAAAATGAAGATATCTATGTCTTGATGTACAGACGTGTTCAGGTGGGTAGTGGCTTCCTGAATTGCCATCACTTTCGCTTGGAAAACACTACAGTGGTCTGGTAGGCGGAATGAGACTTTTATGTCTAGTTCGGGGGAAAAGACTCCCCCACCTGTTTGGGAGTTAAGCTTGGAGCCGTCAGTGTATATGTTGACGGCGTTTACGAATTGATGTGGGAGGTTGTCGCAGTCTGTACGGGTGGGTATATAGATCTTGTATCTTTTTTCGAAGTTGACTATGGGTGGGACGTACTCCGTATTACGTGGTAGGGGTGAATGTTTTAATAGGATATTGGAGTGACCCGTGGAGCCTGTTGTCCAAGCCGCTGCTTCACGGAGCCTCAGCGCTGCTGCAGATGCCCAGCTTTTGGCAAGTAGGTCCAGGGGTTGGAGATCGAGAATTGTGTTTAGTGCCTCAGTGGCGGTTGTGCGAAGCGCCCCACTGATGCAGAGCTCTGCGCTTCTTTGGATCTTATGAAGGATCCGGACGTTGCAGTTCTTATCTAGAGAAGGCCACCAAACGATGTTTCCGTAGAGGAGAATGGGCCTGACTATTGCAGTATATAGCCAGGGAACTATCATGGGGGAGAAACCCCACTTCCTCCCTATGGCTTTTTTACTATGGCCGCTTTGCGTGTGCGATCTAGGATGTTATCTGTCCAGAGGAGCTTTTTGTCAAGGATGACACCTAGGTACTTTGCTTGGTTGCTAAAGGTTAGGCGCGTTAGGTGTAGTTTTGGGGGAACTAGAATTGGTACCTTATACTTCCTTGTAAAGAGAACTAGTTCGGTCTTTTCTGGGTTAACTCCCAGTCCACAGCCAGCCGTCCACCGGGAGAGGGTGGATAGGGCTGTCTCCATTAGATTGCAAAGGGTTTGCGGGAATTTGCCCTGCAGTAGGATAACCACGTCATCCGCGTAGGCTACCACTTTTGTGCCCGCCTCTTCTAGAAGTGATAGCAGTTTGTTGACCCCGAGTGGGCCGATCCCATAGTGGAGTACACTACTCTGCTGGTTAGCATGGTGTGTATGAGTCCCACTATGGGCCGCTCAATGCCCAGTTCAGTCAGAGCACCAGTAATCGCCGTTGGGGTGACGTTGTTAAAGGCGCCTTCTATGTCTAGAAACGCTGCAAGAGAGTGTTCCATATTGCGGAAACCTCTCTCTATACTGTACACTAGAGAGTGGATGGCGGTATCGGTTGATCTACCCTTACGGTACGCATGCTGTGCGTCAGAGAGTAGGCTATGGTCGAAGATTAGACTGATATGGGTGTCAATTAGCCTTTCCAGGGTCTTCAACAAGAAGGAAGACAGACTAATCGGGCGGAAGTCCTTTGGGTTGGTGTGGGAGGGCTTGCCGGCTTTCGGTATTAAAATTACCTTAACGTCCAGCCACCTTGTTGGAATATGGTTTAGAGCAAGGCAGCCGTGGAAGATGGCTGTCAGCCAGGGTAGGGACATATCTAGTGTCCGTTGTAGCTGGGCCGGGAAGAAACCATCTGGGCCAGGTGATTTGAAGGGCTTAAAAGAGTTGACAGTCCACTGAATGCGGCAAGGGTTTGAAATGTTGTCAATACTCTGGTCGTCTAAGTTCTCCTCTATGTGGAGGTCCTCCACTACATGGGTGTTCTTGGGGAAGTGGGTGTCTAACAGTAGTTCAAGGGTTTCCTGACTGTTTTCCGACCAGCTGTCAGCATTGGTTTTTAGATAGCCAATGGTTGCTGGAGCTTTTGCTATAATTCTTCTGAGTCTGGATGCCTCCGCAGTAGATTCTATGCTACTGCAGAAGTTAGCCCAAGCTCTTCGTTTTGATATTCTAATTTCCTTTTTGTATAGGCTTAGTTTTGTATGATATAAATTCCAGGAGGATTCGCTATTGTTGTATTTAGCTCTACTGAAGTAAGTTCTACACTCTCTTTTAAGGTTCGCCACGGTTGCGTTCCACCAAGGGGGTTTGTGCTTTTTTTACTGTTCTGCTTGGGGAAGCCCTTTTTAAGGCCTCAAGGCAGATATCAGTAAAAGTGTTAACTAGGTTATCTATATCTTGACGGTTGCGTATGTGTGTCGGAGGAGCGTGTACGTTCCTGTTGAGGAGATTTTTGTAGTATCCCCAGTTGGTTAATCTTAGATGTTCTCGGCGGGAGGACAATCTAGACTTATTGTAAATTCTACGTATCGGTGGTCTGAGAAGGAGTGTTCGATCCCCACCTTCCACGCTTCTAGCTGGTTAAGTAGGGGATCAGATATTAGTGTAATGTCTAGTACTTCCCTCCTATTTCTAGTGATGAAAGTTGGGTCATTACCCTTGTTGCAGATGAATAGATTTGATTGAAGGAGATAGTCGTAGAGTAACTCACCCCTTTCGTTGATGTTTGTACTTCCCCATTGTGTGTGGTGTGAGTTAGCGTCCCCACCCAGGATGAGTTCCTTAGATGAGTGAGTGCGTATGAGTTGTTGTGTAGTATTCGTATTCGTGAGCCAGATAGAATGATGCTATGGTGTGATGAGTGTGTTCGTTTAGCTCCAGTCTGACCGTGGTGAGGTCGCCTTCGCTAAACTGTGGAATAAGAAATGTATTAAAGTGTGTTTTTGTAAGAATGCAGGTTCTGGGTTTACCCCTGTCCTTGGTGTATAGGGGGGTTAATAAGCCACAGATGTTGTTACCAACAATCCATGGCTCTTGAATGAGGACTACGTCTATGTTGCCTGTTGCCAGGCGGGTGAGGAGGGCAGCGGATGCTGCCTTGCTGTGGTGCAGGTTAATTTGCAGAAACTGCACCATCTTTGGGACTGGGGTCGGGCTGGGTACCCTCCGCTTCCTCCCCTACGTCCTGGAGAACAGAGCGCCCTGGTCGGGTTGTGTCCTGGGTGCACAGCTGCTTCAGGCTCTCCGTCAGCTCCGAGTCGGTTGACACGTAGCCGGTGAGGGTGGCCTTTTCATGTTCAAGTTCGTCGTCGCGCTCGGTATTTTCCACCTTGACCACCTTCCAACCGTCTGTTGGAAGTTTCGGATTGAACCTGGTCAGCAGGCTGAGTATAGCCTCTGGTTCCGAGGGTTCCGACGGCAGCCACACCCTCGCTCTCGGTCGAGACGAGACGAGACCTTGTTAATTGCAGCCTTGTAGAGTGCTGCCGATCTCTCGTCTTCGCAGGCGATCAACTTAACATTGCCCTGGTACCACCCTGCATCTGTGCAATCGGGTGGCGGGCCTGGGTTTTCGTCCAGCACTTTCAAGGCCACTGACGCAAGGTCCCGTCTAACCAGACCCCATTGGTTTCTTGGGATCCTACCGCCTTCATCGCTCTGGTCGATGACACCAATGATCTTCCTAACCTTTACCACTTCCGCAAAGGATCTCGACCATGTGCCGCGGTTGGTTACCTTAGCCTTCTTGCTCGCTGGTTGAGCTGACTCCATCGACCTCTCTCGCTTGTTGCTGTTGCTGGTAGTCATAGCGATGTCGAAGACTGGGATAACTGCATTTGCCCAGGCTATGTTCTCTTGGATTTTCAGGTAATCCAATTTTGACGTCTGATCCTCACGTATCGGATTGGTGGCCAGCTTTCTTTCGTTCAGAGGTCCAGCCTGGTTAAGTGGTATCCTCTCAAACTCCTTTGCCCTGGTACTCACCACGAGACCGGCTTTAGCGCTCCCCTCAGGTTGGAGTGGCTGGTTAGCCACACCTACGCTGGTGGGAGGCTTGGGCTTGTCGCTATGGCGAGTTGGGCTTAGCCGGCTGCGTTGTTCGCTGGCCTTGGCAGGGGTGGATGTCACATGGACTGGGGTGGTCGGAGCCGTGATCTTGCTCTTCCTATCGTCGTTGGTTACGACTTCCGACTTTTTAAGAGTGTCGGGCTCTTGTTTGGTGCAGTCTTTTTGTTCTTTGTTAGTTAAGTTCTCCATATTAAATCCCACGAGCTGCGGAGAAAGGACAGGTCCACCCGGGCAGAGATCCGCCGTACCCGGGTAAGGCTGACTTAGAACAGGCGGTCGCCACTTGCCTGAGCTCACCGTTTGAGACTGAGTTATTTGATGACTCGGGCTCCCAGCCAGATTGACTCTCGGAACGGTACGAGTGAAACCTTAGTCCAGCCCGGGGTGAGATGAGTTGTGTGGGTAGGGAAGAGGTAGGTTCAAAGAGTGTGGGAAGGGGTATGTGTGAGCTATTTGTCGGAGGCGGCAGCACAAGCGCGACGTCGGTACTGCTACGGCGCAGATACCCGCTGACTGTCCGGGGCTACTTATTTGCGCTTCGTGTTGGGGGCTTGGCGGTAGCCGGGCCGCGTCCAACTTCCACGCTTATTCGGAGCTACCCTGGAGCCCTGGTTCTCGCCCTGGTTCTCGCTATTCGCAACCTGCGACCCGTTCGGTAGCCTTCAGCTCGGCGCCCTCAGAGCCATCCCACTAGCTCTTTGGCTGAAAAAGTGTAGATAATTTAGTTCAATATGAACACAATAAAATAACATAATACATATGTACAATTGTACATTCAAACTAAAAACAAATTAATTAAATAAAATTATAACTATTTGTATGTAAATGGTACATACAACAGTGTAATTGTTTCAAAATAAAAATACATTATATATATGTAATAATATACACATATATATAAGTAAAAAAATATTAAATTTGCTTTATATCTTTCAGAATCGCAAAAAAAAAATGGATGGGCACACCCAGGAGTGAACTCCGTAAATGATAAAAATACATAAATAAGAAGGAAGCAGCAAAGCCCCGTACAGAAGGGGAGTGATTCCGAAAATTTATTTGCGTTCTTGAATATTGAAATATAAAACAAGGAAGAACGCTATAGTCGAGTACCTCGACTATCAGATACCCGTTACTCAGCTAAATGGAGATATGCAAGCAGCAAAGCGAGATTAAAATGCGCCACCTACCGGCGGTAGACAGATTTAAGCGTTATGGGCGTTAGAGTGGGCGTGGCAAATTTATTTTTGGATAAATCGAGAGGTATTGACGTACCAATACATTTCAGTTAAAATTTTTTATGTAGCATGCAAATTGTGGGCGTCGCAGGTTTTCGCGGTTTGTGGGCGTTTAAGTGGGCGTGGCAAACTTTTTTTTAGGTCAATCGATAGGTATTGATGAGAACAATACATTTCAGTTAAAATTTTTTAACTAGCATCAAAACTGTTGGAGTTACAGTTTTGGGCGGTTTGTGGGCGTTAGAGTGGGCGTGGCAGTCTACTGAAACAAACTTGCGCTGCGTCAGAAGCTCAGGAATCTGTACGCCAAATCTCAACAGCCTAGCTCTCATAGTTTCCGAGATCTCAGCGTTCATCCGGACAGACAGACGGACAGACGGACATGGCTAGATCGACTCGGCTAGTGATCCTGATCAAGAATATATATACTTTATGGGGTCGGAAACGCTTCCTTCTGCCTGTTACATACTTTCCGACGAATCTAGTATACCCTTTTACTCTACGAGTAACCGGTATAAATATATGAAATTGAAATCCAGTTTGATGTATTCCTTGGGAAAGCTTTCACATATTTGATTTTTGAAAGCATCTAGCTGCATTCCCATGTAAATGTTACAGGTGCATTAAAAAAGAGTGCGTCTAGAATGTGTCTAGTTTGTTGCATCTGGGTGCATTCCTGGGTACAGCTCACAGGTGCATAAAAAAAGAGTGCGTTCAGAATGTGTTTAGTTTGTTGCATCTAGGTGCATTCAAAATCTACAGCATGCAACGGGTGCATTCTTTTTTTATCTCGCAGCCGTGTAAAAGGACTGGACAGACTCATCACTTTCGGCACAGGTTTTTGGTGCCATTTCATAATGAAAGAACTGGTGCTGGAATGCAGTCATTTACGACTGGGCGAATGCAACGGCGGCAATGCCTTTGTACCGCTTTAAACGTGCTGAATGTGTGACAGATTTTGTGCAGTGATGAGTAGTGCATGCCTGTTTAAATCAGTACCACTCTTCATACAAATTCAGCGCTGTTTTGGCGCTCGGTGGAGACTTTTGCAGTGACTAAGTGCGTAAAAAGCGCCGAGTGGTATTGCAGGGCACGGGACCGCGGCTCTGTAGCTTCGCAGTCGACTGCGTGATGAATTTGTTCCAGCGCTGAATTGTGGAACTGCAGAAATCCTATGTTTATGTTAACACAATTATTGTTCAGTGTAAATATCTGTCGACGTGACAAGTTTTTTAAATCGGACCATAAGTAAAATGGGTTAGTGGGGTAGACGAGGGACTCTCTTGTTATACCTGTTACTTGTAAAGCAAAAGGGTATAGTAGATGCATCGAAAAGTATGAAACAGGTAGAAGTAAGCGTTTCCAACCCCATAAAGAGTATGTATTCTTGATCAGGATCACTAGCCAAGTCAACCTAGCCTTGCCGATCTATCAGTATGAACGCTGTGATCTCGAAAGTTATAAAAGCTGCAAAAGCAGACTCTAAAGATTCCTGCGCAGCGCAAGTTTGTTTCATCGGGCTGCCGCACCTACTCTAAAACTGCTCCAAAAACGGCGGCGCCTACAATTTTAGTGCTTAATACAAATTTTAACTTAAATGTATTGTTATTATCAATACCTATCGTAAATATGAACGTGGATATCTCGGAAACTATAAAAGAGATTTGGGATCTCAGATTTAGATTCCGTAGCCTTGCATGCAGCGCAAGTTTGTTACGCGAATATGCCACGCCCACAAGCCGGTCAAACCTGTGGCGCCCACAATTTTCACGCTAGAAAAACAATTTTATCTGAAATCTATTAGTACCGTCAATACCTACCGACGCAAAATAGCTTGCCACGCCCACAAACCGCCCAAAACTGTGGTGCCCACAATATTCATGCTAGAAAAAATTTGTAGCTGAAAAGTATTTGTCCCGTCAATACCTATCATTTGACCTAAAAAAGAAATTGCCACGCCCACTCTAACGACCATAACGCTTAAATCTGTCTGCCGCACACATAACCATGTGGCGCATTACAATCTCGCTTTGCTACTTTTTAACCTGTATTTAAAAAAATGCATCACAACTGACTCTAATATAGATTCATGTTCATTTGAATTTGTTACAGTTTAAGTATATTTACAAACCTTTTAAAAATGTAAAATTAGAAATAAAACAAATTAACATACACATACATTTTTTATTTAAGCATATGAATTTATTAACTTGTGTAGTCGAACCTTTGGTTGGTTTCGAAATCGCTCTGATTTAATTCGACGCAGATCGTGTCCTTTTGAATTGACATAAAATGGTAAAACGCCATTTTTTTTTAAAACTATTTTATTTCCCAATGTAAAATGCATATAGTCAACTTCTTGATTACTTTGCGCCTGAGTTGAATTCAAAAACGGAATTCCCTTTACTTCAGTTAGCCTATTTCTTGTATTTTGCTTCTGAACAATGTTAAAATTAGTTTCATTAGCAATATTTTGATAAGACCTTTGTGTCATTAGACCTATAAAAAATGCTTTTACAATATGCTGTAGGTTTGTAGAACCCTCAATTTTGGCATATAAGTCTTTTATACCTATAACTTTACAAATTGTTTGTATTGCCCGATGGCACACTAAGCCGTATCCATGAGGCTTTTGAAAACAATAAATCTTCGTTTTTCCAAAATCTGTACTAAAATCATGATAAATAGTCCTGTTTTCACAGAGGCTTACATTGATTAGTTTTTGTCCTGCTCGATTTTTCGACTTTCGAAGAGCAGTTCGAGCTTCTGGCGCTTTAGCAGTAGCAAATCCGGCTAAGCCTTTACCATTTCCCGTTACCGATAAGACAGAATATCTACGTTTCCTACCCATATTTCCTTTCATAATAAATACAATTTTGTTTTCCAAAACTCGTGTATCAAATGAGGTAAACTCTTCCTCACCAACAGTATCAGGCTGTCCAATACTTCTTCCAGGCATTTTACTTCCAGACCAACCTCGATCTATTGGATTTAACTTTATCAACCTGAAATTTCCCATTGTATCACGTAATTTTAATATTCCTGTTTCTCTATCTAAGTTTTCGTCAAGTTTCTGCTGGTAAATAAGTTCATTTCCACGCATGATAGGTGAATTTAATCCAGGCCATATACGATTGTTTTTTCCATAGCCGATAGTTTGTCCTTTGTTTAGATCCTTTGCTACTTTCTTTCCACTTCCTTTTCCACGACCTCTTTTTTTTCCAGCATTACTAACCGCAGTTACTCCACGCCAAATATCTTCAGCAGGAACTAAAAAGAAAGGAAACATATGTTTATTTTAAGAAGTAGTAGTTTTTGAATTTTTCGAGATCTTAGCATTCATTTGAACGGGCGGACATGACTAGTGGTCCTAGTGGTACACCCTATAAGGTCGAAAGCGCTTTCTTCTAACTGTTACATACTCCGACGAATAAAATATACTCGACGAGTGACGGATACAGTTGAACACATAAGCTAAATATAAAATGAACAAGAGAGAACGGTTTAATCGACTGGGTCAACTATCAGATACCTGTTACATAGCCTTTATATCAAAAATTGATCAATGCTAAGTAAAAATGTAAGGATAACCGTTTTAAAATTGGAATATGCTTGGAAGATTCGCAAATCACATTAGGCACACGAGATTTTCCGTACGAGATTTAGCCGTAGACTAATGGGAAAACAGAAAGATTTACAGCGCTGTTTCGTGCACAAATGTTCGGTCCTTTTACCGCCTTCTAGTGCTCTTCAACACAAGTTAGCCGCGCACTCTGCTCTCTAAGAGAGCCGGCAGCGTTTTTGGCTTTCCGCGCAGTTCGAACTGCAACTATTTACACTCACACACACATGCATAAATACATTTATTGTCTGGTAAAGCGAAATGCACTGCCGGCGCAAAGAGAGAGCAGCGTGCGCGGCTAACTTATTCTACTGAATAATTAAGAACTTAAGCAAAATTTCCTCTTTGTCTTCCCCCATCTCTTCAATAACCTTAAAACCATGTTAATGTAAACTTTAAATTTTTGAAAAACAGGGGCGCGGGAGGGGGCTTCTGGCTCTATGCATTACCCCTCTCTCCATTCAGATATGCAGTGCATTCACATCAGCGAAAATGAAAGAGACGGAATATCGTTTACCCAGAGTTGAAAAGGACTAAAAGGCAGTACAAGGACCTAATATTTGTGCCCGTAACAGTGCTTCAAGTCTTTCTGTTTTCCCGTTAGTCTACGACTAATTCTTGTATGGCGTTATGGGCAATCGATGTGTATTGCCGGGACTAATACATTTTAGTTAAAAGTTTTTATCTAGCATGAAAATTGTGGGCGCCACATGTTTGAGCGGTTTGTGGGCGTTAGAGTGGGCGCGGCATATTCGCGTAACAAACTTGCACTGCGTACAAGGCTACGGAATCAATTCTCTATTCTCCATCTTTGATAATTTCCGAGATATTTGCGTTCATATGTACGATTTTTTGAAGATTATGGGCGGTCTATAGGCGTTAAAGTGGGCGTGGCAAACATTTTTCGGTGAATTGATAGGTATTGATGAGAACAATACATTTCAGTTAAAATTTTTATTCAAGCATTAAAAATGTAGGAGTCACATTTTTGGGCAGTTTGTGGGCATTAGAGTGGACGTGGCCCCTGCTGAAACAAACTTGCGCTGCGCAGGAAGCTCAGGAACCTGCATGCCAAATCCCAATAGCCTAGCTCTTATAGATTCCGAGATCTCAGCGTTTATACGGAAAGACGGCCATAGCTAGATCGAATCGGCTAGTCATACTGATCAAGAATATATATACTTTATGGGGTCTTCTGCCAGTTACATACTTTCCGACCAATCTAGTATACCCTTTTACTCTACGAGTAACGTGTATAAACACCAAAGAAATATATTTTTTTTCCGATTATTCCTTTCGGAGCTATAAGATATACATAGCTGTCCGATCCGGCTGGTTCCGACTTATATACTACTTGCAAAAGAAAGAAAACTTTTGGGAAAGTTTCAGCCCGATAGCTTTAAAACTGAGAGACTCGTTAGATACGGACGGACAGATGGACATGGCTAGATCGACTCGTCTAGTGATGCTGATCAAGAAAGTATATACTTTATGGGGTCGGAAACGTCTCCTTCACTGCGTTGCAAACTTCAGACTAAAACATAATACCCTGTGCAAGGGTATAAAAACTACCCGAAATATTCGGTAGTTGAAACGCCACTGACAACCACTGACAACATAAATAAATTTTTTTTTTCTTAGGTTATAGAGATGACAGATCGACAGAAAATAAGTGTGCGTCTGGCTTCTTTGCTTTAAGCACTTCATAAATGACAACCGTCAATATTAAGTTAAAAAGCTTAAGTGTAACTTTAAAAAAATGGGTTACCTTGAATGGGTAAAATTTAATTCATGCATTTAATAATACTCAGATGTTAAGATGACAGACGGGCTAAAATCATTGATTTCAGTATTTCAAAAACTGCTGTCGTTAAAATAAAGTGCGAAAACTAATTTATATTGCCGCCAAATTAAGATACAACCTGTTAGGGACCAATCTTACGATTGGCCTTGCCACCTGACTTGCGAGTGTTTATTTGTGGATGTTTTTTTTTACAGACGCTAAACATAGTTTGATTCCAATTCAATTTTTATACCTGTCTCCATCAATAATAACATAATTTAACTCGTTTTAATAACGAAGATATGCTAACATGCTAAAAAAAATGATTAGAGAGGAACTGAGCAAGGGGTCAAAGGGGTAGTATTGCAAAGGAGCAAGGCCAATTGGTGAAATGGGCTAAAACGTGACGGGTTAACGAGTTTCGGTGAAAAGGGGCGAAGGAATAACGGGGAAAAGAGGCAACAAATGGTATTAGTTCATTTAGTGTTAAATCCGCGGAATTAAAGAACAAATTACAATTTTTTTGTAATATTTCGATTGCTTTTAAATTGTCTTTTAAACTACTTTTAAGAACAGTCTAGAGAAGTTTGCATGTAAAGCCTAGTACTCAGATCGACGAAAACCGAGAGCTAACCATAGGAGTGAGCGAGAGGCAGTGAGCGGCTAACGCTTTTCGTCGGGTCTGTTTTTCAGCGCGGTACTCAGATGAGCTAAGGAAATACCTGAAAAAATACCAGATTTCACGAGTTAATTTTCGATGGACGCCGTTAGCCGCGGCCCAAAGAATAAGAAATTTAATCTTTGGCGGTCTTTGTGCAAAGGCGATGTGGAAACTAAAAATTAAAAATGGAAGGAAGACCCCAAAATCGGTTGCAGGAGGTCAGTGCAGATGAAATAGGACGCCAAATCCAAGCTTATGCCCTTTATTGTGGGATTTCACCGACAACAAGCAATTCAACAAAAGGGGCAAATTCCCAGAATAGTTGAAGTACTGGAGGAGATCCACTAGAGAATCCCAGTGGGAAGGAACATGCCGAGTGGGACTTCGATCTCTTCATAGACAGCTGGAGGACCCGCTGGCTTCTATAGGGAGGAGGAATAAAGGGCGTCCGCTAAAGAAAAGTTGGAGAAGCCATAGCCAGCCACTGCCAGGATGCTGTGCGACTTCCTGCAGCATCAGCGGATCAACCCCGTTCTCCCACTTCCTCAAGGTCCAATATGCCTATTGGGACTCGGAACTGTACAGCGGTGGAGCGGGAAAGGTGGCGAAGCATACGTGGGACGAAAAGGAAGCTTTAAACTACTAATTTACATAAATGAAATTATTCGTTGCACATTCCATTTATTTTTAATTAAATTCCTTTGTGTACCAGCAGACTCCTCCTTTTTAAATTTCTCCAATTGATTTGTTTTCCGTTTGGAACGGGATCCAGCTGCTTAACAGTAAGACCATGCTACATGCATTGCGGGTGAACTTTGAAAACTTGGGTCACACTACAAAGAATAAGATTTTTCGACTAGTGAAACTCTTAGCCGATCTGAGTACTAGGCTTAATAAATCGGAAGCCCGCATACTTTGCTGCGCCGACATTTTCTGTTCCCAAAATCTTTCGGCGGTCATATCATTCTAGTGAACGTGTCACTGTAATTGAAATATAATTTCACTTATAGTGCGTGTATTATCAAACTAATAAATATGAATATAAGAAATACCACATGTTTCAGACTGCATTACTTATATTAGAAAAATGTGATCTATTTAAATCATACTTGACTCGGGAAAACCGATCGATGTAAATATTATCATGTTGATATACCGAACTTAAGAGATATTTTAGCCGGCAATTTTATTGAAAATCCTTGCTGTGCCAGTAATTAAGTTTATCATCTATTCATGTATTTTACTTACGTTTGTTAAAAAAACTTGTATTACGTAAGCCAAGGTAATTGGGTATAACACTTTGTTTAGAAAATATCGAATTTAGACCACAATTTATTATTTTCGATCTCAAAGCTGGAAAAAAAACTTGCACGATTGATGCTCGATTCATGTTGCCCAATATAGTTATAGAACACGCAAGGGTAAAATATAAGCGGGCCTAACTAAAAGAAGCTAGCGCTACAATTAGTCTCGAATTCGGAACAGTAAAAGAAGGAACATTTTAACAATAAACTTAGTATGCTGTTATACCCAAATCCCACAAGCACCAGTCATGCGAAACGTTTGAGAATTTTTAGTAATAAGGCATTCCGACAAAAACTTTTAATATAGTTTAACCATACCCTTCAGTTCTGCAGTAGGGACGCGGTGACATGGCTCAAGGCAAAAAGCTTTTTTTGTTTTTTTTTTGTGCCTAAAACGCTGTGCCGCTGTTGACGTCAGCAGAGCAGTCGGCGCAGCGTAGAAGACTGCCCAAGAAAACGATCGTGCAACAAAGAGAGGCAGATACTCGGATATTTCCCTCTCTTTCTTGTCTTATAATCTGCCTGCACTCCGTGCTCGCAGAGACAAATTTCGGCCGGTCCGTTATTTTTTTTTGCGTATCTCCGTTATGTTCGGCTAGCGACTAGCGGAAAAATTTTCCTCGAGCAGCGACATGTGAATGCCCTAATATTTTAGGAGCATTATTGTGTATCGAAAATATACAACTTATATTGTTTTATAAAAGTAAATTATTTGATTATAGTAAAATTAAGTAATTTGGATTTACTTATAATGTTTGTTTACTTATTATACATTTTTATTACAATATATTTTTTAGTGTAATTATAGAAAATTAGTCCGTTAAAATTGATTTCAATATTTAAAACATTAGTAGTATTAGTATTAACATTTTTAAAAAATTCGTATTGTATTTCTTACTTAAGAAGTACAAATTATATAGTCGGATATATTTCGCCTTAGAAAGGGTATAAGTGCAGTGGCACGCGCCAACAGCGAAGAGAAAACAAAAGAAATCAAGTAAAGGGGTGAGAAGACTTGGTGCATTCTAATTGAGTGATTGAAAGGGAAGCATCCATGTTAATTGTGCGCAGCAGAGTTACTTTAGACGTCTCTTTAAGTTAATATAATAAAGTCAGGTAAGTGCTACGTTAAGTTTTAGATGTTGTGCATTGATCTTAGTTTAATGTACGTAAATATTGAAGGTATTCAATGGGTTCCGTTAGCCGAAAGTGGATGACGAAATGTTTTGATCCAATAAAAACCCTGCAAAGGGTTAAACACAGCTATAAAAGGTAAATATACAATTAAACAAATAAAACGCATTTTTTAAACATATGTTTTTTCAGGAGCGTTGGCCAAGGATTCAGAGGACCCGGACAAAGGTTTAAGAACGGCGATGACTAACGTTTAAAATAAGCTTACGAAGCAAAAAACCGGAAACAATAATTGTACAATTTTTGAAAATCTAAATAATACCATATAATTAAAATGAATTAAAATGAAATTAAATATGTATGTATTTTAAATTCTATATTTTTATAATTGAAAACTCAAGGAAAAATTCTGATTTTCCCAAGTGATTCACTTGGGACGTGTCCCTTGCAAGTGATTTCACAAGTGAAAACTCAAGGAAAAATTCTGATTTTCCCAAGTGATTCACTTGGGACGTGTCCCTTGCAAGTGATTTCACAAGTGAAAACTCAAGGAAAACTTCTGATTTTCCCAAGTGATTCACTTGGGACGTGTCACCGGCACGTGACAGGCCATACGAAAAATGAGTATAAGGAACAAGTGAAATCTCGTAGGACTTCGAAAAATTTTCATTTGAATTTTCACTTGTGAAAATGCGGACATCCCATACAATTTTCTATATGGAGCGTCACTTGTTCTTCACTTGTGCACGAGGACATGTCTCAGGTGATTCCCAAGGTGATTCACAAGTGAAACTTTTTTTTTTGAACTGAAGGGTAGTTAAACCATATGTGGAAAAATGTCTTTTATGGCAAATGTGAGTCAGAGGTAAAATTTAATACGAAAAATAGTTTAATTGACAAAAAAAATACATTTTTACAACTTATATTTTGCGTCATTATGAGTTAAGCAATCTAAGGGATAAGCAATTTTAAGACGCATCTGTCTCCCGAAGTTGGTCAAAATTGTAGCATAAATGGTCAAAGAATCGTTTGTGAGAAAAGTGTTATAAATAATTAACAGGAGCAAAGCCGTTTTAATTTAGAGAATTTTTCGTGGCTTTACCGTTGACCCAAAACAGTTTCTTGATAAATTTATTAATAGCAATGATGAAAACACTTGGCGCTGTAAAGGTTTGTCATGCTAATGTTCAACTTGCTCTACATTTTTACGTTATTTTCCTTTTTATTCGGAAAAACAAAATTTTTACGTCCTCTTCCTTCGGCTACGATTTGTTTATGCCAATCGGCTGTTTTTGGCCTTAGCAATTCTCTATTTAAAGCCTAGTACTCAGATCGGCTAAGAGTTTTACTAGTCGAAAAATCTTATTCTTTGTAGTGTGACCCGCAATGCATGTTACATGGTCTTACTGGCAACCAGCTGGGATTGTTGCCAAACGGAAAACAAATCAATTGGAACCATTTAAAAAAATGGTTGCTGGTGCACAAAAAAAAAATTAAAATAAATGAAATGTTCATAGAATGTTTTTATTTATGTAAATTAGAAGTTTAAGGCTTCCTTCTCGTCCCGCGTATGCTCCGCCATCTTTCCCGCGCCATCTGTAGTCCAGATCCGAGTCCCAATAGGCTGGCCAACAATGGCTGGTGATGGTTCCTCCAGCTGTCCCTCAGCGGGCGACCTTTTTTTCTCCTCCCTATAGAAGCCGCTTTAGCTGTCAAGTAATTGGTGGAGGTGGAGTCCTCAATGGAGAGCTTGTCGGAGATCGAGCGAACTCCCATGTTCCTTCCCACTAGGATACTCTAGTGGGTCTCCTCCTGCGCTTCAACTATTCTGCGGATTTGCCCCGTTGTGGTATTGCTTCCTGTCGGTCAAGTCCCACAATAATGGGCCACAGCTTGGATTATACCTCTTTTTTCAACTGCACTGACCTCCTTTAGCCGTTTTTGGTGTTTTTCTTCAATTTTTAATTTTTAAATTCCCCACCGCTTCTGCACGAACACCGCCAAAGATTAAATTTCTTATTCTTTGGGCCGTAAAAAATATTCAATTTGCTTTATATATTTCAGATTTCAAAAAAAAGAGTGCGTTCAGAATGTGTTTAGTTTGTTGCATCTAGGTGCATTCAAAATATATGCATCTACATGCATGCAACGGGCGCATTTTTTTTTATCTCGCACAGACAGGCAAGAAAGAAAGTCAGATATTTGCAGATTTCCCTTTCTTCTATTGTTTTATAATCTTATTGCACGCGGCGCTCGCACAGACAAAGCTAATGACCAAAATTTTGTCTGAAAATTTGTTGTGGCACAGTGACAAAAGTATTGTTTTATAAAATTCAGTTATCCTGGTGTCGCATCGCAACTGGATTCTGTGTTGCTCGGAACGGACTCACCGACATGATTCGTGCGGCGACGTAATAGCGTGTCTGGTCGCCGAGGGATCCTTCCACTGTTGCCCTTGTCCAAATGTTTCCAACCTACGGGCTTTCACTGCTAGATTATTAGAAGGGTGTTTCCAAGAAGATCCGCAAAAAGATATTGCCCTCAAAAGTGGGTCATTGAACGATCATTGATTCTCTCGTATGCTGTCTCTATATTCTTTCGTACCTTTTCTGGATCACTTGGAGCTTGTCCGCTGTCTGCATCCCAGCCATCTCGTGGTCATACAAGGACCTTAACTTCTTCGCTAACTTGTAGTTGGAGCCGTTCAGGAACATGTGATGTCAGAAGATAGTAAGGAAGAGCGCTTCTCCTGTCGCGGAGTGGATCGCGTTGCGAAAAGCTATTTCAATCTCTGGAACACAGAGAAAAGAACAGAACAATACCCGTATGATTTTGTCTCCTCAATTTTCACATATCACTTTTTTCATTTCAAAACAAGGAAGGAACAAAGGGAAATGGAGATTGAAATGCGCCACCTACCCGTGATATCAATATTATGTGGGCGATAAACAGATTTAAGCGTTATGCGCGTTAGAGTAGGCGTGGCAAACTTTTTTTTGTATCAATTGTTGGGTATTGACGAGACCAACACATTTCAGCTTTAATTGTGGGCGCCACAGGCTTGGTCGGTTTGTGGGCGTTAAAGTGGGCGTGGCATATTTGCGTAACAAACTTGCGCTGCGTTCAGGGCTACGGAATCTAAATCTGAGATCCCATTTCTCTTTCTTTGATAGCTTTCGAGATATCCGCGTTCATAATTACGATTTTTTGAAGTTTGTGGGCGGTTTGTGGGCGTTAAATTGTGCGTGGCTTTTTTTTTAGGTCAATCGATAGGTATTGATATGACCAATACATTTCAGTTAAAATTTTTATTCTAGCATCAAAACTGTAGGAGCCACATCTTTGGACGGTTTGTGGGCGTGGCACGCTGCTGAAACAAACTTGCGCTGCGTAAGAAGCTTAGGAATCTGCATGCCAAATCTCAATAGCCTAGCTCTTATAGTTTTCGAGATCTCAGCGTTCATTCGGACGGACAGACAGACTGACAGACGGACATGGCTAGATCGACTCGGCTAGTGGTCGTGATCAAGAATATATATATATTTTATGGGTTCGGAAACGCTTCCTTCTGCCTTTTACAAACTTTCCGACGAATCTAGTATACACTTTTACTCTACGAGTAACGGGTGTAATTATACGAATTCATATCAATATGACACGAATTCATATCAATAAGATACGAAATTACATATATCAATTACAAATGTTTATATGCATCCGTATGTGCATGTCAAATTGATATAATTTGCATATGTCTTTTTATAAGTCTTCGAAAAAAAGTAAAATGTGCCTTCGTATTCTTTGTGTATTTATGGTATTTGGAATAGTATTAAAAATATTGTTTGACTGAACTGCCGCTGTCACTCTGCTATTCAACGACAAGTTTTCATATAAAAGTGGAACAACTGTTTTTGATTTTGCGAATGTTTTGTATATTACATGCAATTGTACTTACTTGATGTTTATCTTATTCTCATTTATTTAAATTTGAACACTGTAACGTCCCTTCAGTTCTGCACTAGGGTCGCGGTGACACTGCTGACGTCAGCAGGGAAGTCGGGGCAGCGTAGAAGCCTGCCTACGAAAACGATCGTGCAACAAAGAGAGGCAGATATTCGGAGGTCCCCTCTCTTTCTTTGTCTTATAATCTGCCTCCACTCGGTGCTCTTAGAGACAAATATCGGCCAGTCCGTTATTTCTTTTGCGTCTCTCCGTTATGCTCGACTTCCAACTACCATTTCGGCGGAAAAATTTTCATGGAGCAGCGACATGTGATGCCCTAATATTTTAGGAGCATTATTGTATTTCGAAAAAAAACAACTAATATTGTTTTATATTCAAAATATTTGATTATAGTAAAATTAAATAAGTTGAATTTACTTATAATGTTATTTTTACGTATTATACATTATTATTACGAAATATTTTTTTAGTTAGGTTATAGAAATTTAGTCCGTCAAAACTAATTTAAGTATTTAAAACATTTTAGTATTAACATTTTATAATAATTCATATTGTATTTTTTACTCAAGAAGTAAAAATAATATAGTCGGATATTTTTCGCTTTAGAAAGGGTATAGGTGCAGTGGCACGCGCCAACAGCGAAGAGAAAACAAAAGAAATCAAGTAAAGGGGTGAGAAGAAGACTTGGTCCATTGAGTGATTGAGTGATTGAAAGGGATGCATAAATTTTAATTGTGCGCAGCAGAGTTACTTTAATAGTTTCTTTAAGTTAATATAATAAAGTCAGGTAGGTGCTACATTAAATTTTAAGATGGATGTTGTGCTTTAAACTTAGTTTAAAGTACGAAAATTTTGAAGGTATTTAATGGGTTCCGTTAGTCGAAAGTGGATGATGAAATGTTTTGTGCCAATAAAAATCCTGCAAAGGGTAAAACACAGCTCTAAGAGGTAAATATACAAATAAACAAATAAAACTAATTTTTTAAACATATACCCAACATTATTTCAGGAGCGTTGGCCAAGGATTAGGAGGACCCGGCAAAGATTTAAGAAAGGCGATGTCCAATGTAAAAACCAAATTAACGTAACATAAAACTTGGCTTACTAACAATAATTGTCCTTTAACAGAAAACGTAAATAACAATATTTAAATAGGAAATGGGAAAAATTCGGAATTTCACAAGTGATTTCACTTGGGACGTGTCACCCGCAAGTAATTTCACAAGTGAAAACTCATCAAAAATGTTCTGATTTCCACAAGTGATTTCATGTGGGACGTGTCATCGGCACGTGACAGGTCATAAGAAAAATTAGTATAAGGAACAAGTGAAATCACGTGGGACTTCGAAATATTTTCATTTGAATTTTCACTTGTAAAAATGCGGACATCTCATACAAATGTGTACATTGAGTGTCACTTGTTCTTCACTTGTGCAAGAGGACATGTCTTACGGGATTCACAATGTGATTCACAAGTAAAACTTTTGTTTTGAAACTGAAGGTGTCGTGTCCTGCTTTTCGCGCAGGGTAGACGCCGGCTAGTCAACGAACATCCCAGGGAGGGGAACAACCAACAATGTTGTCTACGCAGCAGACACAACAAAAACAAAACGGAAATTCGAACTCGGAGAACGGCAATTTCACGACGGATTTTTCTCGAACATCTGGACTGGACAACACAGCTCTTATTGTGGTCCTGGAGTCCCTCCCAACCATGAGTGTATCCTTCAACATCCTTTGGACACATCTCCCAATCCTGTTCGGTGGATCGTGCTACCTCGCCTAACTCATCTCACCCCCCAACACGAATTTCTACTCACACGACTTCATTTCGTTTTCACGTTATAATTCACAATTTTCTCTTAAATTTTAACATTTAATAATCCTTCCTACGGTACCGAACTTTTACAGGGAACACATATATATATATATAAATAAATAAATAGCAATAAACAATATTCCAATAGTAAATAAATAGGTTAAATAAATAAATAATTTAAATGGATATAAGTCGGAATAAATTAATTTGGGCGGGTTACATAATCAATAACAGCAGTCTCAATTTTTTGGTATGAATTTTCGGCTTGTTGAATTTGTTTGCCTCTTGTAGTTTTAGAGAAACTTTTGCTAATTCTGGGTGGCAAATATACGTGGCGAATAAAAACCTGGGGCCACCCTGGGATGAGTGGCCAATTTTCTTGTCGAAAATGTAGATATCCTCCTGGTGGCTGGTCTTCGTCTCTCCTTACGTCAGTATATTTTCCTGATCCAGGCTTTTCCCTCACGGAATATTCTATAAATATTTATATTTCAACTCCACTCACATTAACAAGGATTTTTTTTATCACTCACTGGGTAGGAACTTGACTTCTAATCTTATATATTTTTTTTTCCACCAGAACCGTCTGCGACCAACTATATTTGCCCTTTAAACACCCTTGCTTGTTTCAATTTTTCAAGCCTCTCTTCGCTTAAAAACCACTCAAACTTTTCGAATTTCAACCTTGGTTCATTTGGGAGTTATCCGGTTTAAGGAACCAGTTCCATGACTTGTCTAAGCTGCACGACTCCCTGAACTCACGAGTCGTCGATAGTTTGTATCGATTTTTCGCCTATCGTTATCAGTCTTAAGGTAAACAGCTTTGCTAAATTCCAATTTGTGCATATTTTTGTCGTTTAGCACATAACAAAGGGGTGCTTCTTGGTGGCTGGATTGTACCCACTGCACTACAAACATTTTTGCTTTCGAATGAAATCGGCTGTATTAATAGCTTTTATAGTTTTTTGAGGTTTTATTGAATATTAAGCGGTTTTACAATAGGTTTTAAGCGGGTTGCGATTACCGGTTGCGGGTGAAATTCAACAATGTGCATTTATGACTGCCGAAAAACGTGGACCAAAAAAAGAATGCACATCTACTGCATTTTCGGCTTTGCGTGTGAGCTTAAAGCATTTATGTAGAAAACAAGACAATGATGAGTATTAAACTAGGTGCGATTATATGGAAATAATAAGAAGTAATAATAACATTGAAATCCAAGTAAATGACCGATCCATTTCTCAACATACCGTCCCCCCTGAACGACGGTTCAGTTCAAAGGAGGCACAGCAATTTTCGCAATGGACCGCTAGTAGAATTCTCTGGCAGTTTTACTGTGAACACATGGAATAGGGTACTCACAAATATCCTTTGGCACAGACTTCAATAGGGCGTAACAGTTTGAGCTCCACTTACGAAGGTTGAATTGAGTTTTGCTTAGAAGCAAAATGAAATCATCTTTGAGTGCAATGAGATCCTTAATTTTGTCGCATCCAGTGGGAATATAACTAACGTACGCATCTCTGTTAAAAACGACAGCAACGCTCGGATGCACTTTGGCATAGTCGTTCGCGAGCTGCTTAAGGACTCAAATGGCGATGAACGGTAATGAAGGTAAGTTATTTGAAACTGTCAGCAGTCGATAATGATCCAGCGTAGCGGTCTCCTCCTTTCTCCAAACTATTCGTTAATACTGCGTGTTTTCTTCTGACACCAAAATGCCTCTAAACATCTATTCGATGTCATCGCAAAATACATATAGCTGCTGACGGAATCGAACAGGTGGGGCTTTGTACAATCATGAATTAAGCGAATGACCCTTGGAAACTTTTCCATGAGTGCTCTTTGCAAGTAATCCTTCATGAAATCAACATTCTTTTGTTTGAGTGCAGAGAATTTTCAAAATTTCAGTTCAAAGGCGGCAAAGCGGTTTAAAGCTAGTAGTAACGTAGAGCCAATGGGTTCCTTGAATGGGTACTGAACAATGTATACACCATCTTCTCGGCGACCATGCGTTGTAAGAAAATATTGTTCTGCAGGATCGCAGGCGTCAATCGTTGCTTGGCTCGGATGCACTTGCTCCATGTCCATGAATGATCGAACTAAGAAATACAAATCGTCGTAAGCGTGGTGGACTAATGCGTGCGTAGACGCTTCGTTACAGTCATTATAGCTGCCTGTAATAACCCAACCAAAATTAATATGTAGTGCGATGGGGTATTCAAACTCTTGGCGATGTCCAGTATATATGTTCCACAGTTGATCTGGGCCTAAGATAACTTCGATTTTTCCTGTTGCTCCAAACGTCGGGTCAGCTAACGGTAAGCTGCGAATCTTGTTCCAGATAGGAGCGCTGGACTTGATCTGCTGAGCTGGAATCAAAGAACTCAAAGAACTCATAGTCAGGTCAGAAACATCCAGTGTTGCAGTCGTGGTTCTTAAAAGCAAGGTGAAGCTAACGCGACCTCGGATAACTCCTGCTGGGTTAATATCTTAGCCAACAACCGAGATGCGAGCATGCGTACGTGGAATTCCGATCCTTTGGATAAACGAGTCAGCTACCATGGTTATTGTTGATCCAGTATCGAGCAATAACTTACATTTGGTGTGTCCATAAGGCTTGATTGTTGGCTCGCTCCACAGTATAATGGCTGACAGCTATAGCATTTATATCAGCAGCATGATCAATCGAAGGAACTATATTTACTTCAGCCGCAAACATATGGGCTGAAGCCAAAGGAATCAATCTTGACTCTTCCGGGTGGAACAAGCGTGTGATGTTTAGCGTGACACTGACTGCAAGTGTTAGAAGAATTACAATCCCTGCCTTGACGAGATCGTCTTAGGCAGTTACAACCAAGCTTAGTATCCCTAGCGAAATTACGGCGATCTAGTACTGTGAGGAGTTGAATAACTCCCCACAAATAGAAGCAGCAGCAGATGGCCGGCCGCTTACCAGATACGCGGCGAATTCGCGTAGTAACGGCGCGGCGGGGAGAACGAGAGAGTCTGGAGACCAATGAAGGAGAGCGAGAGAGATTGGAGACCAAGGATGGAGAGCGAGAGAGTTTGTAGACCAAGGATGGAGATCGAGAGAGAATGGAGATTTCGCGGGCAGAGCAAGAGTGCCGTATGCAGAGGGGGATAACGGAACTCCTCTGGACTTTGGACTCTCCCGTGAACTTTGGACCGGGAGAGGAAGTGCCACATCTCGGCAGTGGAGCGGCACACAGGCGTGCCACAAGCGGCACGGGAATCAGCGGAACGGCAGCAGTGGGCGGAACATCTATTGGAAGCGGTACATAAAGGGTAAGTGGGTCATCCAGGAGGCACGGACTTTGGACCCAGAGTGGAGAGATCCAGCGGGCCGTGCGCAAAAGGGAAATAACGGTTCCCGGAGGCCCTATATAAGGCCGCAGAGCGCTGGCAGCTGGATCAGTCGATCACAAGGAGTCAAACCGTCAAGATCACTCAGATACCAAAGTGAACAATCAAACAACCAGATAACCTACAAGGGAGCAGCAGCAAGTCGAGTCGCCAGAGAAGCAGCGCCGTGGGAGCCTACAAGGAGCGAGATTGCTACGTCGAGACGTTCGGGATTGGGATACCAGGAATCTCCGAATTGAGACGCAGGTAGCTGAGATCCAGAGGGCATCACACGGCTAGGTCAAGGCGGTCGATTAACCCTGTCCACAAAGTCCTGGCGTTACGCCTGGAAAGAGTATAACAAGCCAGAAGGGAGAGCGGTCGATCAGTAAGGTCTCGAGTGGAATTGTCCAGGAGAGCCCTACGGATTCGACTTGCGAGGTCCCGGAGCGGCGTGCCCGAACCACGAATATAACAAGCCAGAAGGGAGAGCGGTCGATCGGTACGGTCTCGAGTGGAATTATCCAGGAGAGCCCTACGGATCCGACTTGCGAGGTCCCGGAGCGGCGTGCCCGAACCCCGAGTACCAAAAGCCACACGGAAACGTCCCGGACAAAAAGCAAAAGGGTGAGGCTAGGGTGGAACGTTCGTTTACACTAGGCGTGGAAGCGAAGTAAGGCGCGAGGCAGCTTCCTGGCGTTACCGCCTTGACTGTCCGCGCGGGCTGAGCAGAAACCCCAGTGGGACCATCCGGGACAGAGCAAGGGACAGGCGGCGGTGTGTCGAGAGGAGCGATCCTGGAGAGCGCAGCTTCTGTTCACCCTAGTCTGAGAACGGTGACGCTTCCCTAAGCCCGTACGGCCGATACCCCTCGCGAGTCCGAGTCGTTACCAGCAGTCACCAAGTCACGCGTGAGAAGTGAACCGCGAGCGAGCATCTTCAGGGAGCTGCGAGGATCTTCAGGGAGCTGCGAGGATCTTCAGGGAGCGGCGAGGATCTTCAGGGAGCTGCGAGTATCTTCAGGGAGCTGCAGGACTGGAGCACCGAATCATCAAGGCGAGAGGTCGTAGAGTCATCCAGGACCGTCGGAAGCACCGAAGGTCACAAGCAACGAGTCAAAGCCAACCAAGCGACTAAGACACTTGTAATAATATACCCGCAATAAAACCCAATACGAACCCGTGAATTCTGTGCTTTCTCACTGAGCTACCGGGCGGTCACGTTAATATAAATTTGGTGGGACGAACACACAATATACTGAGCTAGCCGCACGAATCTCGTAGCGAGCAGACAATAAAAATCAGTTCGTTACATCTGGCGCCCAACGTGATTGTCCCAACAGTGAAAACAGCACAGTAAAAATGGGAAAGAAGTGGATTTACCGCCTCAAGAAGGAAGACTTCGCCCATGTCGCACAGAGGCTCAACGTCGCCCTGGAGGGCAGGCTAGACGACATGAGGAAGGCACTATCGGAATACTACTCCGAAACAGAGAACGATCCACAACTCGTCGACATCTGGGCCGAGCTAGAGGCGACATACTACGACAGAGCCGGCCCAAGCATTACGTTAACGAACGCTGAAGGGGACAACCTGGTGGCAAGCCTGAGCGTTGACAACATACAGAAAGAGGCCCACAGGAGAGAGTCAAGCCAAGAAAAGAAAGCAGCAGCGCTGATCCCGAGACCAAGCCAGTCGGACTATGCAAAGGTCGCTAAGCAGGTCCGCGAATGGTCGTTCAGGTTCGACGGGGCGGAAAAACCATTCGAGTTCCTGGAGCAGGTAGAATGGTCCGCCAACACGTACGGTTTGGAGCTTGATATGATCCCTCGAGCGATGCCGGAGTTGCTAAAAGGAAGGGCCTTGAAATGGTTCATCGCCAACAATAAGCAATGGAGAACATGGGCAGAATTCATTGAAAGCTTCCACACATATTTCCTGCCAAGAGACTTCTTCACCAGGCTGGCGGACCAGGTCCGGCAAAGGAAGCAAGGCTTCAGCGAGTCGTTCAAGGACTACATGATCGACATGCAGACGATGGTGAGGCCACTTAACTATTCTACGAAAGAGACGTTAAGGGTCATTAAAGAGAACTGCAACCCCAGTCTAAGGATCTTCCTAAGGGCATACAAAGTGTCGGACCTGGACACGCTGATGATATTAGCAGACGAGTATGAAGAACTGGAAAAGGAGCGGGAAGCGTTCGCGCAAGAAAACAAATTCTCGAAGAACAAGTCGTCATCGCCAGCGCAGGTAACATGCAGAACATGCATGCACATGCAGCGACATGTGATGCCCTAATATTTTAGGAGCATTATTGTATTTCGAAAAAAAACAACTAATATTGTTTTATATTCAAAATATTTGATTATAGTAAAATTAAATAAGTTGAATTTACTTATAATGTTATTTTTACGTATTATACATTATTATTACGAAATATTTTTTTAGTTAGGTTATAGAAATTTAGTCCGTCAAAACTAATTTAAGTATTTAAAACATTTTAGTATTAACATTTTAAAATAATTCATATTGTATTTTTTACTCAAGAAGTAAAAATAATATAGTCGGATATTTTTCGCTTTAGAAAGGGTATAGGTGCAGTGGCACGCGCCAACAGCGAAGAGAAAACAAAAGAAATCAAGTAAAGGGGTGAGAAGAAGACTTGGTCCATTGAGTGATTGAGTGATTGAAAGGGATGCATAAATTTTAATTGTGCGCAGCAGAGTTACTTTAATAGTTTCTTTAAGTTAATATAATAAAGTCAGGTAGGTGCTACATTAAATTTTAAGATGGATGTTGTGCTTTAAACTTAGTTTAAAGTACGAAAATTTTGAAGGTATTTAATGGGTTCCGTTAGTCGAAAGTGGATGATGAAATGTTTTGTGCCAATAAAAATCCTGCAAAGGGTAAAACACAGCTCTAAGAGGTAAATATACAAATAAACAAATAAAACTAATTTTTTAAACATATACCCAACATTATTTCAGGAGCGTTGGCCAAGGATTAGGAGGACCCGGCAAAGATTTAAGAAAGGCGATGTCCAATGTAAAAACCAAATTAACGTAACATAAAACTTGGCTTACTAACAATAATTGTCCTTTAACAGAAAACGTAAATAACAATATTTAAATGGGAAATGGGAAAAATTCGGAATTTCACAAGTGATTTCACTTGGGACGTGTCACCCGCAAGTAATTTCACAAGTGAAAACTCATCAAAAATGTTCTGATTTCCACAAGTGATTTCATGTGGGACGTGTCATCGGCACGTGACAGGTCATAAGAAAAATTAGTATAAGGAACAAGTGAAATCACGTGGGACTTCGAAATATTTTCATTTGAATTTTCACTTGTAAAAATGCGGACATCTCATACAAATGTGTACATTGAGTGTCACTTGTTCTTCACTTGTGCAAGAGGACATGTCTTACGGGATTCACAATGTGATTCACAAGTAAAACTTTTGTTTTGAAACTGAAGGTGTCGTGTCCTGCTTTTCGCGCAGGGTAGACGCCGGCTAGTCAACGAACATCCCAGGGAGGGGAACAACCAACAATGTTGTCTACGCAGCAGACACAACAAAAACAAAACGGAAATTCGAACTCGGAGAACGGCAATTTCACGACGGATTTTTCTCGAACATCTGGACTGGACAACACAGCTCTTATTGTGGTCCTGGAGTCCCTCCCAACCATGAGTGTATCCTTCAACATCCTTTGGACACATCTCCCAATCCTGTTCGGTGGATCGTGCTACCTCGCCTAACTCATCTCACCCCCCAACACGAATTTCTACTCACACGACTTCATTTCGTTTTCACGTTATAATTCACAATTTTCTCTTAAATTTTAACATTTAATAATCCTTCCTACGGTACCGAACTTTTACAGGGAACACATATATATATATATAAATAAATAAATAGCAATAAACAATATTCCAATAGTAAATAAATAGGTTAAATAAATAAATAATTTAAATGGATATAAGTCGGAATAAATTAATTTGGGCGGGTTACATAATCAATAACAGCAGTCTCAATTTTTTGGTATGAATTTTCGGCTTGTTGAATTTGTTTGCCTCTTGTAGTTTTAGAGAAACTTTTGCTAATTCTGGGTGGCAAATATACGTGGCGAATAAAAACCTGGGGCCACCCTGGGATGAGTGGCCAATTTTCTTGTCGAAAATGTAGATATCCTCCTGGTGGCTGGTCTTCGTCTCTCCTTACGTCAGTATATTTTCCTGATCCAGGCTTTTCCCTCACGGAATATTCTATAAATATTTATATTTCAACTCCACTCACATTAACAAGGATTTTTTTTATCACTCACTGGGTAGGAACTTGACTTCTAATCTTATATATTTTTTTTTCCACCAGAACCGTCTGCGACCAACTATATTTGCCCTTTAAACACCCTTGCTTGTTTCAATTTTTCAAGCCTCTCTTCGCTTAAAAACCACTCAAACTTTTCGAATTTCAACCTTGGTTCATTTGGGAGTTATCCGGTTTAAGGAACCAGTTCCATGACTTGTCTAAGCTGCACGACTCCCTGAACTCACGAGTCGTCGATAGTTTGTATCGATTTTTCGCCTATCGTTATCAGTCTTAAGGTAAACAGCTTTGCTAAATTCCAATTTGTGCATATTTTTGTCGTTTAGCACATAACAAAGGGGTGCTTCTTGGTGGCTGGATTGTACCCACTGCACTACAAACATTTTTGCTTTCGAATGAAATCGGCTGTATTAATAGCTTTTATAGTTTTTTGAGGTTTTATTGAATATTAAGCGGTTTTACAATAGGTTTTAAGCGGGTTGCGATTACCGGTTGCGGGTGAAATTCAACAATGTGCATTTATGACTGCCGAAAAACGTGGACCAAAAAAAGAATGCACATCTACTGCATTTTCGGCTTTGCGTGTGAGCTTAAAGCATTTATGTAGAAAACAAGACAATGATGAGTATTAAACTAGGTGCGATTATATGGAAATAATAAGAAGTAATAATAACATTGAAATCCAAGTAAATGACCGATCCATTTCTCAACATACCGTCCCCCCTGAACGACGGTTCAGTTCAAAGGAGGCACAGCAATTTTCGCAATGGACCGCTAGTAGAATTCTCTGGCAGTTTTACTGTGAACACATGGAATAGGGTACTCACAAATATCCTTTGGCACAGACTTCAATAGGGCGTAACAGTTTGAGCTCCACTTACGAAGGTTGAATTGAGTTTTGCTTAGAAGCAAAATGAAATCATCTTTGAGTGCAATGAGATCCTTAATTTTGTCGCATCCAGTGGGAATATAACTAACGAACGCATCTCTGTTAAAAACGACAGCAACGCTCGGATGCACTTTGGCATAGTCGTTCGCGAGCTGCTTAAGGACTCAAATGGCGATGAACGGTAATGAAGGTAAGTTATTTGAAACTGTCAGCAGTCGATAATGATCCAGCGTAGCGGTCTCCTCCTTTCTCCAAACTATTCGTTAATACTGCGTGTTTTCTTCTGACACCAAAATGCCTCTAAACATCTATTCGATGTCATCGCAAAATACATATAGCTGCTGACGGAATCGAACAGGTGGGGCTTTGTACAATCATGAATTAAGCGAATGACCCTTGGAAACTTTTCCATGAGTGCTCTTTGCAAGTAATCCTTCATGAAATCAACATTCTTTTGTTTGAGTGCAGAGAATTTTCAAAATTTCAGTTCAAAGGCGGCAAAGCGGTTTAAAGCTAGTAGTAACGTAGAGCCAATGGGTTCCTTGAATGGGTACTGAACAATGTATACACCATCTTCTCGGCGACCATGCGTTGTAAGAAAATATTGTTCTGCAGGATCGCAGGCGTCAATCGTTGCTTGGCTCGGATGCACTTGCTCCATGTCCATGAATGATCGAACTAAGAAATACAAATCGTCGTAAGCGTGGTGGACTAATGCGTGCGTAGACGCTTCGTTACAGTCATTATAGCTGCCTGTAATAACCCAACCAAAATTAATATGTAGTGCGATGGGGTATTCAAACTCTTGGCGATGTCCAGTATATATGTTCCACAGTTGATCTGGGCCTAAGATAACTTCGATTTTTCCTGTTGCTCCAAACGTCGGGTCAGCTAACGGTAAGCTGCGAATCTTGTTCCAGATAGGAGCGCTGGACTTGATCTGCTGAGCTGGAATCAAAGAACTCAAAGAACTCATAGTCAGGTCAGAAACATCCAGTGTTGCAGTCGTGGTTCTTAAAAGCAAGGTGAAGCTAACGCGACCTCGGATAACTCCTGCTGGGTTAATATCTTAGCCAACAACCGAGATGCGAGCATGCGTACGTGGAATTCCGATCCTTTGGATAAACGAGTCAGCTACCATGGTTATTGTTGATCCAGTATCGAGCAATAACTTACATTTGGTGTGTCCATAAGGCTTGATTGTTGGCTCGCTCCACAGTATAATGGCTGACAGCTATAGCATTTATATCAGCAGCATGATCAATCGAAGGAACTATATTTACTTCAGCCGCAAACATATGGGCTGAAGCCAAAGGAATCAATCTTGACTCTTCCGGGTGGAACAAGCGTGTGATGTTTAGCGTGACACTGACTGCAAGTGTTAGAAGAATTACAATCCCTGCCTTGACGAGATCGTCTTAGGCAGTTACAACCAAGCTTAGTATCCCTAGCGAAATTACGGCGATCTAGTACTGTGAGGAGTTGAATAACTCCCCACAAATAGAAGCAGCAGCAGATGGCCGGCCGCTTACCAGATACGCGGCGAATTCGCGTAGTAACGGCGCGGCGGGGAGAACGAGAGAGTCTGGAGACCAATGAAGGAGAGCGAGAGAGATTGGAGACCAAGGATGGAGAGCGAGAGAGTTTGTAGACCAAGGATGGAGATCGAGAGAGAATGGAGATTTCGCGGGCAGAGCAAGAGTGCCGTATGCAGAGGGGGATAACGGAACTCCTCTGGACTTTGGACTCTCCCGTGAACTTTGGACCGGGAGAGGAAGTGCCACATCTCGGCAGTGGAGCGGCACACAGGCGTGCCACAAGCGGCACGGGAATCAGCGGAACGGCAGCAGTGGGCGGAACATCTATTGGAAGCGGTACATAAAGGACAAGTGGGTCATCCAGGAGGCACGGACTTTGGACCCAGAGTGGAGAGATCCAGCGGGCCGTGCGCAAAAGGGAAATAACGGTTCCCGGAGGCCCTATATAAGGCCGCAGAGCGCTGGCAGCTGGATCAGTCGATCACAAGGAGTCAAACCGTCAAGATCACTCAGATACCAAAGTGAACAATCAAACAACCAGATAACCTACAAGGGAGCAGCAGCAAGTCGAGTCGCCAGAGAAGCAGCGCCGTGGGAGCCTACAAGGAGCGAGATTGCTACGTCGAGACGTTCGGGATTGGGATACCAGGAATCTCCGAATTGAGACGCAGGTAGCTGAGATCCAGAGGGCATCACACGGCTAGGTCAAGGCGGTCGATTAACCCTGTCCACAAAGTCCTGGCGTTACGCCTGGAAAGAGTATAACAAGCCAGAAGGGAGAGCGGTCGATCAGTAAGGTCTCGAGTGGAATTGTCCAGGAGGGCCCTACGGATTCGACTTGCGAGGTCCCGGAGCGGCGTGCCCGAACCACGAATATAACAAGCCAGAAGGGAGAGCGGTCGATCGGTACGGTCTCGAGTGGAATTATCCAGGAGAGCCCTACGGATCCGACTTGCGAGGTCCCGGAGCGGCGTGCCCGAACCCCGAGTACCAAAAGCCACACGGAAACGTCCCGGACAAAAAGCAAAAGGGTGAGGCTAGGGTGGAACGTTCGTTTACACTAGGCGTGGAAGCGAAGTAAGGCGCGAGGCAGCTTCCTGGCGTTACCGCCTTGACTGTCCGCGCGGGCTGAGCAGAAACCCCAGTGGGACCATCCGGGACAGAGCAAGGGACAGGCGGCGGTGTGTCGAGAGGAGCGATCCTGGAGAGCGCAGCTTCTGTTCACCCTAGTCTGAGAACGGTGACGCTTCCCTAAGCCCGTACGGCCGATACCCCTCGCGAGTCCGAGTCGTTACCAGCAGTCACCAAGTCACGCGTGAGAAGTGAACCGCGAGCGAGCATCTTCAGGGAGCTGCGAGGATCTTCAGGGAGCTGCGAGGATCTTCAGGGAGCGGCGAGGATCTTCAGGGAGCTGCGAGTATCTTCAGGGAGCTGCAGGACTGGAGCACCGAATCATCAAGGCGAGAGGTCGTAGAGTCATCCAGGACCGTCGGAAGCACCGAAGGTCACAAGCAACGAGTCAAAGCCAACCAAGCGACTAAGACACTTGTAATAATATACCCGCAATAAAACCCAATACGAACCCGTGAATTCTGTGCTTTCTCACTGAGCTACCGGGCGGTCACGTTAATATAAATTTGGTGGGACGAACACACAATATACTGAGCTAGCCGCACGAATCTCGTAGCGAGCAGACAATAAAAATCAGTTCGTTACATCTGGCGCCCAACGTGATTGTCCCAACAGTGAGAACAGCACAGTAAAAATGGGAAAGAAGTGGATTTACCGCCTCAAGAAGGAAGACTTCGCCCATGTCGCACAGAGGCTCAACGTCGCCCTGGAGGGCAGGCTAGACGACATGAGGAAGGCACTATCGGAATACTACTCCGAAACAGAGAACGATCCACAACTCGTCGACATCTGGGCCGAGCTAGAGGCGACATACTACGACAGAGCCGGCCCAAGCATTACGTTAACGAACGCTGAAGGGGACAACCTGGTGGCAAGCCTGAGCGTTGACAACATACAGAAAGAGGCCCACAGGAGAGAGTCAAGCCAAGAAAAGAAAGCAGCAGCGCTGATCCCGAGACCAAGCCAGTCGGACTATGCAAAGGTCGCTAAGCAGGTCCGCGAATGGTCGTTCAGGTTCGACGGGGCGGAAAAACCATTCGAGTTCCTGGAGCAGGTAGAATGGTCCGCCAACACGTACGGTTTGGAGCTTGATATGATCCCTCGAGCGATGCCGGAGTTGCTAAAAGGAAGGGCCTTGAAATGGTTCATCGCCAACAATAAGCAATGGAGAACATGGGCAGAATTCATTGAAAGCTTCCACACATATTTCCTGCCAAGAGACTTCTTCACCAGGCTGGCGGACCAGGTCCGGCAAAGGAAGCAAGGCTTCAGCGAGTCGTTCAAGGACTACATGATCGACATGCAGACGATGGTGAGGCCACTTAACTATTCTACGAAAGAGACGTTAAGGGTCATTAAAGAGAACTGCAACCCCAGTCTAAGGATCTTCCTAAGGGCATACAAAGTGTCGGACCTGGACACGCTGATGATATTAGCAGACGAGTATGAAGAACTGGAAAAGGAGCGGGAAGCGTTCGCGCAAGAAAACAAATTCTCGAAGAACAAGTCGTCATCGCCAGCGCAGGTAACATGCAGAAGATGCGAAGAGACAGGAATCCAGGAGACGCGGGGAAACGACCAATGGTCGCCACCTAACCGAGTACCACGGCAGCAGGCAACAGGAGCACCACGCGGAGGCCAATGGACACCACCACAACAGCAACAGATGCAACCAGCAAACAATGTTTGGAGGCCACCAAGTACAACACAAAGGCCTTGTGAAACGACACACATCACAGACCCCCAGGAGGCCTGCCGAAAGTGCGGCGGTCATGGACACTGGGCGCGGGGATGTCGGCACCAACGCCTGTTGTTCTGCTGGGTGTGCGGGAGAGTAGGCGTCAGGAGCGTTGAATGCTGCCAGCAGGCGGGAAATGCCCAGCGATCTCAGCCGCAGAGAGGCGAGCGGGGGTCGCAAGATGCTACCTCTCCAAACTAACGGGAAAGCTGATCGAGGAGGAGCAGCAGTTGTCCGCAGCGGTGACGATTGGTGGGGGCACATACAAGGCCACAATCGACACCGGGGCAACAGCAAGCTTTATAAGCAAAGAGCTGGCGGACGACCTGGCTGCCCTCGGAAAGATTACGAGGATACGACGGCAAGTTAGGTTGGCAGACGGAAGATGTGGCGGAATCGATGAGCAGCTGGAGGTGGAAATTGCGTTCGGGAACAAGCGACTGAGCATGAGCCTGTTGATACTACCAGGAGTAGTGGATTCATTGGTGTTGGGATGGAACTTTCTAACACAAGTCGGTACCGAAATTAAGTGCGCTGGACACGAAGTGATAATACCGGCCAGGAATCGTCACAAGGGATGGCTCGAGGAAAAGTTGTCGGTGGCAGTCGTACAACGGGCAAGCGAAGATGACGACACGACGAAATTCTTGGAGGCAGAGCTATCGACTTTCAGCAGCATGAAGGGAACATCAAACATGGCAGAGCATCAGATCACGATGAAAGACGACAAACCAATAAAGCAGCGATACTATCCCAAGAATCCGAAAGTTCAAGGGGAGATCAATGCGAAGGTGGACGAGCTTCTCCAAATGGGATACATAGAACACTCAACAAGCCCATACAGTTCTCCCATCGTGATGGTTAGAAAAAAGACGGGCAAATGGAGACTGTGCGTCGACTTTAGGCAAATAAACGCCAAATCTGTAAAGGATGCCTACCCGATGCCCCGAATAAATTATATTCTCGACCAACTAAGGGAAGCACGGTACATCAGCAGCTTGGACCTAAAGGATGGGTACTGGCAAATCCCACTGAAAGCGGACAGCAGGCAGTATACGGCATTTACAGTGCCGGGGAAAGGTTTATTCCAATGGAAAGTAATGCCATTCGGACTTCATTCGGCGTCTGCGACTTTTCAACGGGTGCTGGACCGGGTGATCGGCCCAGAAATGTCGCCGCACGCATTTGCTTACCAGGACGACATCATAGTGATCGGGCGCTCGCTGGAAGAACATAAGGCCAACCTAAAGGAAGTTTTCCGACGACTAAAGGAGGAAAGAAAGAGCTGTTATATCTCGGTCATCGAGTGACTAGCGAAGGAATAGGCACGGATCCGGAAAAGGTAGCAGCCATCGCCGAACTAGAACCACCATCGACAGTAAGAGAGCTCCGACAGTACCTGGGCGTAGCATCATGGTACCGCCGGTTTGTACCTGACTTCGCAAAAATAGTCGAACCTCTCAACGATCTGCTACGCAAGGGCAATAAATGGGTGTGGACACAGGAACATCAGACGGCGTTCGAAGAGGTGAAGGCAAGACTCGTCGCAGACCCCGTACTGGCATGCCCGGACTTCGACAAACCATTCATCTTGCAAACTGACGCAAGCGACTACGGCATCGGGGCAATCTTGACCCAGGAAACTGAACGAGGCGAAAAGGTAATCTCTTACTCAAGCCGAACGCTCAACGGCGCTGAGAAGAATTACTCAACAACCGAGAAGGAGTGCTTGGCAATCGTCTGGGCAATCCGAAAGCTCAAGCCGTATCTGGAAGGTTACCACTTTAAAGTAGTAACCGACCACATGGCACTGAAGTGGCTCAACAGCATAGAGAGCCCTTCAGGGAGGATCGCCAGATGGGCCCTGGAGTTGCAGCAGTACGACTTCGAAATAGCATACAGGAAAGGGCAACTCAACGTGGTGGCAGACGCTTTGTCAAGGCAGCCACTGCCGGAAACGCTTCGAGGGATCAAGGAGACGTCGGCGGCGGAAGCTTCTGCAGCATGCAGCTGGATTCTGGAAATGCGCGAAAAGATAAGGACCCAGCCGCAAAAGTATCCAGACTACGTGATGGAGGGTAACACCCTGTACAGGAATATACCTCATAGAGCGGGCAGCGAAGATGTTGCAACATGGAAGATGTGCGTCCCGAAAGCGCTGCGGGAAACGGTGCTGAAGGAGAACCACGACTCACCGGCGGCTGGCCATGTAGGAAGCCGAAAGACAATAGCACGTCTGGCAGCTCGGTACTACTGGCCAGGAATGCACAGAGACGCCCGAGCCCACGTGCGAGTATGCGAGACATGCATGAGGTTCAAGCCGAATCAGATGCAAATGGCTGGGAAAATGCTTACGCAGGTGCCAGAGGAACCATGGGCTACGGTATGTGCGGACTTCGTCGGACCCCTGCCGCGTTCGAAACACGGCAACCAAATGCTGCTGGTATTGATAGACAGGTTCTCCAAGTGGACTGAGTTGGTGCCGCTGCGAAGCGCGACGGCCGAATCCCTAAAGAAAGCTTTCAAAGAACGCATAATCGCGAGGTATGGGGTCCCCAAAATAGTCATAACGGACAACGGAGTCCAGTTTACCAGCAAAACCTTCAAGAGTTTCCTGGCCGAAATGGGAGCCAGGCAACAGTTCACAGCTCCATACACCCCACAGGAGAACCCGACTGAGAGAGCCAATAGGACGGTGAAAACAATGATTGCGCAGTTCGCAGGGCAGAACCAAAGAGACTGGGACGAAAAATGGCCAGAAATCATGCTGGCAGTAAACACGAGCGTTTCAGAATCCACAGGTTACACACCGTCGTTCATTACCCAAGGCAGAGAACCAAGACTACCGAGCGCCCTATACGACAGAGAAACCGTAGGGACCGGACGACCGACAGAGACCCCGGAAGAGAATGCTAACAAACTCAGGGAAATCTTCGAGATTGTAAGGCGGAACCTGGAGAAAGCATCCCAGGACCAGGCTAGGCATTATAACCTAAGGAGGAGGCAATGGACGCCAAAGGTGGGTGACGTCGTGTGGGCCAAGGAACACCATTTATCAAAAGCGGCCGAGGGGTTCGCAGCAAAATTGGCTCCAAGATACGACGGACCTTACCAAGTCATAGGTTTTGCGTCACCAGTAATCTGCAAAATAAGACACATAAACACAAAGAAAGAGCGGACCATCCACGTAAGCGAGCTGAAACAGCAACAAACGGAAAACACAGGCGAGCGGCTACAGCAAGCAGACACAACAGATGCAAAACAACATTAAAAGTCCAAGGATACCTACAAGGATGACCAAAGGATACTACGAAAGGATCCCAAGGATACCTCCAAGGATGGCCAAAGGATACTACGAAGGGTGTCCAAGGATACCTCCAAGGATGACCAAAGGACACTACGAAAGGATCCCAAGGATACCTCCAAGGATGCCCAAAGGATACTACGAAGGGTGTCCAAGGATACCTCCAAGGATGCCCAAAGGATACTACGAAGGGTGTCCAAGGATACCTCCAAGGATGACCAAAGGACACTACGAAAGGATCCCAAGGATACCTCCAAGGATGCCCAAAGGATACTACGAAAGGAGTCCAAGGATACCCCCAAAGATGCCCAAAGGATACTACGAAGGGTGTCCAAGGATACCTCCAAGGATGACCAAAGGACACTACGAAAGGAGTCAAAGGATACGTCCAAGGATTCCCAAAGGGTACCACGGAAAGAGTCCAAGGATACCTGCAAGGATTCCCAAAGGATACTACGAACAAATTCCAAGGATACCTCCAAGGATACTACAGGTCATCTACAAAGGCGCAATGAAACACATAAAGGACATCAGGAGAACGTTAAGAACACAAAGGGAGCGAACCAGAGCGTCTAAGGTCTCGATTGGGACTGATCGGAGGAAAAGAAAAAACACGCATCAAAAGTCTGCCGAAGGAAGAGGGAAGACGGCACAGAGCAGAGAGCTGTACCGTAGATCTGGGTAGTAAGAAGGAGAGGCCGATGTCGTTAAAGGGAGCCCAGGCTCCAGCTACACAATCAAAATCAACGAGCAATCATTGAGCACACGTGTGACAAGAAGCGAAGCGCGCAGGATGATGGATGCCCACCAGCCGTCCGGAGGATCTAGCCCGGGGCAAGGATGGTCGGCAGCCCGGCCTACCCGAACCTCGCGGCGGATCTCCGGGCGGGGCGTCCCCGATCCGGTAATCAGCTCCGACAGCGACGTCGAGTTGGTGGAGGACCCACGGGTGGAGCAACGGCGATGGCGGCTTCGCAAGGCGTTCAACCGGGCCGACGGACGCATCCCGACTGGCGCGGCGCAGGTGGAGTGGGCCAGTGAAGAGCCGCCCCAGGACCAGCCGGCTCCCGTTAGCCATGCCGAGGCTGTGGCAGCGGATACGTGGGAGTTCCGGCGCAAGTGCGAGGCGCGAAGGCGAGATGGAGGAGACGCCGGAGTGGCAGGCCCAGCTACGGATGGCCGAGGAGGAGGAGGCGCAGCTGTGGGAAAACCCGGGGTACCCACCTACGCCGAGGTATGCGCCCGAACCCTGCACCACGCCGCAAGAAGTGGCAGACGATTGGGCGTCCTCGCCTCCGCGGTGGCTGCCCGAAATCCCGCCCACACCGCGGTACGAGGGGTCACCACGGTGGACGCCAGCGCGACCGCCCACGCCGAGGCACGAGCAGCAGCCACCACCGCAGCAGCCACCACCGCAGCAGCCACCACCGCAGCAGCAGCCACCGCAGCAGCAGCCACCGCAGCAGCAGCCACCGCAGCAGCAGCAGCCACCGCAGCAGCAGCAGCCACCGCAGCAGCAGCCACCACCGCAGCAGCAGCCACCGCAGCAGCAGCCACCGCAGCAGCAGCAGCCATCGCAGCAGCAGCCACCACCGCAGCAGCAACCACCGCAGCAGCAGCCACCACAGCAGCAGCAGCCACCACAGCAGCAGCAGCCACCACAGCAGCAGCCACCACCGCAGCGGCAGCCACCACCGCAGCAGCAACACATCCGGACAGACATACGTGAGCCACAGCACCCGGACGTTCGTGGCCGAAGGGGTAAGGTGGCGGCAGCAGACGGTTGTCTGGACCCGCGGAGGAGACGGTAGCGACGGAAGAACCCCGGATCTGGGAAGAATGTGGTCCCCGGGTGAGCCCGCTGGACCCCAGGACCCGTGGCAGACCGGAGCAGTGGGCACCACCGACGCCGAGCACCGGACCAACGACGCCGACGCCTACCGGGAGCGCCGTAACCGCGGAGCCTCTGGAGCGAGGACCCTGGGTGTGGCCTGAGCCCGTGGGAAACGGCCGTCCTCCGCTCAAGCGGCAGCACTCGGCGCCCGAAGTGTCCGAGGTGGTGGCCCGGCCGAAGTTGTCGCGGACGGTGTCGGCGCCGGAAGGCCAGCGATGGCGAGAAATCGCGGAGACGGAGTGGCCCGAAGGGATCGCGGAGACACCGGTGGTGCAGGAGGCTCGCATCCTGGGCGGCAGGCGCAGCGTGCGCGTGTGGAGAGAGGGGCGCGCGTTCCGCGTCCGGTTGGGGCTGGCGGGCATGAGAGTGTTCGAGGAGCAAAAATAAAAGTTAAATAAACCGAAAAAAAACAGAGTTTAAAAAAAAAAAGAAAAAAAACCGACATAGAACGGGAAACGCGGCTGAAACAGGGGCCAGAAGTAAGGGGCATACATGGCAGCTTCAGCGTCCTGAAATCAATATTGGGTTAATACAGGAAGACGCCAAGCGACACCAAAATACTTACCTGCAGCGAAGCAAATGCGAAGTCCTCTCCACACCAGCGTTCGAGTGTTGCCAGCGTAAAGCCAGGCTCAGCCGGCTGAGGACGATTGAAGGGCGAGAGAGAGAGACGAGAGGCGAGAGAGGTCGTGTGGAGAGAGAAAGGATGAAATAGAAAGGAGTGAGGAAATGCGAAAACTTACCTTGAAAGTTGCAAAATCACCATGAGCCAGGGAAGGGGGCGCCTCGATAGGCGATCGATTGGCACTGGACGATAGTGCGATCGATGGGCACACGACAATGGAAATATCGGCCAAGGTGGAAATATCGCAAACGAGCAGGTGGCAACGCCGCACCGTCGGTATCGATATGCGAATAAATATCGATCACGCACGAATGGTGTGACCAGGCGGAGGAAGCAAATAAAAGGAGTAGAACGCAGCGATGAGCAGCGAGCTGGGGATCGATAGCCTAGGAGTATCGATGTCCCAGTGGGAACACAGGAAATATCGGCGCGGGAGATTTAAAGTTGCTACGAGGAGGATGACCCTCGCTATAGAAACTCAAGGGAGTTAAGAGCGTCGAGGGAGCATCGAGGGAGCAACGAGGGAGCGCCGCGGGAATCACAAGGACTCAAAGGCTAGGATAAGCAAGGAAACGCCGGAGAGTAGGAACCAGTCTTAAATGTTTCCCGAAGTAAGGGGGGAATGTGAGGAGTTGAATAACTCCCCACAAATAGAAGCAGCAGCAGATGGCCGGCCGCTTACCAGATACGCGGCGAATTCGCGTAGTAACGGCGCGGCGGGGAGAACGAGAGAGTCTGGAGACCAATGAAGGAGAGCGAGAGAGATTGGAGACCAAGGATGGAGAGCGAGAGAGTTTGTAGACCAAGGATGGAGATCGAGAGAGAATGGAGATTTCGCGGGCAGAGCAAGAGTGCCGTATGCAGAGGGGGATAACGGAACTCCTCTGGACTTTGGACTCTCCCGTGAACTTTGGACCGGGAGAGGAAGTGCCACATCTCGGCAGTGGAGCGGCACACAGGCGTGCCACAAGCGGCACGGGAATCAGCGGAACGGCAGCAGTGGGCGGAACATCTATTGGAAGCGGTACATAAAGGACAAGTGGGTCATCCAGGAGGCACGGACTTTGGACCCAGAGTGGAGAGATCCAGCGGGCCGTGCGCAAAAGGGAAATAACGGTTCCCGGAGGCCCTATATAAGGCCGCAGAGCGCTGGCAGCTGGATCAGTCGATCACAAGGAGTCAAACCGTCAAGATCACTCAGATACCAAAGTGAAAAATCAAACAACCAGATAACCTACAAGGGAGCAGCAGCAAGTCGAGTCGCCAGAGAAGCAGCGCCGTGGGAGCCTACAAGGAGCGAGATTGCTACGTCGAGACGTTCGGGATTGGGATACCAGGAATCTCCGAATTGAGACGCAGGTAGCTGAGATCCAGAGGGCATCACACGGCTAGGTCAAGGCGGTCGATTAACCCTGTCCACAAAGTCCTGGCGTTACGCCTGGAAAGAGTATAACAAGCCAGAAGGGAGAGCGGTCGATCAGTAAGGTCTCGAGTGGAATCGTCCAGGAGAGCCCTACGGATTCGACTTGCGAGGTCCCGGAGCGGCGTGCCCGAACCACGAATATAACAAGCCAGAAGGGAGAGCGGTCGATCGGTACGGTCTCGAGTGGAATTATCCAGGAGAGCCCTACGGATCCGACTTGCGAGGTCCCGGAGCGGCGTGCCCGAACCCCGAGTACCAAAAGCCACACGGAAACGTCCCGGACAAAAAGCAAAAGAGTGAGGCTAGGGTGGAACGTTCGTTTACACTAGGCGTGGAAGCGAAGTAAGGCGCGAGGCAGCTTCCTGGCGTTACCGCCTTGACTGTCCGCGCGGGCTGAGCAGAAACCCCAGTGGGACCATCCGGGACAGAGCAAGGGACAGGCGGCGGTGTGTCGAAAGGAGCGATCCTGGAGAGCGCAGCTTCTGTTCACCCTAGTCTGAGAACGGTGACGCTTCCCTAAGCCCGTACGGCCGATACCCCTCGCGAGTCCGAGTCGTTACCAGCAGTCACCAAGTCACGCGTGAGAAGTGAACCGCGAGCGAGCATCTTCAGGGAGCTGCGAGGATCTTCAGGGAGCTGCGAGGATCTTCAGGAAGCGGCGAGGATCTTCAGGGAGCTGCGAGTATCTTCAGGGAGCTGCAGGACTGGAGCACCGAATCATCAAGGCGAGAGGTCGTAGAGTCATCCAGGACCGTCGGAAGCACCGAAGGTCACAAGCAACGAGTCAAAGCCAACCAAGCGACTAAGACACTTGTAATAATATACCCGCAATAAAACCCAATACGAACCCGTGAATTCTGTGCTTTCTCACTGAGCTACCGGGCGGTCACGTTAATATAAATTTGGTGGGACGAACACACAATATACTGAGCTAGCCGCACGAATCTCGTAGCGAGCAGACAATAAAAATCAGTTCGTTACAGTACATTGATGGCTTTGAATTGAGTACAAGCATATATATTGTGCTGTTCTTTGTAATGGTTGGCGTGGGTGTAGCGTTCCAGCGGGTGTTTTCCAAAATGGTAGTAGTGTAGGGAACGGGCAGCTTCTATTCTTGATCGCGAATCCTATTGGAATTCGTTTTACTGGATCCACCTAGCAAAATTTGAAGGCCGGCGGGACCCGTCTTAGGGCTAGCAGTCAGTCGGAACGGGGTGAGTTCTTGGCAATCAATCTCTGGACGTCCATCACACTAATATATTACATAGTCCCTCTATCATAAACTTGTACTTTTGATTCTAACTATTGTTCAACTATTAAATGGGTTACTAGGGTGTGGTGTAAGTCTACATTCTTTGAAAGCACTCTCTGATGTTGTTAAGAACTATCTCAACATATGCTTCCCGCTGTGGAATCCAAGTTTACGAAATCATGTCCAAAATCTCAACAATTTAAATAACAATACTCAAATACTTCCATGTTCATTACAAAATCTTATTACGAACTAACGTACTTTGCAGAATTCATTTCTTTCAGGATACAAGACCACCAAACATTATTGTAGTCCTAGGATTATAAATCTAGTTTCCGTGTCAAACTCACATTCGGATGGAGGCCTGGTTTCAAATTAAATTTACTTTATAAGCTTAGCCTTTACTACGGGTCTATGCTGACTGAGTAGGGAAAGTTCTTTTACAAAATTATACGCACAATATTTAAGACTTGGTTTCACTCACCCATTTCTTTTACAGTGTTGAAGTGCCTTTCCAAGATGCTGTAGAGAGTTTATATTTTTGCATTCGTTTGTGCGTGACTTTCTAGGTTAGACTAACTTAATTATCGTTTGAAATCTAGATGTTTACTTCATGGTTCTTATGTTTTTTAAGTCTGTTACGTACGTTGCTTAAGAATTATACTTGCTCAATCCGTTATTCTAAAAATTCGTCAGCCATCGCAGGACTGCATTTGTTGTAAAATAAAGGCTTTGTTCACGCTTGCCTCCTTATTTTAGTTGAAATTGTATGAATGAAAACGGTAAATCATAAGCATTCTTGTTATGCATAGCCCAACCAAATGTATAAACAAAAGCAGAATATAGTCTCACACAGAACTTCGTGAAGTAAATATCTTTGACTCCGTTGTTTTAATGTTTGGATCAAGCTCCGCTATCTGCACAGGGGCAGAGCCGGTGCAATAACAACAACCACTGGCATTTGCACGATGGCAAATTTCACCTTTGGCTGCCTCCCATTAGGCAGCGGATTAAACATTGGCGACCGTGACAGGACAGCTGTCCTGAAGCTTAACAATTCGGGTGCGAGGGATCACAAGGGATTCAGTAGCAGCTACAGTTCAAGCAAATCAGTTGGAAAGTTATCTCAACTTGGACTTTTACGGCATCACACCATTACGTCACCAGTACACCTGAGACACTTACTGGAGCACGTAAGCTTTTAAATCGGCAGATTTAACCCAGTTAACTTGTTATTTGATCTTTCGGACTCAAATAATACAAATAGGTGTGATTTATTTAACCTATGTCGTAGAAGCTTCTCAGAACACGCAGTCTTGATGTACTCCAGTTTTACATCAAAAAGTTTCGCAGTTACTCTAAAACTGTTGTAGGGTTTTAAAACTTGTTAAAGCCTCTCAAACGCATTTTCCTTACAGTTTGACTGATCTGTCATCTCTTTGCAAACATGACCAATCCGTCTGTAAAAGAACAGCTAGCTGAACTTAGGCGCAAAAGAACTCTGCTGCAACGAAACATGCAACGAACTTCAAATCGAGCGGTTGCAGACACAGCAATGGACGCTGCATCGGCAGAGTGTCACTGGCCCTTGTGGAATCGCACTTTAGGCAATTGTGTCAAGTTCAACAGCAAATTGAAGAAATAGACTTGGAAGAAGATTCTCACGATCAGTTTGATGCAGATTTTATAGTAACAAAATCTACGCTTTTAAAACGTGCAAATGTTAACAAGGGCAATGGCCCTGAGGACTCCGTCTTGATAAATTCCACCTGCTTAGGGGCCAGTTCCAATAATCGATTACCTTCTCTAAAACTCCAAAAATTTGACGGAAAATATGGCGAGTACAACCGTTTTATTGCAGCCTTCAATCATATGGTTCTTGATGATTCCTTTTTTCCGATACTGACAGGTTTACGTATCTACTTGGATGTCTTTCTGGTCCTGCATTGAGTGTAGTGGCTGCATTTCAAGTATCGGAAGAAAATTACAAAAAGGCATTGGAGCATGTATCTAGCCTTGTTCCATTTCTCAAATGAGAAAATCTTATTCTTCATCCCTTCGAGAGATTTTAGATACAGTGGCAGCGTTGCGTGGTTCACTGCTCTCTCTTGGCACCGAACAAATTGCATTTGAAGTCATTTTAATTCAGCTCGTTTTGAAATAGGTCGATTCAGATTCAAAACATGCTTATGATCGAGGTCAGAACTATGAGCAGTTCCCATCTTGGGATAATTTCTACAACATATTAGGTAGGTAGAAAGCAGCGCAAAGCCAGGCCAGGAGCAGTATGATAAGCGTCCAGAAAAACTAAATCACCCCCACAAAAAGGCATTCCTAACGGCTAGAGGGAGTTGTATAAAATGCGATTCTACAGATCACAATCTGGCATCGTGCCCTTCATTCGTTGCACTTCCACATGAGAAGCGACATGCTTGGGTCAAAAAGGCAGCGCTATGTTTAAACTGTCTTCATAAGGGCCACATCGCACCTGACTGTCCTTCGAAATTTCGCTGTAGGACTTGTCGCGGGTCGCACCATTCTTCGTTACACCGCAGGAGTGAAACACAAGAAACTTCTCAACCAAATGTAGAACAGGCAAACGAGCAACCTCGTTGCTCCACACAAGTAGTCGCATGTCTTTCTCTCTCCGCTATAGTTCTTATCCAGGATAAATACGGAATGTTTTCTGGCTCGGAAATTAACTTTATCACAAATACTTTGGCCAACAAATTATAACTTCAGCGAAAGCGTCAACATTTTGAAGTTTCTGGTATAGGAGATGTTACAGCAAAACTTCAGTTCTCAGTCTCGACGACCAATCAATCCCTGACGGAATAGATTTGGCTGACCCATTGTTTTTTAAGCCACACAAAATTTTACATTTTACTAAGCACCCAGGAATTCTTCGAATTGCTCACTGTCGGAAAATTATCACTGGGGCCTGGGCTGCCATGCCTACTTAACACTACACTCGGATGGATTATTTGTGGACAAGTTGTTGACAATCCGCAATCTAGGACAAAGGCTAATGATCTTTTGTGCAAAATTCTTGCAGTCCCAACAGCTGAATGAAATCATCTAAAAACCAGTACACAACTGAAGAGGAACAATGTGATCGCCACTTCTGTAAAAAATCAGCTTTTCTCGAGAATGGGCGAGTTCAAGTTCGGCTTCCCTTTTCGAAATCTACCCAACAATTGGGAAGTTCAGTGGATATTGCCAAGCAACGATTTTGGCAAATAGAGCGTCGTTTACAACGTTTACCCGATCAAAAAAAAATGTATTCTGATTTCATGCAAGAATATATTGATCTGGGGCACATGCAACTTGTAGATAGATTTGACCCAAACCAACCTCACTATGTAATCCCGCATCACGCTGTACTGCGTCCAGACAGCTCAACAACAAAGTTGCGTGTAGTTTTTGACGCATCTGCGAAGTCGTCGACAGGAGTTTCATTAAATAACATTTTAATGGTTGGACCGACAGTTCAGCAAGACCTTATCTTAACCCTGCTTTCATTTAGGTTGTATAGGCATGCTGTAACAGCTGATATAACAAAAATGTATCGGCAATTCATTGTAGATCCCCATGACCGCAAGTTTCAGTTGATTTGGTGGAGGCACAACATTTCTGACCCGTTGAAATTATATCAGTTGAATACTGTCACGTATGGGCTTGCTTGCGCACCGTTTCTCGCCATCAGAAGTTTGCATTTCATAGCAGAGAAATATAGGAAAGAATTTTCGATAGGATCTGAAATTATATCTAAAGAGATGTATGTCGATGACCTCCTTACAGGAGCTGACTGCATTGAGGATTTAAAATTGAAGATTGATCAAGTTACTGGAATCTTATCTTGTGCCGGATTGGAGTTAGCCAAATTGAATTTTAGCAAGTTGGATGATAATATCAAAGAACATCGATTCAAGTTAGACAGCAAAGATATCACAAACACCTTAGGAATGTCGTGGAGGCCCCAGGTGGACGAATTTTGCTTTCGGTTCGATTTGCCAAAAACTAACGCTATGACGAAAAGGAACATTCTCTCAATTATTGCACGCGTATATGACATACTTGGCTTGTTAGGACCAGTGGTTATAAGATGCAAAATTTTTGTGCAGGAGCTGTGGATGAGTCATTTGGACTGGGACGAAATACTGCCGCAACAATTAATAGATCGTTGGCAATCTATTTATCCTGACTTGCACAATTTAAACCAAATCGCCATACCCCGATATGTAGGATTTTCCCCAAAACATGACTGCGAAATACATGGATTCGCAGATGCTTCACAGTGTGCCTACGGCTGTTGTATATATCTGAGCTCAATTCAAAATGGATCAGTAGAATCGCATTTACTCATAGCAAAGTCAAAGGTTGCCCCAATTAAAGTCATTTCTCTTCCACGATTAGAGCTCTTTGCTGCATCAATTCTTTGTGATACGTGGAACAAAATAAAACATAAGTTCAGCAACATACAAAAGTTTGTTTTCTGGAAAGACTCCAAAATCGTATTACACTGGCTCACTATCCACTCTTCCCAATTAAATTGATTTGGAAATAAGAAAAATTTCATCATTCAAATGCACCGAATCTAAAGAAAACATCCTTGAGCAAATTCTGAATTGAATCTCTTCTTATCATCGTGTTCTTCGGGTCACAGTTTACGTTTTGCGGGCGTTTAACAAGATTCTTGCAAGCATAAACCTGTACGTGTCGCAAGCGGTTGAAATGCCAGCAACTGAGTTGCAGCACTCGTTCCTGTTTATTGTAGGACTTATTCAGCATCAAACGTATTGGAAGGAAATATATTGTTTACAGAAGGGTAAAGTCCTCAGCGCAGATCTTCAAAGGCTGACACCTTTTCTGCCGCAATCAGCTATAGGAACTCGCACGGTGACACTGATTCGTGTTGGCGGGCGTCTAGAAAATGCGCAAATCCCGGTAGAAGCCAAGTACCCACTTTTACTGCCAAAAAAACACAAATTCACATATAAACTCGTCGAATTTCTTCACCATACTAACATGCACGCAGGGCCCAAGGCTCTAATCGGAATCCTGCGTCTCCAAGTATGGATCGATAATTCTCGTCGACTAGTTAGCAAAGTGGTGCGCAAATGTGTCCACTGCTATCATTACAAGCCTCATTTGCTGGACCAGATCATGGGGTCACTTCCTGCGGACCGGTTGTCACTCACAAAACTCTTTGCTGTATCTGGAGTCGACCTGTGTGGTCCATTTTTGACGTCCTATCGCATTCGCGGAAAGGCTCCATACAAAACATATATGGCCGTCTTCGTTTGCTTTGCCACCAAAGCAGTACATGTAGAACTTGTATCTGATCTGTCTCTGTTTAAAGCGCTTCATCGGGCGGATAAGTTTTCCAAATCGGATATTCTGCGACAACGCAACCAACTTCGTTGGAACCCGCACTCAATTAGAGGAATTAAAAATGCAACTCTTCAGCCAGCAAGCGTTGAAGGACTTACAAATGTTCACCTCATCCAATGGCGTAGAATGTAGCTTCATTCCACCCCGCACACCACGTTTTGGCGGCTTGTGGGTGGCGGCGGTAAACATGAAGCTTTTATTGGTAAAAAAACACTGGTCACTCACATCTGACGTACGAGGAACTCCAAACTGTCGCAGTTGATGCTGAAGCGGTTGTCAACTCACGACCCCTCGCGTCCCTTTCAGTAGATCCAAACGATGGAGAAGCCCTCACTCCATCGCATACAACGCTTCACCTCAGCAATGGCCCTTGGGACGCATTACCAATACTTGCTCTGGAGCGGACGAAAGAGTCCGAGTCGTTGATATTAAGACGGCAAAAGGAGTCATTCGTCGTCCAATTCGTAAAGTTGGGCCCCTGCCTATTTCACCTGTATCTTGAAAGAACGACAATGAAAACGGTAAATCATAAGCCTTCTTGTTATGCATAGCCCAACCAAATGTATAACCAAAAGCAGAATATAGTCTCACACAGAACTTCGTGAAGTAAATATCATTGACTCCGTCGTTTTAATTTTTGGATCAAGCTCCGCCATCTGTACAGGGGCAGAGGCGGTGCAATAACAACAACCACTGGCATTTGCACGAGGGCAAATTTCACCTTTGGCTGCCTCCCAATAGGCAGCGGATTAAACAGGTTTAATATTACATTAAATTGAATAAAAATTAAATTCGCGATTACAATTGTTTTACTCGTGTGAGCGCTGTCTTACAAATCTAACAAAATCACAACAAAAGAATGCCGATGCAAAAACCAAATAATGCGGTTGCGTCTCCTAGCATGTGAGCGTTGCTGCCTTCAGATGTCCAGTTTAACCTTACTGGGGTCTGTTGCACATGTCGAATTTAACCTCACTGTGGCTTCAAGTGGGTTCTATGCTCCGGGACGCTGGCCATGTAATTCTCCGATCGCTTTTCTCTCTACATTTAGGTTTTACAGCTTTCCATTGTTCGCTGCTTTTCGCCTAGAGTCACAACTTGGGCTTCCCCATAGCGTCTGTTTTGACTCTAATATGGAACAAAAACTAAATCAGCAAACTTTCCTGTGAGGGGCGCGGGGTGCGCGTTATGAAATACTCACAGAGACCAGAAAACTCTCTAGAGCAGTTGTTTTCCTTGAGCAAAGTATACAAAAGCAGGAGCACTTTTACCGTAGCCTGACGTTTACAAAATTCAAGACAATTATGCTTTTTGAGCGAGTATTCGTATGCGAAATACACTGGCTCTTTTACCGTAGGCGGACGGATGTATAAACTGGAATTACGCTTTTAAACGCGTATTCGTAGCAAAACCACGTGCACTTGTATCGTAGGCGGACGGATGAAAACTTTGGTTGTTTCGCTGAAGAAAAATCTAGAACGTCTGTTCTGTTCACCGATCGTTGGAAAAGAAAAGAATTCTCGCAGTCGCGTTAGCTTTTTAGCAAAGTCGAAGAGTTGCGTTCCGATATTGGAAGTCAGTTCCAATATTGCTATTTGTCGCAAGCTGATTGTTGCCGAACTTATACTTGATTTTCGCCCATTACATAAGCGGATAACTTTAAATTTCTCCAACAAACTAGAAATTTAGACTAAAAAAAAGAGCGTTCAGACTCGAATGTCTTTAGCCGAATAGGTGCCTACTAGTTGGACTTGCAAATCTTCAAGAATATAAATGCTTGATCCAACTTTCTCTCTAATTCGAGATTTTATAAAGACAGGTCCTGGTTTCGCATTGAAATTCTTACTAAAGTTGCTTTGGGCCAAGTTTCGCCGAAAAACTTCCTGTCCAACTTTAAAGTTAACCGGTTTTGTTCATAAATTTTACTGGCGGGTATTAACTTCATGTTTTTTCTTAATAAGAGACTTTAGATCTTGACGTGTTATCATTAGTGTAACATAATCATCGCGTTCTAAACATTAAGTTGACTCGTCTAAATCCATGGTTAACCATGTTAGCACCAAACACAGCATGATAAAAGGATTTTCCTATCGATGTGTGAATACTGTTTCTGAGCGCACAACTAATACTTGTCAGATTTATATCCCATTGAGTATGATCATTTTTTAAGTAAACCCGAATTCCTGAAATCAATGATCGCCTTACACGCTCACTACCGTTAGACTAAGGTGTGTATACAGAAGTACAGACATAACGTATACCTAGTCTAGTGAGAAATGCATTGAACTCTTAACACTTAAATTGTGATCCGTTATCGCTTACAATAACTTCTGGTACACCGTAACATGGGAATATGTCTTGACATAAGAAGTCTTGAGTGAGATTCGTTGTATATTTTTTCAAAGGATAAAGACAGTGAAATTATGACAGTTGGTCCAAAACAATCAAGAGTCCTATATGACCTCTCTTGCTGCGTGGGTATGGTCCAAGTAGGCCAATATAAAGCCTTTGAAAGGGTATTTCCGTTTCTACTAAACAGTTTTGGTTAGATCTTTTTCGACTAATAGTCTTCATCTGAAAAATGAGCTGACTCAGGACCTGCATCTACTATTTCTGCAATATCGCTTTCTGGTATGCGCGACAGTGCATCTGGTACTACATGATCTCTCCCTTTTCTGTGACGAACTGGGAATTTGTAATGCTGGAATTTCATAGCTCATCGAGCGAGTCAACCTGTCAAGTTGGGTTGTTATCTTCACCAGACAATACTCAAGTGATCTGTAATCACCTCGAAATCTTGCATTTTAATGTAGCAACGAAATTTTCCAATGCTTTCAACACAGCATAGAATTCACGCTTTGTTACATCAATTTCGCTGTGCGGATGAAAGTTTTTTTAGAGAAAAACTAAATGGGTAGCTCCTCCCCTCCGGCTGATAATTGTACAAGGACAGCTCCTATTCCGAAGTCACTCGCATCGCAGTGGACATATAACTTTCTGAAGAAGTCTGGACTTATAAGGTGGATAAGTCAACTTTTCTTTCAGCCTATCAAAGGCTGCTTCGGCTTTGGAAGTCCATACAAACTTATTTTTGCCTTTTAGAGTTTCAGTGATAGCAAATGTCAATTCCGAGAAGTGTGCAATAAACCGCCTGTACCAACCTGAGAGACCTAAAAATACTCTGTACTGACGTATATTCTTTGGTGCTGGCCAATTACAAATTTGTGGGCCAGTAGCGATAATATTGTATAACCCAAGTAGTTTACTTGTCGAGCACAAAACTTGCTCTTGGTTTCATTAAGGGTCAGATTTGCTACTTCCACGTGATTTTCGAAACTATCTGAAACGACGCAAAGGCTGTCTAGATATCCGAAAACACAATACCGCAGATCATCGGGGATTATAGCATCTATTAATCTACTCATGGTTTAAGGCGCATTACATAGCCCAAAGGGCATTACTACAAATTGATATAATGGCCTTTCCGGTACAATAAAAGCCGTCAATGCTTTTGCACGTTCCGTTAATCCGATTTGCCAGTAAGCATCTTTCAGATCAATTTTGGAAATTATTTCGGCTTTAGGAAGTCGAGAAAGAATGCCTTCGATGCTTGCTTGGGTATGCATCCTTGTGCTTTACGTTGTTTAATTTACGGGCATCGAGACACAGTCGAACTTTGCTTGGCTTAAGGACAAGTCTCATGGGGGAACTCCATGTACTTGTCGATGGCTCGTACACACCTATAGAAAGCATCCTATAGAGAATTTTCTGTACTGCCGGTGAAAGACGGTAGAAACGTTCCTTAATGGGTTTAGCATCGTCAACCTCAATGTCATGTTCGATAAGTTTAGTTCGCCCTAGTCCTTTGTCAGCAAAACTTGGAAACAGCTTTTTAATAGCCCCTAACTGCCGCTTTTATGCATCCGTTAAAGGATAGTCTGTACTTTCGGACTCGTTTGGTGAACTTTCAAGCGTACTAATGGATGGAATAACGTTTGGTGCTAGGTTGAACGTCTTTCAAAAATCAATCTCAGGACCAATCTTTGCGAAATGGCTGGGATAATGTACATCTTTATTGGTCGCGTCTCAGATTTATATAGAATATCAACGAATATCCATCCTACCACTTCATGCGATTTACCATCAGCTGTATTTACACGACTGGAAATTCTTTTAAAGTGTTTCCACTGCGAAAAGCTTTCTTTACCTAGGTTAGACCCGATGCAGCATATACTAGATGCGGTATCTAATAAGCCTTGTTCTTGATATCCAAGAAACTGTACATCTGCATAAATTCGAATGTCCGATTTGTTTGCTACTACTGAAGCTACTAATAATTTGCGAGTCTCTTTTACGTTCTTGAAATATCTTCTTATCCTTTAAGTGCTTCTTTAACTACGTACATCAAATCTAATTGATTCTATATCCTGAAAGATGATATTTCTTATTTTATTATAACTTTGTAGATGTAAATGGTGTGGTATAAAATTATCTCTAATTTTTTTAAATTTCGTTGTTTCTTCTTTAACGATTTTTTATGACTCGACCGTGGTGAGCACATCAGTTGGCTGGTTTTCTAACGGCTTACTGTCTGCGGTTGTATCCTGGTATTGTTGGACACAACCCTTATCCAGTTTTCCGAGTTATTTGGAGAACCTCGACTACAGTTGGGCCTATGAACATTTGGTTCACCGCAACCGTAGCAGAAGACGGTTTTTTACTGAACACAATTTTTCCAAATGTGTCCTTCGCCGTTACAGTTATAGCATTTCATTAATTTCAATGCTGCTACAGTTCGCCGTTACAGTTATAGCATTTCATTAATTTCAACGCTGCTATAAATTCAGAATCATTTTCTTCCACGAATTCCTCTTCCTCTACTGACGCAATATGTCCCATCATTTTGTTTTGGTATCTCGACATCGCTGAAGATACTTCTTCTGCAAGAAATCTTTCTCGTTTCGGATAAAGCGCACGCAAATGAGCTACGGAATGAACGTTGACATACAACTGGTGTTTTTTAACTTCTCGCAGAACATTGCGTTTTAGAATTTCAAGCAACTCATCATCCGAGAAAGGAAATGGAGGTTTATCTACCATCATCATAATTGACTCGTAGAAAGCTTCAAACGATTCCTTCTGCTCCGAATGAAATGAAGTCGCCAATATTAATCAAACGCGTTTCCTTTAAAGAGAACTGGTAAATTCTTACACACGAGACCTAAATCTTTTTGTAGGCTTTCCTTCGCTAATGAGCGGATTCGATAAATAATTCATCTGCATCTGGTATGCCGGATTTTATCGTGACTTGCCGGCTGGAATCAAGTTTGATTAATTATGTCGGGAGGTTCTGCCGTCTCGTTACAATGTAGGATTGGTGGGTGTGAGAGTGAGAGGATCTGCCGCCTCACCGGGGGAGTTATTGGGATACGAAGGGTTTTGTCGCTTCGCTGTAGAGCGTTGATGAGAGAGCGAGGGGATCTTCCGCCTCGCTGCGCAGGTGGATTAACCGAAAGTTGGGGGGGAATATATATGGATATAGCGTGAAAACCTCTACCTCGCTCAGTCTGATTGCCGGCCACCGGCAACCTTAGTCACTTGGGGAAAAGGGTGCGTGGGGGTACAAATAATAAACACTAAGACCATCCTTTGTCGTTTTGCGTATACATATATTTTACTTGTTTTCATTCACTGTCACCCTTCTTCGAGTTTACATTGTATAACGCATCTTGTTTTACAAACGCCTTGCGTTGTTGCTCGGTCTTCTGCTTCACTGCACCGATTGCACTTATTGCGCACTAACCTTATTTTCCTACCGAGCGCCGCGTGCTTAATTTTCGACGAATTGGCTCTGAATGGAACGTCGCCTCTCATCACAATGCGGGCGGTGGTGCTGGTGACGGAGGTTCGTCCACGTAAAGACCTCCGGCGCGTATCCAGGGTGCCTCGATTGTGATGGACTTGACCTCGATGCGCATCGTCGAGGCACGTCCTTCCCAATTACAGACTTGGTCCTCGACCATGCGGTGATAGGTGTGCTCGATGGAAGGGCGTCGGGAGGACTCGGTATACCTCGTGTGACCGGCTCGAGGATCTCGTCTGGGCCAAGGTTGCTTGTGGTCTCCTTGAGATGCGTCATGCTTTGACCACTCTGGACGACGACCTCTCGAGTACCGCGAGGCTCGGCGCGCTCGTCAAGGTCGCTCGCGATGGTGGGGACGTCTTCGACGTGGTAAGTTGCCGAGGATCGAGTGGCTTGTCGCCTCCACATGCCCGCAAACCGAGCCTCTGCGCCGTCGTTCGTCTCCTCTTCATCTTGGCCGCCATTCTTGGTGTGTCCTTCCACCCTGCTTGTTCTCTCGAGTCATCTCCTTGGATAGTCTCGTTCCCTTCTTCTGCGGCTGCGTTCTCGACATCTTCCGTGTAGTAGGGTTCCAGCTGGCTGATGTTGGCGGAGCGTCTTTCTCCAGGACATCACAAAAGGACGAGGTTAGGGGATGTGAACCTCGTTACGGTGTAGGGGCCGTCATATTTAATGGCCAATTTGGCGGCGAAACCTTCGGCCGCCTTCAAGAGAGGATGTTGACATAACCAAACTTTATCCCCGAGCTTCGCTCTCCACTGTAATGTCATGCTTGTTCTTGGAATGCACGTTGGAGATTGGACCTGACAATTTCGAAGATTCCTCTAAGCTGGAGCGCTTTACCTTCGGGGTCCTTAGCTAACACCGCTGATCCGGGGGTGACCTCGTCGTACAACATGGTAGGGAGTCGGGGCTCGCGTCCTTGCGTCAGAAAAGCGGGGCTGAACCCCGTAGAGTCCGATACGCTTGCGTTGATGGCGAGTGCTATTTCCGGCAATAGCTCGTCCCAGGAACTTTGGTCCCCCTCGGTGAGTTGGGCTATTATCGTCTCTCCTGTGGACAGTATGGAGCCGTATATTGGATCTCTACCCCCAGCGTATGGAAATACTTTCTCAAAAAGCGACTGGTAAATTGAGTGCCGTTAACGCAGATGAACTTCCGAGGGATGCCCACTCGACCTAGTATACGTTCCCGGAAAGCATTCTGGACCTGGGTGGCAGTAGCTTTTCGTAATGGGATAAAATCCACCCATTTGGGAAAGATGTCGTGAAATACGAGGAACATAGTGTTTCCGTGTTTCGATCAGGGTAGCGGTTGTCGAACGGTTCGTTTGTTACGCGGGCTAACATTTTGCCCGCCGCTTTCGTCTGGGCGGTTTTAAACTTCTGACACGACTCGCAGCGCTGGACGTAACGTTTCGCGTCTCTAAGCATTCCGGGCCAGAAATACCTCTGAGACAGTCGAGAAACGGTCTTTCGGACCCCCAGATGCCCAGCCGTGGGCGCGTCGAGACATTCTCGTAGGACTCGTAGGAAGTAGTCTGTGCCCTAGATTCCGTTAGAGTTGTCCGTTTTCTACTACGTAATCTGAGAACTTCTCGGGGCATTCTCTTATCTTAACTTTCATACCTTGGATCCATCTACAGGGTGTCTCCACTTCGGCGATCTGTTGCAAGACTTCAAAGGGTTGTCGGTTGTTGTTGCCACCACGTTCAATTTGCCTCGTCGGTAACGCACGTCGAACTGGAACTGTTGTAACTCCAGCACCCATCTTGTTATCTGACCAGAGGGTCTTTCGATGGAGTTCAACCACTTGAGGGCTAAGTGATCGGTAACAACTTCGAGCCGATAACCTTCTAAGTAACACCGCATTTTCCTAATGGTCCATATGATGACCAGACACTCCTTCTCTGTTGTTGTGTAATTGCCATCCGTGGCTGTGAGTCGAGGACTGGCGTAAGCGATGACTTTCGCCAATCCTTCGATGTCTTGCGACAGGACTGCTCCTAGTCCCACGTCACTAGCGTCAGTTTGCAACACAAACGTCTTGTCGAAGTCGGGACACCCTAACACAAGGGCAGTGGTTAAACTCCTTTTCACCTCATCTAGCGCGTTCTGCTGTTCGTGGCTCCATGCCAACTTCCGACCCTTCCTCAACAGGGCCGTCATTGGCTGTACCTTAGACGCGAAGTTCGGGACGAACCGGCGATACCAAGACGCCATGCCTAGCCACTGCCGGAGCTCCTTGAGACAGGTAAGGGGCTTCAGGTTGGTAATGGCCGTCCGGGTCGGTCTGGACTCCTTCGGCACTAATCACGGGGCCTAGGTTAACTAGTCTCCGCCTGAAGAACGCGCACTTTTTTGGGTTTACCTTCAGGTTCGCCCTCCGCAGCCTGCGGAAGACTTCGGCCAGGTTGGCCAAATGTTGTTCCTCCGTGGCGCCTATAACGATGATATCGTCCAAATAGGCGAAGGCGAACGGCTCCATGTCCGCACCAAACATGCTATCCAAAGCGCGTTGGAAAGTTGCGCTGGCCGAGAGAAGTTCGAAGGGCATGAATTTCCATTGGTATAGGCCTCTGCCCGGAACGGTAAAGGCCGTGAATTGGCGGCTGTCCTTGGTCATGGTTCGCTTTAAATGGTGCTTTAAATCTAGCGTCGAAATAAATCGGGCTTGACGTAGTATTTCCAGGATGTGATTGATCCTGGGGACGGGGTACGCGTCGGGCACTGATTGAGCGTTCAATTGTCTGTTAGATTCGGTGTACATTTTTTCAAAGGTCACAGCCAGTGAAATTTTGACATGTGGTCCAAAACAATCAAGAGTCCTCTATATATATGACCTCTCTTGCTGCGTGGGTATGGTCCAAGTAGGCCAATATACAGCCTTTGAAAGGGTATTTCCGTTTCTACTAATTGTCCCATAGGAGCTCGAAGAATCATATTTGGAGATTTATTAGCTTTACAAATGTCACATCATAGGAACGAACATCTTGACGAGTCCAGGGCAGAAAAAATTTCTGCGAATTAACTCGAAAGTTTTTCCGATGCCTCCATGAGCTGCTACTTGTGGATTGTGTACTCTACCTATCAATTCTGAACATAACTGTTGAGGATCCCATAACTTCCAGGATGTGTTTTCTTGTTCTGTATTATCCGAAGCATGTTCACGCCTTGCATATACAAATTCTTCCACTACTTTGAGATTGGGTAAGCAGTTTTGGTTAGATCTTATTCGACTGATAGTCTTCATCTGAAAAATAAGCTGACTCTAAGTTTATTTCTTGTCCTGCATCTACTATTTCTGCAATATCGCTTTCTGGTATGCGCGACAGTGCATCTGGTACTACATGAGCTCTCTCTTCTCTGTGACGAACTGGGTATTTGTAATGCTGAAGTTTCATAGCTCATCGAGCGAGTCGTCCTGTCAAGTTGGGTTGTTCTCTTAACCAGACAATACTCGAGTAATCTGTAATCACCTCGAAATCTTGCATTTTAATGTAGCAACGAAATTTTCCAATGCTTCCAACACAGCTTAGCATTCACGCTCTGTTACACCAATTTCGCTGTGCGGATGAAAGTTTTTTAGATAAAAACTATATGGGTAGCTGCTTCCCTTCAGCTGATAATTGTACAAGGACAGCTACTATTCCGAAGTCAGTCGCATCGCAGTGGACATATAACTTTCTGGAGAAATCTCTATTTACAAGGTGGAGAAGTCAACTCTTCATTCAGCTTATCAAAGGCTCCTTGGGCCTCGGAAGTCCATACAAACATCTTTTTGCCTTTTAGAGATTGAGTAATATGAAAGGCGATTTGCGAATAGATTCAATATTTTGTGGGTCAGTAGCGATGCCTCCGTTTCCAATAATATAACCCAAGTAGTTAGCTTGTCGAGCACAAAACTTGCTCTTGTTTTCATTAAGGGTCAGATTTGCTAGCTTGAATTGATTTGCGATTTGCACTAATACTTTCACGTGATTTTCGAAACTATCTGAAACGAAGCAGAGGTCATCTAGATATCCGAACACACAATACCGTAGATCATCGGGGATTACAGCATCCATTAATCTACTCATGGTTTAAGGCGCATTACATAACCCAAAGGGCATTAATACAATTTGATATAATGGCCTTTCCGGTACAATAAAACCCGTCAATGCTTTTGCACGTTCCGTTAATCCGATTTGCCATTAAGCATCTTTCAGATCAATTTTGGAAATCATTTCGGCTTTAGAAAGTCGAGAAAGAATGCCTTCGATGCTTGCTTGGGTATGCATCCTTGAGCTTTACGTTGTTTAATTTACGGGCATCGAGACACAGTCGAACTTTGTTTGGCTTAAGGACAAGTCTCATGGGGGAACTCCATGCACTTGTCGATGACTCGATCACACCTAAAGAAAGCATCCTTTCAACCTCCTTATAAAGAATTTTCTCTACTGCCGGTGAAAGAGGGTAGAAACGTTGCTTAATGGGTTAGACGGTTTTTTGCTGAACACAATTTTTAGCATTTCATTAATTTGAATGCTGCTATAGATTCAGAATCATTTTCTTCCACGAATTCCTCTTCCTCTACTGACGCGATTTGTCCCTTCATTTTGTTTTGGTATCTCGACATCGCTGAAGATTCTTCTTCTGCAAGAAATCGTTTCGCACAAAGCGCACGCAAATGAGCTACGGAATGAACGCTGACATACAACAACAGCAACAGCAACTCATCATCCGAGAAAGGAACTGGAAGTCTATTTACCATCCTCATAATTGACTAGTAGAAAGCTTTAAACGATTCTTCTTACCACGAATGAAATGAAATCGCCTATACCAATCAAACGCGGTTCTTTTAAGGACTGGTAAATTCTTACACACGAGTCTTAAATCTTCTTGTAGGCTTTTCTTCGCTAATGAGCGGTTTCGATAAATAAATCCATCTAATTTGGTATGACAATTTTGTATAATAGTCGTCACCTCAATACTAAGCGACGAAATATTACGTGTACCTCTACGATAACTAACATCTGAGCTTCTAGAGCTAAAAGTACTCCTACTTTCCGGTCTATCAGCTGCGGTACGTCATTTAACATTTGGGACACCGATTCGCTAATCATATGATTTATGCGTTATGATAATGCGTGTAGGACTTGCAATTCTCGAAGGACCTTCGGGGCTATGGTGATTTCGGAACGCTAAGTCCTTTCGTGATGAAAACTTCCACGGGTTGGACCGGTTGGTTACGGCCGCAGCCGGATCTTCTCGTGGATGGTTGAGGTGCGAGGCGAGCGTCGTGGGGTCTGAAAATCCTGCGGGCTGGACCTTCGGGCGAGGCCGCAGCCGGATTCTATCGTGATTTGCCGGCTGGAAGCAAGTTTGATTAATTATGTGGGGGGGTTCTGCCGTCCCGTTACAGTGTAGGATTGGTGGGACGAGTGAGAGGATCTGCCGCCTCACCGGGGGAGTTAGTGGGACACGAAGGGTTCTGCCGCTTCGCTGCAGAGCGTTAGTGGGAGAGCGAGGGGATCTTCCGCCTCACTGCGCAGGTGGATTAAAAATTGGGGGGGAATATATATGGATATAGAGTGAAAACCTCTACCTTGCTCAGCCTGATTGCCGGCCACCGGCAACCTTAGTCACTTGGGGAAAAGGGTGCGTGGAGGTACAAATAATAAACACTGAGACCATCCTTTGTCGTTTTGCGTATACATATATTTCACTTGTTTTCATTCACTGTCACCCTTCTTCGAGTTAACATTGTATAACGCATCTTGTTTCACAAACGCCTTGCGTTGTTGCTCGGTCATCTGCTTCACTGCACCGATTGCACTTCTTGCGCACTAACCTTATTTTCCTACCGAGCGCCGCGTGCTTAATCTTCGACCTTTTGTTTTTCGTTGTCCGCGTGCGCGACCTTCTGCCTCGAGGTACGTGAGAAGAAGAGAGAGGGCGGGAGCAGCAGTGTGCCCCACTCGTACTCTCCGGTCTTTTCCTTGCAAGATCGGTATTCCTTCTAACTATACCCGTTACCCGTAGAGTAAAAGGGTATACTAGATTCGTCGGAAAGTATGTAACAGGCAGAAGGAAGCGTTTCCGACCCCATAAAGTATATATATTCTTGATCAGGATCACTAGCCGAGTCGATCTAGCCATGTCCGTCTGTCCGTCTGTCCGGATGAACGCTGAGATCTCGGAAACTATGAGAGCTAGGCTATTGAGATTTGGCGTACAGATTCCTGAGCTTCTTACGCAGCGAAAGTTTGTTTCAGTAGACTGCCACGCCCACTCTAACGCCCACAAACCGCCCTAAAATGTAACTCCTACAGTTTTGATGCTAGATAGAAAATTTTAATTTAAATGTATTAGTCTTGTCAATACCTATCGATTGACCAAAAAAAAATTTTTCTACGCCCACTCTAACGCCCACAAACCTCCAAAGAAAAAAGCTATGACGTCAGAGCCAGACAATGCGAAATGTTTTTACGCGTGTATGTGTGTGTATGTAAACAGTTGCCGGCCGAACTTAGCGGCAAAGAAAAAAGCCCTGCCGGCGCTCAGAGAGAGCAAAGTGCGCGGCTAACTTATTCTATTGAATAATGAACCCTTTATCCATTTGTCCCATTGACGGGCAAAAACCTTTAAAGATCTGTACATCTTTATTTATCTCTTTCAAAGAATATGAATAAGCTTAATAAATACCTATAGATTGTCCCAAAAAAAACTTTTCCGTTTTCAGTCCAATGCTCTCAAACCAAAGTAGTTAGGACAAGCCTTGACACTAGAGCCAGAAAACGACATACATACATACATAAGTATTTATGCATGTGTGTGGACGTAAAAAATTGCAATCTAATATCCGCGGCAAATAGAATTCTTTCAAACAAAGCTATTCAACCAAATATTTTGAAATACAGAATGTGCCTTAAAATTGTGTATGTTTAGCAAGCATACATAAATATAAATGTTTTTTGTCTATTTTATGTGTTGCTTTCTCATTCTTGGCGCTGGCTGAAACAAAAGCAAAGCCGAGAAATGAGAGCAAGGGAGAGAGAACAAAGTGCGCGGCTAACTTATTTTAAAGTTTGTTATCTGAGTAACGGGTATCTGATAGTCGAGGTACTCGACTATAGCGTTCTTCCTTGTTTTCTAGTATTTTCCTCTAACTTTCTAGTATTTTCCTCTATGGTTGCCACCTCGGGCGGATGGTGCGGAACTAAACGTGGCCTGTTCTGGTTCCATGCCCAAAAATCCCATCGGTTCGCTTTCTGACTATTAAATAATAATACTTCATTTCATTTGTCTTAAAGACTAATGTTTATAATAATATTAAACTTAAATAACTAGTTCCTATAAGTATTGTGACGGCCCAGCCGTCAGGCAGGATCGTCACAAGGCGATGCATATTTTTTCATTTATTATATAAAACAAATGTCTAAAATTGCCCGAATCAAGTGTGGCCTGAAAACTATACACAAAAATAGGTAGAAAACTTGTAAAAATAGAAGCAAAGTAACGCAATAAGTAAATTTTCTACAGAAACAGATTATTATAATTTAAAAGTATATACGCCAAAAATGGCGTATGTTAAGTCAGTGGACTCCACTGCAAATGTTACCAATAAAGTCGAGTCGGATAACATTGACTTAGAATTAATTCATACATCTCTAGTAATAATTTTTGTTATAATGTGCGCAAATTGTTTCTATAAACTTTATAAATTGCATAATAAATGTCTTAAGAAAAAATATATGAGCCAGGCAAATAATAATAATTAAAAAAAAATTTATTTTGCACAAACAACATTAATATAAAATTAATGCTGTAATCAAATTTTAAAATTAATGAAAATGGAATAAAATAAAAATAAATTAGCTAAAATGGCAACTCTAAAAGCAATTAGAGACACATATGATAGGGACATTAATTTTAAAGAAAGACTTCTGCAATTAGTTTCACCAACTTCAGTAAGCACTTATGAATTAGAAAATTTTTATATTGAAAAATTTAATTTGTATTCTTCTCCACTAATACATTTCACAAGCACCCAAAAGGGAATTGTATTATCCACCATTCCAGGTGTACAAGTTAGATCAGTAGTAGACGAACACCCAATACTAGGTAGAGCAATAGTAATGACGGTCCTTAAGAAATAATTCATCTCCATAATATAATGGAATGGAATGAATTATATAAGCTTATAAATAACATAAAAGTTGACTTTGATAAATCATATAAGTCACTTACTCAGAACAGGCCAATTCAAAAAAATATCATTAAAAAACCTGTGGAAATTCTGGTAAAATGCTTTAATGAAGCACGAATACAAATACATGGTCAGAGGGAAAAATTAAATCAAGATCATTGGTCCCAACTATACAAAATTTTTGATCAGACTACGATCTAATTTAATATCAATTAAATAAAAGTTTAAGTTGGACATATCAGTACCGATTATACTTAACACTTCCCTAACAGTTGAAACTAATGATGAACCGGAATCAACAATATTTTATTGTCAGATCTGGATAATTCTACAGATTCTGATGATAGTTCAAGCATATTAAAAAATAAAATAAGAAACAATATTACAATGGCACAATCTTATATTGATTTTATTAATACAGCATCCAAGCTTATACCAGTTTTCGATGGAAAAGCTGAAAACTTAACAAGTTTCATTGATGCATTAAAAATAACAGAATCAATAAAAGGCGAGCACGAACAATTAGCAGTTTCCATAATAAAAACAAAGCTTAAAGGTGTCGCCAGAAATTTAATCGGAAATAAAACAACAATAACTGAAGTCATTTCCAGATTAAAAAGCAACGTCAAAGGCGAAACTGTAGAAGTGTTGTCAGCAAAACATATGAACCTACAGCAACGCAATAAAACTGCCAACCTGGTTGAGCAGATGACAAAATCCTTAGAAGGTGCATATATAACAGATGGCTTATCCCTAGAGTTAGCCAGAAGTTATTCCACTCGGCATGCAGTCAAAGCAATGACTAAAAATTGTACAATCGATAAGGTAAAAATTATCATGCAAGCTGGTACCTTCAATACTATGAATGAGGCCATATCAAAATTTGTAAACAGTTGCACAGAAGCAACCGGACAGCCAAACACTGTCCTATATTACAAAAATTACCCGCAGCGCGGCGGAAACCGCGAACGAGGAAATTACAGATGTAACTTTCGTGGTCGTAATAATAATTATAGCAACAATAGTACCCAAAACAATACTGGACAAGGCCAATATAGAGGAAACTATAGAGGCCGTGGCAACTCGAATCGAGGCCACAACAAAAATAACCAAAATAATGTCCGAGTAACCATTAGCCAAACTAGTAGTACATCGGGAAACTCACAAAACCCTTTAGATATTCAACAGTAGAAAATGCAAGGGTTCATACCGTTAATCTTAGTCAGAACATATTTGTATCATTCAATCATGTGGCTACAGAAAAAGAACTTGTCTTTTTAGTAGACACAGGTGCAGACATTTCAGTAGTCAAAGAAAATGCTGATGTCTTTCAAGACATACCAGATAATTATATTATAGACATAAGAGGAATAAGTCAAGAGGTAACCAAATCCAAGGGGTTAACTTCTATTGAGATACAGACCACTGAGTACATAATCAAACACGATTTTCATATCGTGGATTTACATTTCGCTATCCCTTGTGATGGCATTTTAGGAATCGATTTTATAAAAAAATACAACTGTCAATTAGACTTTAAGTCATCTGAAGATTGGCTTATAATTAGACCTAATAACTTAAAATTTCCAATTTATGTTCCAATAACATACAGTTCTGGCAACAACTCAATACTTCTGCCAGCAAGATCCCAAGTTATTAGAAAAATTCAACTAAATTCAAAAGAAGGCAGTGTATTGATTCCAAATCAAAAAATTAAGCATGGTATTTATATAGCAAGTACCATAGCAACATCTAAAAACGCTTTCATAAGACTACTCAATACCACAAATAAAGATCAAGTAGTCAGTACAAATAATTTAGCTTATGAATCACTTTCGAACTACGATGTAGTCAAAACTAATCCAGAAAATAGAGAAAAATCTGTATTATGTCAACTTTCAAAAAACTTTCCTTCACAATTCAAATCACAGCTATCAAGTCTATGCACACAATATAATGATATATTCGGGTTGGAAACCGAACCAATAAGCACGAATAATTTTTATAAACAAAAACTGAGATTAAAGGATGATGAACCAGTGTATATAAAAAAAAAGGAAGAACGCTATAGTCGAGTACCTTGACTATCAGTTACCCGTTACTCAGCTAAAGGGACCAAAGGGAAATTGAGATATGCAAGCAGCAAATCGAGATTTAAATACGCCACCTACCGGCGGTAGACAGATTTAAGCGTTATGGGCGTTAGAGTGGGCGTGGCAAAATTTTTTTTGGATCAATCGATAGGTATTGACGAGACCAATACATTTCAGTTAAAATTTTTTATCTAGCATGAAAACTGTGGCCCTCACAGGTTTGGGCGGTTTGTGGGCGTTAGAGTGGGCGTGGCAATTTTTTTTCGGGTCACTCGATAGGTATTGATGAGAAGAATACACTTATGTTAAAATTTTTATTCTAGCATCAAAACTGTAGGAGCCACAGTTTTGGGCGGTTTGTGGGCGTAAGAGTGGGCGTGGCACATTGCTGAAACAAACTTGCACTGCGTAAGAAGCTCAGGAATCTGCACGCCAAATCTCAATAGCCTAGCTCCCATAGTTTCCGAGATCTCAGCGTTCATCCGGACGGACAGACAGACGGACAGACGGACATGGCTAGATCGACTCGGCTAGTGATCCTGATCAAGAATATATATACTTTATGGGGTTGGAAACGCTTCCTTCTGCCTGTTACATACTTTCCGACGAATCTTGTATACCCTTTTACTCTACGAGTAACGGGTATAAAAACATAGATATGTCAGTAGGTGATCAAGTCCTTTTAAGGAATGAAACAGGTCATAAGTTAGATTTTCAATATACCGGTCCGTATAAAGTAACGGAAATAGGAGAAAGAAATAACATAATAATAACAAATAATAAGAACAAAAAACAAACAGTTCATAAGGATAGATTAAAAACGTTTATTTCATAATTGCATTTAGCATGGCCATGCTTAGAAATACTTTTTCTTTAAATACGAATATTATTCCAAACCCATTCTCTTTGTATAAAAAAAAAATTTTTTTTAAATAAATTTAAAAAAAATAATAATTATTCCTTTGAGTAAAATATACTAATAAAATGACTTCATAATATTACGTTATTTTTTAAAAGGAGGGAGATGTAGTATGCACATATACTGAATATCTACTGTACCAAGAGTACTTGAAGCAAACACACTGTAACACTTTGTTGCAGTGTTTACATAAACAAAGGCCCGGTAAAAAACCTAAGTGGCCGAAACATGAGTCGATCGGCGCGCTCACAGAAAGTGCAAGTGTCAGCATTCTTTTGCACACGCCGGCCGCTCAGCCAAACTCAAGTACATACATATACCCTCGCGCTCCAACTAAAGAGAGCATAATTAAATTCACTTAATATACATAAGATATACAGAGCCATCTCTCTGCCGTCCAACTTTAGGCAGCGCAGCTACGAGATTTAGGCCTACTTAGATCCTAAGGCAAATTGTTAAATCAGAAACAACTTGACGTTGGAAGCGGCATTAATGCTGCTCCTGAATACAAATAAAGAATATTAAAACTACCAATAGATGCGTTCTCACTATATGGCGACCGTGACTTTGGTCCAAAAGGATCTGGACCTGGATCTGGACCTCACAGTATAAGAAGACAGCAACAACGGCAAAAACAGCAACAAAGGCAACAACAGCAACAACCGCAACAACAGCAACAACAAAGGCAACAACAGCAATAACAGCAACAACGGCAACAACAACAGCTTACACTACAATAACAAGAACAAAAAGAAGAAACGCAGTGAGTAGAGTGTGATGTGTGCCAATCGTAGTGGCGTGGTAAAAAGATTAAAAGCTAGAAAGGCTGAACTACTGAAGCTGCTGAGCAGCGGCAACGCAATAAGTTGGAACAACTCGGTAAAAATACATGCCGATGTTGAACACATAAAAAAAAATTGCTAACAGTACGTAAAAATCAGACCACAGCCACACACACACATCCACCTACCCTGTAATCCCAAATATTGCCAAAACTATAAAAACATTGCCTCCTCCAGAAAAGGTTGCCATTCCAAAGCTGAAGAAGAATGATGACTGCGAGGGACCACTGTACTCCCCACATTGCGCGAACAACTGTGCAGCCAGCACCGGTGCCCCACCAAAGAAGTAACAGCCTGTGCAGCCAGCACCGGTACCGTCGGGCGCACCAAGCCAGACCAAGGAAAAGTGAACCGACAGCGCTACCAAGAGCGCATATTTTTTTTCCTCTGCACTGCGTTGCAAAATTTTTTTAATTGCACTGCGATGTATATTTTTTCATTTATTATATAAAACAAATGTCTAAAATTGAGTGACATAAAAGTTGACCCACTAAAGTGTGGCCTGAAAACCATACACAAAAATAGGTAGAAAACTTGTAAAAATAGATGCAAAGAAATGCAATAAGTAAATTTTTTACAGAAACAGATTATTATAATTTAAAAGTATATACGCCAAAAATGGCTATAGTAGATGTTAAGTCAGTGGACTCCACTGCAAATGTTACCAATAAAGTCGAGTCGGATAACATTGACTTAGAATTTATTCATACATCTTTAATAATAATTTTTGTTATAATGTGCGCAAATTGTTTCTATAAACTTTATAAATTGCATAATAAATGTCTTAAGAAAAAATATATGAGCCAGGCAAATAATCTGGACAAAATTTAAAAAAAATTTATTTTGCACAAACAACATTAATATAAAATTAATGGTGTAATCAAATTTTGAAATTAATGAAAATGGAATAAAATAAAAATAAATAAATAAAAATAAATTAGCTAAAATGGCTACTCTAAAAGCAATTAGAGACACATATGATAGGGACATTCATTTTAAAGAAAGAATTCTGCAATTAGTTTCACCAACTTCAGTAAGCATTTATGAATTAGAAAATTTTTATATTGAAACATTTAATTTGTATACTTCTCCACTAAAACATTTCACAAGCACCCAAAAGGGAATTGTATTATCCACCATTCCAGGTGTACAAGTTAGATCAGTAGTAGACGAACACCCAATACTAGGTAGAGCAATAGTAATGACGGTCCTTAAGAAATAATTCATCTCCATAATATAATGGAATGGAATGAATTATATAAGCTTATAAATAACATAAAAGTTGACTTTGATAAATCATATAAGTCACTTACTCAGAACAGGCCAATTCAAAAAAATATCATTAAAAAACATGTGGAAATTCTAGTAAAATGCTTTAATGAAGCGCGAATACAAATACATAGTCACAGTGAAAAATTAAATCAAGATCATTGGTCCCAACTATACAAAATTTTTGATCAGACTACGATCTAATTTAATATCAATTAAATAAAAGTTTAAGTTGGACATATCAGTACCGACTATACTTAACACTTCCCTAAAAGTTGAAACTAATGATGAACCGGAATCAACAAAACAAACTGACATTCACCAAATAGAATCAGAAGACCTTACAGAAACAAATCCTAAAATAGAAGAGCAAGATTTAAACAATCTTACTATTCCAGCTATTTTAATGTCAGATCTGGATGATAGTTCAAGCATAATAAAAAATAAAATAAGAAACAATATTACAATGGCACAATCTTATATTGATTTTATTAATACAGCATCCAAGCTTATACCAGTTTTCGATGGAAAAGCTGAAAACTTAACAAGTTTTATTGATGCATTAGAAATAATAGAATCAATAAAAGGCGAGCACGAACAATTAGCAGTTTCCATAATAAAAACAAAGCTTAAAGGTGTCGCCAGAAATTTAATCGGAAATGAAACAACAATAACTGAAGTCATTTCCAGATTAAAAATCAACGTCAAAGGCGAAACTGTAGAAGTGTTGTCAGCAAAACTGATGAACCTACAGCAACGCAATAAAACTGCCAACCTGGTTGAGCAGATGACAAAATCCTTAGAAGGTGCATATATAACAGATGGCTTATCCCTAGAGTTAGCCAGAAGTTATTCCACTCGGCATGCAGTCAAAGCAATGACTAAAAATTGTACAATCGATAAGGTAAAAATTATCATGTAAGCTGGTACCTTCAATACTATGAATGAGGCCATATCAAAATTTGTAAACAGTTGCACAGAAGCAACCGGACAGCCAAACACTGTCCTATATTACAAAAATTACCCGCAGCGCGGCGGAAACCGCGAACGAGGAAATTACAGATGTAACTTTCGTGGTCGTAATAATAATTATAGCAACAATAGTACCCAAAACAATACTGGACAAGGCCAATATAGAGGAAACTATAGAGGCCGTGGCAACTCGAATCGAGGCCACAACAAAAATAACCAAAATAATGTCCGAGTAACCATTAGCCAAACTAGTAGTACATCGGGAAACTCACAAAACCCTTTAGATATTCAACAGTAGAAAATGCAAGGGTTCATACCGTTAATCTTAGTCAGAACATATTTGTATCATTCAATCATGTGGCTACAGAAAAAGAACTTGTCTTTTTAGTAGACACAGGTGCAGACATTTCAGTAGTCAAAGAAAATGCTGATGTCTTTCATGACATACCAGATAATTATATTATAGACATAAGAGGAATAAGTCAAGAGGTAACCAAATCCAAGGGGTTAACTTCTATTGAGATACAGACCACTGAGTACATAATCAAACACGATTTTCATATCGTGGATTTACATTTCGCTATCCCTTGTGATGGCATTTTAGGAATCGATTTTATAAAAAAATACAACTGTCAATTAGACTTTAAGTCATCTGAAGATTGGCTTATAATTAGACCTAATAACTTAAAATTTCCAATTTATGTTCCAATAACATACAGTTCTGGCAACAACTCAATACTTCTGCCAGCAAGATCCCAAGTTATTAGAAAAATTCAACTAAATTCAAAAGAAGGCAGTGTATTGATTCCAAATCAAAAAATTAAGCATGGTATTTATATAGCAAGTACCATAGCAACATCTAAAAACGCTTTCATAAGACTACTCAATACCACAAATAAAGATCAAGTAGTCAGTACAAATAATTTAGCTTATGAATCACTTTCGAACTACGATGTAGTCAAAACTAATCCAGAAAATAGAGAAAAATCTGTATTAACTCAACTTTCAAAAAACTTTCCTTCACAATTCAAATCACAGCTTTCAAGTCTATGCACACAATATTATGATATATTCGGGTTGGAAACCGAACCAATAAGCACGAATAATTTTTATAAACAAAAACTGAGATTAAAGGATGATGAACCAGTGTATATAAAAAATTACAGAAGCCCACACAGTCAGGTGAACGAAATACAGAAAGAAGTCGGAAAATTGATCACCGACGGGATTGTTGAACCATCTGTATCTGAATATAATAGCCCATTGTTACTTGTTCCTAAAAAACAATCTCCATGTTCGGAACAAAAGAAATGGCGATTAGTGATTGACTATCGTAAAAATTAAAAAAAATTACTGTTCGATAAATTTCCAATCCCAAGAATTGATGATATTTTGGTTTAACTGGGAAGAGCAAAATATTTTTCATGCCTTGACTTAATGTCAAGATTTCATCAAATTGAAGTCGGAAAAAGTTCAAGGGATATAACGTCATTTTCAACGAGCATTGGCTCGTATCGCTTCACGCGATTACCTTTCGGATTAAAAATAGCGCCTAATTCATTTCAAATAATGATGACCATTGCATTCTCTGGATTAGAACCTTCACAAGCATTCCTTTATATGGATGACTTAATAGTTATAGGTTGTTCCGAGAAACATATGCTTAAAAACTTAACAGACGTTTTTGAGAAATGCAGGAAATACAATCTAAAGTTACATCCAGAAAAATGTTCATTTTTTATGCATGAAGTGACTTTTCTCGGTCATAAATGCACAGATAAAGGAATACTTCCAGACGATAAGAAATATGACATCATTATGAATTACCCAGCGCGGCACGACGCGGACAGCGCTAGACGATTTGTAGCATTTTGCAATTATTATAGACGCTTCATAAAAAATTTCGCCGAATATTCACGGCACATAACAAGATTATGTGAAAAGAATGTTCCCTTTAAATGGACAGATGCCAAAACGCATTCCAATATTTAAAAACAAAACTAATGGAACCTACTTTGCTACAATATCCCGACTTCAGCAAAGAATTTTGTATAATAACTGATGCCAGTAAACAAGCGTGTGGAGCGGTTTTAACTCAAAACCATAACGGACTCCAACTACCCATTGCATATGCATCAAGAGCTTTCACTAAGGGAGAAAGTAATAAGTGTACAACAGAGCAGGAATTAGTTGCAATTCACTGGGGAATACTACATTTTCGACCATATATTTATGGAAATCACTTTACAATTAAAACAGATCACAGACCATTAATATATCTATTTTCAATGATAAATCCGAGTTCCAAACTGACACGTATGAGGCTAGAGTTAGAAGAGTATGATTTCACAGTTGAATACCTAAAGGGAAAAGACAATTATGTAGCTGATGCGTTATCAAGGATAACCATTAAAGATCTGCAAAACAGAAATTCCGCGCGGAAAACAAACAAATAGAATTGCCTAAGCGTTCTATAGAGAAAGCTTCTAAGCCCAACGTATATGGAGTCATAAACAATGACGAAGTACGTAAGGTAGTGACCTTGCATGTAAAGGATATGCTATTTGTTTGTGCCTAACCGAAGTAGACACTTCCGGCTTTGCTGGCAGGACGATCGCGTCGAGGAATGGTAACGATGGTTACTGCGATGCTGGACCACATGCGATGCGGAACTGCGCTAACGTGGTTAGCTGCTAGTTGAGATAGTGTATTACGAGCCATATTCCCAAATGTAGGAAGTAGAACCGCGGAGTTAGGAGGTGTGTTGATAACTGATTTATTCTTCATTTGATATCTGCTTATATACTACTTGGAACACGGAAGCTTAGTGATTAGTGAAATAAGCTATATTCTAAAGTAGGTCAGGGAATTATGATTATGGTGCAGTTGGCTCAGCTAAACTGCAACATGTGCTGACTGCATTGGTGCGTCAGTGTGCCGTTGAGTCTGTGAGACGGTGAGTCGGTGAGACGGTGAGTTAGTGAGACATATAATATGCTGATCAGCAATTCTCATATGCAGTGGGTGCTACTGAACGCCTGGTACTGATACTGCAATATGTGCTGACTGCATTGGCGGGTCAGTGAGCCGTTGAGTCGGTGAGACGGTGAGTTAGTCTACAGTGAGTGCTACTGAGTGCCTGGTACTGTTCCCAACTTGGTTACTGCTTGATTTGTTGGGTGTGGTCATGTTGAGTACGTTTGGGTACGAACACTATTTTTATTTAAACATGGTAGGAAAATTTCTGCAAGATATGATGTTAGCGATTTATATACCAATGGAATCCTAGACTTAGGTCAATTTTTCCAAAGGCTTGAAATGCAAGCCGGTATAAACAAAATCAGCCAACTCAAAATGACACCGTGGGAAAATATCTTTGAACATGTATCAATAGATAATTTTAAACAAATTGGCAACAAGATATTGAATACCTTAAGAGTAGCGCTACTCAACCCGGTGGCCCTTATAGAAAAACAAGACGAGAAAGAAGCAATTCTGTCTAAATTCCATGATGATCCAATACAAGGAGGACATACTGGCATTACAAAAACCTTGGCCAAGGTCAATAGACATTATTTTTGGAAAGGTATGACTCGAGATATTACTGAATATATACGAAAATTTCAGAAATGCCAAAAAGCTAAAATAACTAAGCACAATAAGACTCCATTGATAATAACTAATACGCCTATAAATGCTTTTGACAGAGTGATAGTGGACACTATTGGTCCACTTCCAGAATCAGGAAATGGCAATGGGTATGCAGTCACTCTAATATGTGACCTGACTAAATATTTAGTTGCTATACCAGTTCCAAATAAAAACGCGAACACTGTCGCTAAAGCAATTTTTGAATCATTTATTCTGAAGTACGGTCCAATGAAGACGTTCATTACGGACATGGGTACAGAATATAAGAATTCATTTATAAATGACTTGTGCAAATATCTAAAAATTGAAAATATAACATCTACGGCACACCACCACCAGACAGTAGGAACCATAGAACGAAGTCATAGAACTTTCAATGAATACATACGCTCATATATATCTGTTGATAAAACTGATTGGGACGTATGGCTTCAATATTTCGTTTTTTGTTTCAACACGACCCCTTCAATGGCATATAATTATTGTCCATACGTGCTAGTACTTGGTAAAACAAATTATTTACCAAAACAATTTAATAGTATAGAAAATATAGAACCCATATATAATATAGATGACTATGCTAAGGAAAGTAAATATAGATTAGAAGTAGCATACAAAAGAGCTAGAATAATGATAGAAAAAAATAAGGCGAATAATAAGATAGTATATGATCAGAAAATAAAAAACATAGATATATCAGTAGGTGATCAAGTCCTTTTAAGGAATGAAACAGGTCATAAGTTAGATTATCAATATACCGGTCCGTATAAAGTAACGGAAATAGGAGAAAGAAGTAACATTATAATAACAAATAATAAGAACAAAAAACAAACAGTTCATAAGGATAGATTAAAAATGTTTACTTCATAATTGCATTTAGCACGGCCATGCTTAGAAATACTTTTTCTTTAAATACGAATATTATTCCTGGTTCAATCTCTTTGTATCAAAAATAAAAATTTTAAAAAATATTTTAAAAAAATAATAATTATTCCTTTAAGTAAAATATACTAATAAATTAACTTCATAATATTACGTTATTTTTCAAAAGGAGGGAGATGTAGTGTGCACATATACTGAATATCTACTGTACCAAGAGTACTTAAAGCAAACACACTGTAACACTTTGTTGCAGTGTTTACATAAACAAAGGCCCGGTCAAAAAACCAAGTGGCCGAAACATGAGTCGATCGGCGCGCTCACAGAATGTGCAAGTGTCAGCATTCTGTTGCACACGCCGGCCGCTCAGCCAAACTCAAGTACATACATATACCCTCGCGCTCCAGCTAAAGAGAGCATAATTAAATACACTTGATATACATAAGATATACATAGCCGTCTCTCTGCCGTCCAACTGTAGGCAGCGCAGCTACGAAACTTAGGCTTACTTAGATCCTAAGGCAAATTGTTAAATCAGAAACAGCTTGACGTTGGAAGCGGCATTAATGCTGCTCCTGAATACAAAAAAAAAAAAATTAAAACTACAAAAAGAATGCGTTCTCACTACAGTAGGCTTAGTTCGCCCGCCCCGGTCCAGCCTTCTGGCAACGGACCTAGCTCGTCCGGAGATACCTAAGGGGTCGCGTCTTCTCCTGCTAATGCGGAAGAGGTCAATTCCTCCATTAACGACCCGTCCCAACCGGTTTCCTGGATCTCGGTCAACACCTGATCGAGGACCCCGACCTTCGGTCAACGGCGTGTCTGGCGGGGCAGTCGGGGAGGTCGGAATTGGCTCTGAATGGAACGTCGCGTCTCATCCCAATGCGGGCGGTGGTGGTGGTGACGGAGGTTCGTCCACGTAAAGACTTCCGGCGCGTATCCAGGGTGCCTCGATTGTGATGGACTTGACCTCGATGCACATCATCGAGGCACGTCCTTCCCAATGACAGACTTGGCCCTCGACCATGCGGTGATAGGTGTGCTCGATGGAAGGGCGTCGGGAGGACTCGGTATACCTCGTGTGACCGGCTCGAGGATCTCGTCTGGGCCAAGGCTGCTTGTGGTCTCCTTGAGATGCGTCATGCTTTGACCACTCTGGACGACGACCTCTCGAGTACCGCGAGGCTCGGCGCGCTCGTCAGGGTCGCTCGCGATGGTGGGGACGTCTTCGACGTGGTAAGTTGCCGAGGATCGAGTGGCTTGTCGCCTCCACATGCCCGCAAACCGAGCCTCTGCGCCGTCGTTCGTCTCCTCTTCATCTTGGCCGCCATTCTTGGTGTGTCCTTCCACCCTGCTTGTTCTCTCGAGTCATCTCCTTGGATAGTCTCGTTCCCTTCTTCTGCGGCTGCGTTCTCGACATCTTCCGTGTAGTAGGGTTCCAGCTGGCTGATGTTGGCGGAGCGTCTTTCTCCAGGACATCACAAAAGGACGAGGTTAGGGGATGTGAACCTCGTTACGGTGTAGGGGCCGTCATATTTAATGGCCAATTTGGCGGCGAAACCTTCGGCCGCCTTCAAGAGAGGATGTTGACATAACCAAACTTTATCCCCGAGCTTCGCTCTCCACTGTAATGTCATGCTTGTTCTTGGAATGCACGTTGGAGATTGGACCTGACAATTTCGAAGATTCCTCTAAGCTGGAGCGCTTTACCTTCGGGGTCCTTAGCTATCACCGCAGATCCGGGGGTGACCTCGTCGTACAACATGGTAGGGAGTCGGGGCTCGCGTCCTTGCGTCAGAAAAGCGGGGCTGAACCCCGTAGAGTCCGATACGCTTGCGTTGATGGCGAGTGCTATTTCCGGCAATAGCTCGTCCCAGGAACTTTGGTCCCCCTCGGTGAGTCGGGCTATCATCGTCTCTCCTGTGGACAGTATGGAGCCGTATATTGGATCTCTACCCCCAGCGTATGGAAATACTTTCTCAAAACGCGACTGGTAAATTGAGTGCCGTTATCGCAGATGAACTTCCGAGGGATGCCGACTCGACCTAGTATACGTTCCCGGAAAGCATTCTGGATCTGGGTGGCAGTAGCTTTTCGTAATGGGATAAAATCCACCCATTTGGGAAAGATGTCGTGAAATACGAGGAACATAGTGTTTCCGTGTTTCGATCAGGGTAGCGGGCCGACAAAGTCATCGCATAATAAGTCGAACGGTTCGTTTGTTACGCGGGCTAACATTTTGCCCGCCGCTTTCGTGTGGGCGGTTTTAAACTTCTGACACGACTCGAAGCGCTGGACGTAACGTTTCGCGTCTCTAAGCATTCCGGGCCAGAAATACCTCTGAGACAGTCGAGAAACGGTCTTTCGGACCCCCAGATGCCCAGCCGTGGGCGCGTCGAGACATTCTCGTAGGACTCGGACTCTGCGTGGGCTAGGGACGCACAGTTTTCACGGGAAGTAGTCCTCGTCATCAGCTCTGTGCCCTAGATTCCGTTAGAGTTGTCCGTTTTCCACTACGTAATCTGAGAACTTCTCGGGGCATTCTCTAATTTTAACTTTCATACCTTGGATCCATCTACAGGGTGTCTCCACTTCGGCGGTCTGTTGCAAGACATCAAAGGGTTGTCGGTTGTTGTTGCCACCACGTTCAATTTGCCTCGTCGGTAACGCACGTCGAACTTGAACTGTTGTAACTCCAGCGCCCATCTTGTTATCCGACCAGAGGGGCTTTCGATGGAGTTCAACCACTTGAGGGCTAAGTGATCGGTAACAACTTCGAGCCGATAACCTTCCAAGTAACACCGCATTTTCCTAATGGCCCATATGATGACCAGACACTCCTTCTCTGTTGTTGTGTAATTGCCATCCGTGGCTGTGAGTCGACGACTCGCGTGAGCGATGACTTTCTCCAATCCTTCGATATCTTGCGACAGGACTGCTCCTAGTCCCACGTCACTAGCGTCAGTTTGCAACACAAACGTCTTGTCGAAGTCGGGACACCCTAACACGAGGGCAGTGGTTAAACTCCTTTTCACCTCATCTAGCGCGTTCTGCTGTTCGTGGCTCCATGCCAACTTCCGACCCTTCTTCAACAGGGCCGTCATTGGCTGTACCACAGACGCGAAGTTCGGGACGAACCGGCGATACCAAGACGCCATGCCTAGGCACTGCCGAAGCTCCTTGAGACAGGTAAGGGGCTTCAGGTTGGTAATGGCCGTCACTTTCACCGGGTCGGTCTGGACTCCTTCTGCACTAATCACGTGGCCTAGGTAAACTAGTCTCCGCCTGAAGAACGCGCACTTCTTTGGGTTTACCTTCAGGTTCGCCCTCCGCAGCCTGCGGAAGACTTCGGCCAGGTTGGCCAAATCTTGTTCCTCCGTGGCGCCTATAACGATGATATCGTCCAAATAGGCGAAGGCGAACGGCTCCATGTCCGCACCAAACATGCTATCCAAAGCGCGTTGGAAAGTTGCGCTGGCCGAGAGAAGTTCGAAGGGCATGAATTTCCATTGGTATAGGCCTCTGCCCGGAACGGTGAAGGCCGTGAATTGGCGGCTGTCTTTGGCCATGGGTATCTGCCAATAACCGTGCTTTAAATCTAGCGTCGAAATAAATCGGGCTTGACGTAGTATTTCCAGGATGTGATTGATCCTGGGGACGGGGTACGCGTCGGGCACTGAGTGAGCGTTCAATTGTCTGCAATCAGCACACATGCGCCATTCACCCGTATTCGTCTTGACCAATACTATGGGCACGCTGTGCGGTTCGATGGCATCTTCGCGAAGCAATTCGTCCACTTGAGTGCGGTCATCTGACGCATGATCCGCTTGTGCGCGGGGGCCTCACTCCGCTCCGTATACGTAGTGCCCTTGTCGCCCGATTGCTGTCTCTTCGGAACCTTCGTACTCCATTCTTCGAGTGCTCCTGGGTTCGTATCCTCTGACGACATCAGATCGATTTTACTTGGCCGCAGTCGGGGGTCTTCCGCCGACGGGCCTAATTTTACCTTAAGGGCGGCTCCTCCACACTGTATCCGCGATCCCATCGCCGCCAAGAAATCCATACCTAATATCACGCGATCCAACATGGTTGGCGTCACTTATAACGGCATCCACACTTGCGTGCCAGCTAATTCTACACGAGTACGCCATAACTTCTTCACTGCCAGACTTGACCGATCAGCTAACGCTATTGAAGTGATGATCTCTTGCATCTCCTCCGGCCTTGCTATCATGCGAGCATATCCTTCGCTCGCAAAAGTCCTCGATGCTCCGATCCGTATGGTAGCGGTGATCAGGCCGTTGTTTATCCTTAACGGTGTGTTTCTTGGTGTCGGGCTGTTATTTCGCTCATCTCCGCTGCGCCCGCATCTCGGCGAAGACGTTGTTCGTTTCCCGTGGCGTTTCGGCGACAACAATCGACAATCCTACGATCGCAATCCTAACAAAAGTTCAGGCGTGCATTAGTACAACCCCGCATAAAGTGACCTACTTCTCCGCATATACCACAAGCTCGCTGTACTTCGTTGTTTGATAGGGGCTGCCTGATCATCCGATGAGTTGCGTTGCCTCCTTGAATGATTACCCAGGGTTTCGAAAGGGTTTCGGCGTCAGACGAGGGTTGGCCCTATCCCGGTCCGTAGTCCCCGTCCTGGGAATCCGTGCGCGACTTGACGTCAGCTGCCTCACACTCCCATGCTCCAGTGTCTCAAACTCGTGGCGTCTTATATACTGTCGATATTTTGGTGCCATATTTTAGTAGACCCGATAGAGTTCTTCTTCTTTTGGTATCGACCAAATAGTCCTTAAATGTCTCGTCCACTCCCCATATGTGGGCTCGGATCTCGTCCTCTAGACGCTCGAAGTAACGTGGGGGCAGGAAGAAACTCCGGAATTCGGCCCGAAATTCTACCCACGTAACCGTCTGTAAGCGGCTCGTGCGGAACAATCGTGCTGCCCTACCTTCCAAAATTTCTGACATGGCTCGGGGTACCTCCTCCTGGTTAATTCCGTATGTTGCTATTTTCTCCCCAAGTTCCTCGGCTAGTAAATGTCGGGGCAGAGTGACGGTTACTGGGACTTCTAAATCTGGCGGCTTCGGCACGCCGCGGCTTTCGAGTGGTGGGGCAATGAGATCTCGTGACGTGCCGGAATGGACTCCTCGATAAAGTTATCAGTCTACCGGGAGAGGCATGGAACCTGACTCTGACTAACTTGGGTCGATTTGGCATCCGGCGTGAAGCGTTCGTCGCCACCCAGTCGGTTGAGACTTACAGCTCTCGAGTTGTACTGTTCCAGTAGCTGAGCGAGCCGTTTCCACACCGACTCTGGAAACGATCCTGCACCCACAAGTGCAGCAAATGCCTTCTGCGTTTCTGCTACGGTGCGGTCAGCGCTGAACCCGAACTTTTCCCTAAAGTTTTTCTGATATGATAAAACTTTAGTTACGGCAATTCCTTGGTCAACACTACAACTACGACATTTAACTCCACCAACTATCATCCTCTTTTCTTCTAAACCTTAAAACTTTAGTTCAAGATCGAGTTTGGCTACACTTGTTGATTTGTACAAAGGATTACAGAAAACAAGCGGACATGTGTATCAGTTCTGCTATTCCTTTTGTATATGCAGGTGTTATCGCATGCTGATGCATATTTATGTTTTAAGCAAGCTGATTACACTAGTAAACTGATGTTTGCGGTCGATATTCCGGTCGTGAATAAATCGACTGTCCTATCAAACAACGCGCTAGTTACCACACCGGTACCATCAACTACGCCACCGTCTAAACCTCCCCGTGCTACCCTTTTTCAATTGGACAGTGACCGGCAGCTAGCCGTTCGTTCCACATAGGATCGACATAAGAAATGCAACATCAGCACAAGGCAGGATGTTGCTAAACGACACCCACTCAGCAGAGCTCTAGAAAATACTTTGTTAGCATTTACACACCCACACATACATAATTGTAAACACATAAAATTCTTTGGCGGAGGTTTGGTTTGAATCTCAAGCCACAATAAAGATTATTCCATTTGTAACAACCGAACAGAAGACATCAAGTGTTTATTTAAAATCTTATCACCATCAGGAGCAGTATTTATAAGTTACTATAACTGGCGCAGCCGAACCTATCAGCCGGAAGGAGGAAAAAGGACATACCATACCCGGAGAACTGAGAAGGACCGAAATGATAAAAACAATTATTTTTATAATTTATATGCAACAGTAAGTTTAAAATAATGATGTGATGGAAGTGAGGTGTGTGGTTTAAATAGAAAAAAAAGGGTGCACATATATAATAACTATACAATTTATAAAGGCATAAAATGAACAAAAACAAAGAAACGCATTTAGAAAATCTCGTATTAAGAACTAAGACAGGCACAGTTAAGGTCCATTTGAAGCCCAATAGGGTAACTGACATACATTTCCTGGAGGAGGCGACTAAAACAATTGTAACCTTACCAGTTTCAATAAACAATGGTTCATTTTTGATACAAACAACACTAGTGGAAGAAGGCTTAGAAATAACTGGTGGAATTTATTATGCAAGAAAGGGACAAGCCGGCCTGGAAGTTGTTAATTTCACAGGAAAAGAAAAGAAATTATACCTGGTAAAGCCCTTGGCTGTCACTGCATATGATTCCAAAGATTATGTAGAAATCAAAATGCTTAGACCATTTAAACAGGAGTTTGTAGGCAGGGAAATAAACACAATGGAGTTACCCGGGGGTGAAGAAAGGCATGCAAAGTTGGATATGTCGCATCTAAATACAGAAGAGGCGGGAAGCCTTAAAAAACTGTGTTCGGAATTTCCGAGTATTTTTCAGACAAAGGGAAATCAATTGACATTTACTAATGCGGTAACTCACTCAATTCCAACAACGGATGATATTCCTATCTATAAAAAGCCATACAGATATGGATTTAAACAAAGGGAAGAAATGAAAAATCAGATACAGGAGTTGCTAGAACAGGAAGTTATTAGGCACAGTCACTCACCTTGGAGTGCAGCAGTTTGGCTAGTACCAAAGAAGATGGACCTATCAGGAAAATAAAAGTGGAGATTGGTGGTCGATTTTAGGAAGTTGAATGAGAAGACAGTAAAGGATTGGTATCCGATGCCAGTAATTGGCGAAGTACTTGATAAACTGGAAAAGGCCATGTATTTCTCGGTATTAGACTTGGCTAGCGGATACCATCAGATTGAGATGGAAAAACAGGACATTCCAAAAACAGCATTTACAACAGATAATGGGCACTTTGAATATGTAAGGATGCCATTTGGAATGACAAATGCTCCAGCATTTGAATAGGATTAGTTACAGTATTGATTTGTTAACAGTGCACTTGAACAATATTGCGGAGAGCATATTGTTAGCGAAACTTCGCATTGTGCCTAAATTCATTTTAGCAGAGACAGAATTAAATAGAATTATACAGATTGCCGGGAGTCAAGGGCTCAAAATTGGTTCAAACGAACAATTATATGAACTAATAAATATACAGGCCCAAATAAATGAAACAGACATAATATCTAGGGTAAGAGCTCCAATTTTTGAGCCAACTGTCTATCAGTTATATCTTGTTATACCAATTCCAATTAATGGGACACATTTATTAGTATTACCAAATTATGTAGCAATTAAGAAGTATAAAATAAGCTTCTTTAACAACCAATCTTCAAAAGTTCATGAAACTTTTATTTGCGAGAGCGAAGAGTTTTGTGTTGATATAAAGGGAAAGGAGTGTTTAAGAAGATTTTAATGAACAAACCACCAATATGCGACTCAGTAAATCTAGAGGGGAGAGAAATGGTTTTGGCACCTGAGGATTGACACATATTCATTTCAATGCCTTGGACTTACCTGTAAACAACACATGTGGAGAAAAATATGCAAACTGTTCGATCGAAATAAATGGCATAAAGTATGATGGCCAAGTTATGGAACATAAAGTAAGCACATACTTATAAATAACACCAAACAGGAGTTAAACCAGAAGTTTTACATCTCGAAGATATGATAAACCTCAAAAAAGTAGTGTACCTAGGAAAAGTACAGGAAAGACATTTTTCCGTAATATACGGTATGTTGGTGCTTCTAACGATAACGGTACTGGCAATATGGAGAATTAGAAAAACAAAAACCATCTTCACCCCCAATGCTTTTCTGCACAATGTCGCTGGATATACCACAGATGTGGCCATCGCTCCACTCTCGGGGGGGAGGAGTTACCATACCGGTACCATCAACTACGCCACCGCCTAAACCTCCCCGTGCTACCTTTTTTCAATTGGACAGTGACCGGCAGCTAGCCGTTCGTTGTCCCACATAGGATCGACATAAGAAATGCAACATCAGCACAAGGCAGGATGTTGCTAAACGACACCCACTCAGCAGAGCTCTAGAAAATACTTTGTTAGCATTTACACACCCACACATACATAATTGTAAACACATAAAATTCTTTGGCGGAGGTTTGGTTTGAATCTCAAGCCACAATAAAGATTATTCCATTTGTAACAACCGAACAGAAGACATCAAGTGTTTATTTAAAATCTTATCACCATCAGGAGCAGTAATTAAAAGTTACTATAACTCGCTCGCTGCTGCATACATAAAAGCTATCCACTGTTCTCCAAGGGTTTCTAAAAAAATCTGATCACTAACAACTCTAAAAAGCTTATCAGCATCAGGCCTTGGGGTGCCATTCGTTTAATTTCAGCTTGCCAATAATTATATTGGTAACTGCCAAAATTTTACTAGTGACGAGCCACACTTACTAGTGACATGCCCCACGTTGTTGAGCGCCAATATTTGTAATGGTGGGCGTGGGTGCAGCGTTCTAGCGGATATTTTCCAAAAAGGTAGTAGTGTAAGGAATGGGCAACTTCTATTCTTGATCGCGAATCCTATTAGAATTCGTTGTAATGGATCCACCTAGTACTTCCTCTCTATCCAAATTTTGAACGCCGGCGGGACCCGTCTTAGGGCTAGCAGTCAGACGGGACGGGGTGAGTTCTTGGCAATCAATCTCTGGACGTCCATCACACTAATATATTACATAGTCCCTTTATCATAAACTTGTACTTTTGATTCTAACTATTGTTCAACTATTAAATGGGTTTATAGGTTGTGGTGTATGTCTACATTCTTTAAAAGCACTTTCTGATGTTGTTGAGAGGCTGGCTCTTTACCCTCCCTACCATGGTTGCCATAGCCGAGTTGTGTCAATCCCTAATACTAATGCTACCGAATTATCTCAACCCATGCATCTGTTACGTACGTTGCTTAAGAATTATACTTGCTAAACTCAATCCGTTGTTCTACAAATTGGTCAGCCATCGCAGGACTGCGTTTGTTGTAAAATAAAGGTTTAACATTACGTTAAATTGAATTAGCGCTGTCTAACAAATCTAACAAAATCACAACAAAAGATTACCGAAGCAAAAAATAAATAATGCGGTTGCGTCTCCTAACATGTGAGCGTTGCTGCCTTCAGATGTCCATGGGTCGAAATTAACCTCACTTCTGCACACATCCAGCTTAACCTTACTGGGGTCTGCTGCACATGTCGAATCTAACCTCACTGTGGCTTTTAGTGGGTTCTCCGGGACGCTGACCATGTAATTCGCCTATCGCTTTTCTTTCTACATTTAGGTTTTACAGCTCTCCCATGTTCGCTCCTTTACGCCTAGAGTCATCACTCAGGCTTCCCCATAGGGTCTGTTTTGACGGTAATGTGGAACAAAATCTAAATCAGCATATTTTCATATGAGGGGCTTGGGGTGCGCGTTATGAAATACTCACAGAGACCAGAATACTCTCTAGAGCTGATGTTTTTACTTGAAATACTTGAGCGAAATACACAAACGTAGCAGCACTTTTACCGTAGGCGTACGTTTACAAAATTCAAGTCAATTATGCACTTTGAGCGCGTATTCGTATGCGAAATACAACGGCTCTTTTACCGTAGGCGGACGGATGTATAAGCTGGAATTACGCTTTTAAAAGCGTATTCGTAACAAAACAACGTACACTTGTACCGTAGGCGGACGGATGAAAACTTTGGGGTTTTCGCTGAAGAAAATTCTAGAACTTCTGTTTTGTTCACCGATCGTTGGAAAAAAAGTATTCCCGCAGTCGCTTGGGGGTTACTTTTTTTAGGAAGTTGGCAAGTCTCGTACGCAGGTCGAAGAGTTGCGTTCCGATATTGGAAGTCGGTTCCAATATAGCTAACTGTCGCAAGCTCTTTGCTGCCGAACTTATATTTGATTTTCGCCCATTACTTCTTGACAATATAAACATTTGCAAGAATACTGATGTGATCCACTTGCATAACAAGCGACTTGGCGGCGTCCTGACAAGACCCCAAAGTGTCACAATGAGCGAAAAGAATAGTGAATAAATCATTTATGGTGACTGCTTCCTTGGACGACACACTACAGTTAGTTTGTTGGATACATTCGTCGGCAGAGTCAATTACCCTACGCAACTCAGTGATATTCAAATATTAGCGGTTGGCAACGAAAGAAAATTCTGAATAAAAGATATGACGATTTTCAAATTTCTCCCACGCATCTTGAAAAAAATCTCAATACAAACGGCAATATGATAAATTAAGGACAGTGCTTCACCATCTAAATAAGATTTAGATAATACCACTTTTGCCACTTGGAAAGTTTTTCGTTATTATCTACTGAACTAAAGAACAAATCACTAAACTGGCTCCAATCGTCTTATTTGTATACGGGAATCCGAACTTTCTCAAACCTTAAATTCGCTGCTCCCGATGAGGTATAAATAAGTTCCAGAAGTTGGTTTTTGTACCTCGAATAGACGTTCTACTGTACTCCATAGCAAAATTTTCTGCTGGTCCTGTCCATGATCTTGACCACCCATCTCGTTAAAGGCTTAACTAAAAATAGCGTACGGGCAATAGAACTTGTTCTCGTGTTCAGGTATATCCAAGCCAGGGTCTTCAGACACCTCCTCCATGTTAAATTCCACTAATTCATCGGAGAGCTCCATAAAATGGTTTAATGTGGCTACTAGACGATCCAGCTATAGTTGCAGTGCTACTGTGCACCACGTTGTTGAATGGTCTGATGCATTATTGTGTTCATAACGAAAAAGGCGGCTTATTTGTCTTTTATTATTAACAAAGAAGCACAAAATCAATCGCGGGTATTTGGCTCCTCGAAAGAACCAAACTTTGTTATGTTTACAAATAAAGTGGTTTTACAAAAGGTTTTAAATTTTAAATTTAACTATATAATTCAATACTTATGCAGATCTAGGGCATTTTCAGCTATGCGTGTGAACTTAAAGCTTATATGTAGAAAACAAATAATAGAAAATTATAATAATATTGATGTTCAATTAAATGACCGAACTATTTCTCAACAATGTCAAATGGCTGGCCAGGATGCCAAGCTGTACAAGTTCCACTTCTCTGGGAGTCATCTGTCAAGGACATATCAACCTGGTATGACAAATAAAAAATTTATTTGTTCGAAAATATGAATTTGAAAAATACCAAATTGGTATGTTCGAAATTTCAATTTGATATGTTTGAAGAAATCAAAATGATATGGCAACATAAGGGACCAAAGTTGACATTCAAAAATTCCCCATTGATGACCAGTTCTTGGTCCACAGAAATTGGGCTTAAATGTTTAATCCTTTGAATTAAATGACGATCGATAATATTATATTTATTAAAAATGTTAGATTTATTCATATTTAATGATGATATATAGAGCACTTTCCAAGTAAAGCAAGGTGAATTAATTTTTGTATTATTATTACAACTTTGTAATGCTGCGCATGTTTTCGCAGTATTTTTTAACCCTCCCCTTAGAATTCCGCTAACGAAGTTGTCGGTGATGTAAGCAGCAAGCCGCCCATCTGGGAGTTCATGTTATCTTTTAACAACTCGACAAATTCATCTTCGGCGACTTTATATTTCAGTCTAATATGGAAGTTGTGCATATCCGAAACATAATGGCTGAAGGTTTCGTGCGGCCCTTTCTAGCGTTCCATTAATTCCTTGACTTTCATAAGGTCACTTCCGGTAGTGGAAAACGGTTGTGTAATCTTCTGTGTCAACGTAAAGTAGTTGAAGTCGAATTCTTCTGCTTTGTCCTTCATCAGTTGCTAATACAATTTAGTGGCCGCTCCAGCCAGTAGAATATGGAATTCGCCAAAGACATGTTGCCGGCTTATGCCATACAACTCTTGCAACCGGTCATAGCGGAAAAGAAAACTTTCAACTGTCATACCGCGGCGGGAACTTTAGGTTCCATTTTTCAAACCTGACTCCTTTTGGGTTCGATCTACCTCCTTTTGAAGCTGGTGACTAGTCTCCATCTCGTTGGTTCGGTACTGTATGTGCGATGGTGTATCTATCCTCCTGGGTGTTCTTAGCCGGTGCATCTGGCTTTTTGAAAACTATCGGTGGGACTTAGAATAATTTGGGGCGGTAATAGCGGTCCATTTTGCGCTGACCTTATACATGACGCATACCGCAATTCTGCCACTTCTGAGCGCCACCGACGGCTCCTTCCAAATCGTATGATTGGTCCAGATGGTTTTCTTCGGACAGGTAGATAACCTGTCGCCATTGATAATGTGAGAGCTCCCACGACTCTCTTTTAGGTGAATCGGCTAGCCTTGGAGCGCTCGCACTCCGGGGTTGCTGATTCTCCCCTCGCGTTGTTGCTCGGGTCACTCTTCCGGTGCTGGGTTGGAATGAAACCTTTTTCTTGGCCCCCTTCATTTATGTAGTTGGCCCTCTTTTTAGGCCACCTCCTATTAGAAAAGTTTGCACCTCCGTGATGATTAATAAAGGCACACAATTTTTCGCTCAGTATCACAGAATCATCTTGATAATTGTTAAGCACCCGATCAGCAACGTAAACGCTGAATAATTCGACAACATATGATTATATATTGGGTAAGTAAGAAACTACTTATATTGTTTTCCAGGCACTTTAAATATTTATTCTCGCTATGTTGGAGAAGAGAGAGGCTTACTAAATTGTGTGATCCCGAAACTCTGCATCTTTTCGAAGATCTTGGAATTTAACTGCATACCATTGTCCGAGTTTAATAATTCCGTGATGCCGAATTCGTAAAACGTCTCGTGAATGAGGAAATCTTCAACGTTCGAGGCAGTAGCTTCCTTTATGGCCTTCAACAACGTTTATATGGTTAAGTGATCCACGACGTTAAAAATCTAGGCAAGAATTTTTTTCGACCTTGGATATTTCCAAAGGAAGTCGATGCATAGTTTCTGGAATGGCTGTTCCGTCTGGTCTCTTTCTCCAACACCGACTTGCTTCTGGAAATTTGGTGCCTTCGCACCCACGCACAAACTCCCGAACATAACTGGCCAGTAGTACTGCCGTCGCATGTTTTCCAGAGGCTTTCTCCTTCCGCCATGAGAAGCTGTTGGGTCCGTATGTGCAAGCTCATTCGATCTTTAAGTCCGGTAAGTTTTTCAAGTCCTTCCCCACATCCTTTACTAACTTCAGGTATTTTTCTCCAAAGAACTCGATGGTTTCGAAACCCAACAACTCTGTCGCATCCAATGCTAGATCTTCCACACAAAAGGGTGTCTGCCACGACGTTTTGCTTCTTTTCCGGTGCTCTATATTGGAGTGGAATCCTTGAAGATGTATTGACCTCCGTACCAACCTTCCCCTTCACAAACATGAGTCAATTCAAGCTTGCGTGATCTGTGATGCAGGTGAATGGCATCCCTTTGACTACCCATGAGAGCAGCGAGACACTCTTCCTCGGTAACGATGTAATTCAGCTAATGCCTATTCATCCTCGCCAATTAAAAGGCAACCGGCTGTTCCTGTCCGTCGTCGTCTCTCTGAAAAAAGCACCACCCCGACTTCAACGGGTGACACATAGCATTGAATGAAGAATGTCCCTTGAAGTTCGCATGCACAAAGACTGATCTTGTCGTTAAGGTCATTTACAAGGACAAACCGGCAACCTGGGCCTCTGAACTCAAAGAAAACTTTGAGTTAGAAGTTTTCTTCGGCGATTCTTTGAGCGGAATGGCCAAAGTCGTGAGTTCCTTTATAAAACAAGCAGTCCCGGAGAACGCTCTCACCTCCTTCTTGGTTCTCGGCTCTGGCATCCTCCTGATCACTGCCACTCGTCCTGGATCCATCCCTAGCCGCCCTCCACCAACGATAAAACCAAGGTACATCAGGGACTTGAAGCAAATCTTTGCCTTATACATACCTTTAGATCATCCCGCTGCTTTTAGAACTTCTGTGACTCGGGGAAGGTACTTTAGATGCGTTTGAGCAGTGTAAAGTAGTTTCTTAGGCTGGGATGCGGCTCAGTCTGGTCAGGATCCCCTTTACAGAAAAATGTATAAAGGATGGGACATGGATTGGAGATAACTGGTAGGCGGACATTAGGTGGAAGTTATCCGCCCCATTTAATCGATCAATATGGCAAGCGCCACAAGTGGCCTGGAAGGGGCAAAATGCGATCTAGCCGGCACGCCTGATCTCCCTTAGTATTCGCCGAGGGGGTCACATGTGCTCTTTTGGCCAACCTTGTTGGAGTCCCTACTGTACCGCAGGCAGTCACTGGTGGGGCAGGGGCGCCGGCAAGTGGTAAGCAACTCCGGAGACGAGACTTATTCTGGGCTCAGCCTAAAATAAGGGTATTTTCTGGTCGGCTTGTCCGTAAGATGTAAGATTTTAATATAAATTTTATGTCGACAATACAGGTTTTATTCAAGAGTTTTCTTCATATTCCTCGTTTTAGTATCTCTGCTGAAATATTGCCTTTCGCAAGTTTCTTACATATTTTTCTCGTAGCTTAATTTCTAGATCTAGCACTTGAACACATAATTCAAGGGGCGTCTCTAACCTACCCTAACCTTGTAACACCGCATCGAGATCGGAAAACCTTCCAAACACGTGGTTGATGGCCTGCTTGGAAGTTTTCGTGACCACTCGGTGCGGGTCTTGCATCTCACTCACCCATCTCACTCCTGCACACACGTGGCGTCGGGTTCGTGTGTTTTCCTTGTCTTGCGGCGCCTATCTTCTCGCCGCTGGTCCTGGGCGGGGAGATCTACACCGTCCTTGTCCTCGTCCTGCTGCTTCTGCTCCTGCCGGGCCAGCGTCAAACGACCGCTGGTTTGTCCTGTTCTTGTTGTCCCTGCTGTACTCCTCCTTCGTCGCCACTCGCCTGAGCCTAAAATGTGGATCGCTTCACGATTTTGCGTCCGTGTCAATCGACCACTCGCAAATCACTGACTCCCAGTTTGTGTCCAGCTTCTTGTCTTGACACTGTTTTCTCGAAACTTCCATGATCTTATCTACCTCACGCTCGCACTTGAGCGGGCCCCTGGTGTGCCAGTTTTCTGGGGTTGACTTCGCTGGCGTACGAAGTCCCGCGTATGTCGCGATCTTATTGTCCTCTCCCTCACTCCTATGGCTGGAGTTGGCGCGTGCCAGTTTTTCGTGGGGAGTTCTCGCTTTGTGTGTGCGTGTGAGGTGAGCTTTGGGCTCGCTAGCGGTGGGTGTTCCGCTTGACTATCGTGTGTGGGTGTTCGTGTCTAGTCTTAACCTACGATTAATACTTAACTTATGTACTAATACTTTTATTTGTGAGGAGCCGTATGGTTCCTTACATTCCCCTCCTACTTCGGGGGGCGTTGCGAAATAGTGATCTCGTCCTTATTGATGTGGACCCGGATGATGTGGCGGTTCCCCTCCACCCTGTTGCGCCAATGTGGTGGGTCCACTCCTCGCCCTCCGGCGTTGCTTGGCGGGAGCGGTCGTCGCGGCGCAACGCCGCTGCGTCCTGCGCAGGTGCGGCTTCTGCTTGGTCCTGGGCCGGGAGATCTACACCGTCCTGTTCGAGGGATCGTTTTTGCTGCTCCACCCAGTCCATCTCTTCCGCCCAGCTCGCGAAAATGGGTGGTTCCTCTCCTTTGTCTTCATCGTCCGCCTCTGTGGCTGTAACCTTGGTGTTGGGCTGCTCGTCTGCCACCAGGGCTGGCATCTTCTGATCAGCGTCACCTCCAGTGGGTTCGAGGAACGCCTCCAGGCCTGGCATCTCCTCATCGGCGTCGCCTCCAGTGGGCTCGAGAAACGCCTCCAAGGCTGGCATCTCCTCATCGGCGTCGCCTCCAGTGAGTTCGAGGAACACCTCCAGCCAGGCTCGGGTGGCTCGCCGCAGTTGCCTACGACTGCCTTGCTGCGCTGGTGGGTGTAGGGGCGTGTGTACCCACGGTTGCTCCTCACCAACGTATCTCTCGGAGTATGTTGGGCTCTCGCGATAGAGCTCCTCCCGGACTCGAGTCTTAAGTGGGCTTTCGTTCCCGGTGCTGCTCGTGCCGGAGTCTACCGTGCTCACCAGGCTGCTTAACTCCCACTCACCCGCTCTCTCCTCTCCGGAAGAGGCTGGTGTCGGCGGAGCGGTGGGACGGTTGTCCTCGCCGTCGGTGGTGACGATGCCTTCCGGGGTCGGGTTGGTCAGCCCGCTTGACGTATTGGTCGGCTAGCTTGGCATGTTGGTGTCCGCTTCGTTGTCGTCCTTCTCCCAAGGGTACTCTAGCAAGACGCCATTCTCCAGCCGCCATAGGTGGGGCACGCTGCGGTCTAGCGCGGCTTCCCTGGGCTCGGGCCCGGGGCACGGGGCTCCACGCACTTGATCATGTGCCACCAATCAGGGGAATTCCCCGTCGTCGAATCTGTGAAGAGACAATGGATTAGTTTTGGGTTTTCCAAAGTGGTTTACCTATCGTTTTGTTAGACGGGTCAAGATGGACTAAGACGGATCAATTAGTGGTTAGTTTTCCGGAGGGTTAGTTTGTGCAGCACTTCCCCCTTAGGGGAGTAAGGACGTTGGGAAGGCGCACCTCCCATCAAGTGGCCATTCTCAGTGGCCTGTCTCGTAAATTGCTCGTAGCTTATTCTACGGTATCCACAGGATCTTCGTGGTCATCGTGCTTCTGTTGTGTTAGTTCCTGGGTTCCTCTGGGATACGTTGCCTCTTTCAGGTCGGCCAGTGCTGCGGTTCTGCGTTGTCTTCCGTGGACTTGCTGAAGTCGTAAATGGCTGGCCAGGATGCCAAGCTGTACAAGTTCCACTTCTCTGGGAGTCATCTGTCAAGGACATATCAACCTGGTATGACAAATAAAAAATTTATTTGTTCGAAAATATGAATTTGAAAAATACCAAATTGGTATGTTCGAAATTTCAATTTGATATGTTTGAAGAAATCAAAATGATATGGCAACATAAGGGACCAAAGTTGATATTCAAAAATTCCCCATTGATGACCAGTTCTTGGTCATTGCAAATTGTTTAATCCTTTGAATTAAATGACGATCGATTATATTATATTTATTAAAAATGTTAGATTTATTCATAGTTAATGATGATATATAGAGCACTTTCCAAGTAAAGCAAGGTGAATTAATTTTTGTATTATTATTACAACTTTGTAATGCTGCGCATGTTTTCGCAGTATTTTTTAGCCCTCCCCTTAGAATTCCGCTAACGAAGTTGTCGGTGATGTTAGCAGCAAGCCGCCCATCTGGGAGTTCATGTTATCTTTTAACAACTCGACAAATTTATCTTCGGCGACTTTATATTTTAGTCTAATATGGAAGTTGGGCATATCCGAAACATAATGGCTGAAGGTTTCGTGCGGCCCTTTCTAGCGTTCCATTAATTCCTTGACTTTCATAAGGTCACTTCCGGTAGTGGAAAACGCTTGTGTAATCTTCTGTGTCAACGTAAAGTAGTTGAAGTCGAATTCTTCTGCTTTGTCCTTTATCAGTTGCTAATACAATTTAGTGGCCGCTCCAGCCAGTAGAATATGGAATTCGCTAACGACATGTTGCCGGCTTATGCCATACAACTCTTGCAACCGGTCATAGCGGAAGAGAAAACTTTCAACTGTCATACCGCGGCGGGAACTTTAGGTTCCATTTGTCAAACCTGACTCCTTTTGGGTTCGATCTACCTCCTTTTGAAGCTGGTGACTAGTCTCCATCTCGTTGGTTCGTTACTGTATGTGCGATGGTGTATCTATCCTCCTGGGTGTTCTTAGCCGGTGCATCTGGCTTATACATGACGCATACCGCAATTCTGCCACTTCTGAGTGCCACCGACGGCTCCTTCCAAATCGTATGATTGGTCCAGATGGTTTTCTTCGGACAGGTAGATAACCTGTCGCCATTGATAATGTGACTCCCACGACTCTCTTTTAGGTGAATCGGCTAGCCTTGGAGCGCTCGCACTCCGGGGTTGCTGATTCTCCCCTCGCGTTGTTGCTCGGGTCACTCTTCCGGTGCTGGGTTGGAATGAAACCTTTTTCTTAGCCCCCTTCATTTATGTAGTTGGCCCTCTTTTTAGGCCACCTCCTATTAGAAAAGTTTACACCTCCGTGATGATTAATAAAGGCACACAATTTTTCGCTCAGTATCACAGAATCATCTTGATAATTGTTAAGCACCCGATCAGCAACGTAAACGCTGAATAATTCGACAACATATGATTATATATTGGGTAAGTAAGAAACTACTTATATTGTTTTCCAGGCACTTTAAATATTTATTCTCGCTATGTTGGAGAAGAGAGAGGCTTACTAAATTGTGTGATCCCGAAACTCTGCATCTTTTCGAAGATCTTGGAATTTAACTGCATACCATTGTCCGAGTTTAATAATTCCGTGATGCCGAATTCGTAAAACGTCTCGTGAATGAGGAAATCTTCAACGTTCGAGGCAGTAGCTTCCTTTATGGCCTTCAACAACGTTTATATGGTTAAGTGATCCACGACGTTAAAAATCTAGGCAAGAATTTTTTTCGACCTTGGATATTTCCAAAGGAAGTCGATGCATAGTTTCTGGAATGGCTGTTCCGTCTGGTCTCTTTCTCCAACACCGACTTGCTTCTGGAAATTTGGTGCCTTCGCACCCACGCACAAACTCCCGATCATGGCTGACCAGTAGTACTGCCGTCGCATGATTTCCAGAGTCTTTCTCATTCCGCCATGAGAAGCTGTTGGGTCCGTATGTGCAAGCTCATTCGATCTTTAAGTCCGGTAAGTTTTTCAAGTCCTTCCCCACATCCTTTACTAACTTCAGGTATTTTTCTCCAAAGAACTCGATGGTTTCGAAACCCAACAACTCTGTCGCATCCAATGCTAGATCTTCCACACAAAAGGGTGTCTGCCACGACGTTTTGCTTCTTTTCCGGTGCTCTATATTGGAGTGGAATCCTTGAAGATGTATTGACCTCCGTACCAACCTTCCCCTTCACAAACATGAGCCAATTCAAGCTTGCGTGATCTGTGAATGGCATCCCTTTGACTACCCATGAGAGCAGCGAGACACTCTTCCTCGGTAACGGTGTAATTCAGCTAATGCCTATTCATCCTCGCCAATTAAAAGGCAACCGGCTGTTCCTGTCCGTCGTCGTCTCTCTGAAAAAAGCACCACCCCGACTTCAACGGGTGACACATAGCATTGAATGAAGAATGTCCCTTGAAGTTCGCATGCACAAGGACTGATCTTGTCGTTAAGGTCATTTACAAGGACAAACCGGCAACCTGGGCCTCTGAACTCAAAGAAAACTTCGAGTTAGCAGTTTTCTTCGGCGATTCTTTGAGCGGAATAGCCAAAGTCGTGAGTTCCTTTATAAAACAAGCAGTCCCGAAGAACGCTCTCACCTCCTTCTTGGTTCTCGGCTCTGGCATCCTCCTGATCACTGCCACTCGTCCTGGATCCATCCCTAGCCGCCCTCCACCAACGATAAAACCAAGGTACATCAGGGACTTGAAGCAAATCTTTGACTTATACATACCTATAGATCATCTCGCTGCTTTTAGAACTTCTGTGACTCGGGGAAGGTACTTTAGATGCGTTTGAGCAGTGTAAAGTAGTTTCTTAGGCTGGGATGCGGCTCAGTCTGGCCAGGATCCCCTTTACAGAAAAATGTATAAAGGATGGGACATGGATTGGAGATAACTGGTAGGCGGACATTAGGTGGAAGTTATCCGCCCCATTTAATCGATCAATAAGACTGAGAGAAATGTTTATTTGGATACAATTAGGTAAATAAAGGCCCCGCGGGGCACTCTTCAGGTACTCCTATTGGGTCTGACTCGTGGCAAGCGCCATAAGTGGCCTGGAAGGGGCAAAATGCGATCTAGCCGGCACGCCTGATCTCCCTTAGCGTTCGCCGAGGGGGTCACATGTGCTCTTTTGGCCAACCTTGTTGGAGTCCCTACTGTACCGCAGGCAGTCACTGGTGGGGCAGGGGCGCCGGCAAGTGGTAAGCAACTCCGGAGACGAGACTTATTCTGGGCTCAGCCTAAAATAAGGGTATTTTCTGGTCGGCTTGGCCGACCCCGGGCAAAAATAGACATGTAAGATTTTAATATAAATTTTATGTCGACAATACAGGTTTTATTCAAGAGTTTTCTTCATATTCCTCGTTTTAGTATCTCTGCTGAAATATTGCCTTTCGCAAGTTTCTTACATATTTTTCTCGTAGCTTAATTTCTAGATCTAGCACTTGAACACATAATTCTAGGGGCGTCTCTAGCCTACCCTAACCTTGTAACACCGCATCAAGATCGGAAAACCTTCCAAACACGTGGTTGATGGCCTGCTTGGAAGTTTTCGTGACCACTCGGTGCGGGTCTTGCATCTCACTCACCCATCTCACTCCTGCACACACGTGGCGTCGGGTGCGTGTGTTTTCCTTGTCTTGCGGCGCCGATCTTCTCGCCGCTGGTCCTGGGCGGGGAGATCTACACCGTCCTTGTCCTCGTCCTGCTGCTGCTGCTCCTGCCGGGCCAGCGTTAAACGACCGCTGGTTTGTCCTGTTCTTGTTGTCGCTGCTGTACTCCTCCTTCGTCGCCACTCGCCTGAGCCTAAAATGTGGATCGCTTCACGATTTTTCGTCCGTGTCAATCGACCACTCGCAAATCACTGACTCCCAGTTTGTGTCCAGCTTCTTGTCTTGGCACCGTTTTCTCGAAACTTCCATGATCTTATCTTCCTCTCGCTCGCACTTGAGCGGGCCCCTGGCGTGTGCCAGTTTTCTGGGGTTGACTTCGCTGGCGTGCGAAGTCCCGCTTATGTTGCGATCCTCTCCCTCACTCCTATGGCTGGAGTTGGCGCGTGCCAGTTTTTCGTGGGGAGTTCTCGCTTTGTGTGTGTGTGTGAGGTGAGCTTTGGGCTCGCTAGCGGTGGGTGTTCCGCTTGATGTGTGTTCGTGCCTAATCTTAACCTACGATTAATACTAAACTTATCTACTAATACGATTAATACTAAACTACTAATACTTTTATTTGTGAGGAGCCGTATGGTTCCTTACATTCCCCTCCTACTTCGGGGGGCGTTGCGAAATAGTGATCTCGTCCCGCTTATTGATGTGGACCCGGATGATGTGGCGGTTCCCCTCCACCCTGTTGCGCCAATGTGGTGGGTCCACTCCTCGCCCTCCGGCGTTGCTTGGCGGGAGCGGTCGTCGCGGCGCAACGCCGCTGCGTCCTGCGCAGGTGCGGCTTCTGCTTGGTCCTGGGCCGGGAGATCTACACCGTCCTGTTCGAGGGATCGTTTTTGCTGCTCCACCCAGTCCATCTCTTCCGCCCAGCTCGCGAAAATGGGTGGTTAGGCGCCTTTGTCTTCATCGTCCGCCTCTGTGGCTGTAACCTTGGTGTTGGGCTGCTCGTCTGCCACCAGGGCTGGCATCTTCTGATCGGCCTCCAGGCCTGGCATCTCCTCATCGGCGTCGCCTCCAGTGGGTTCGAGAAACGCCTCCAAGGCTGGCATCTCCTCATCGGCGTCGCCTCCAGTGAGTTCGAGGAACACCTCCAGCCAGGCTCGGGTGGCTCGCCGCAGTTGCCTACGACTGCCTTGCTGCGCTGGTGGGTGTAGGGGCGTGTGTACCCACGGTTGCTCCTCACCACCGTCTCTCTCGGAGTATGTTGGGCTCTCGCGATAGAGCTCCTCCCGGACTCGAGTCTTAAGTGGGCTTTCGTTCCCGGTGCTGCTCGTGCCGGAGTCTACCGTGCTCACCAGGCTGATTAACTCCCACTCACCCGCTCTCTCCTCTCCGGAAGAGGCTGGTGTCGGCGGAGCGGTGGGACGGTTGTCCTCGCCGTCGGTGGTGACGATGCCTTCCGGGGTCGGGGTCTAATCCCGAGATGCCCCGCTGTCGGCTGGTCATGGCACTTCAACAGCACCCGCGGTCGGTGTTCTTTGGCCACACACAGCTTCCCTGGCACGGATTCCTCATCGTCGGGCCGTGATCGTATATGTCGATATAACTGCTCGTTCTCGTATACGTAGTCCGGGAAATCTTCTGGTTTTTCCTGTACTAGTTTTAGCATCCGCTGGTACTAAGTGTTCTCGGGGGCGTCTTCCTGAATCCTCTGTATTACATCTAAAGGCTGTCGGCGCAAAGCATCTGCGACTATGTTTTGGTATCCGCGTCTGTATTGGGCGTCAAACTGATACTGTTGCAGCTTTAACGACAAGCGCGCTATTCGGCCAGTGGGGCTATCGATTGAGTTAAGCCACTTCAGCGCGAGGTGGTCTGTTCTTACTTCAAATCGATACCCTTCCAAATAACAACGTAACTTCCTGATGACCCATACAATGGCCAGACACTCCTTCTCTGTGGCCGAATAATTCTCTTTAGCGGCGATGAGACGTCGGCTAGCAAATGCGATGACGCGCTCCGTGCCTTGGATTTTCTGAGTTAAGACGGCTCCAAGACCTATGTCGCTGGCATCGGTTTGAAGGACAAATTTCTCGCTGAAATCCGGGCATGCCAGCACGGGTGCCTCCGTGAGTTTCCTTTTAGGTTCCTCGAATGCATCTTGTTGCTCCTGCTGCCATTGCCACTGTCTCCTTTTCTTGAGAAGTCCGGACATGGGCTGTACAATGCTCGCGAAGTTAGGTACAAATCGACTGTACCAAGAGGCGATTCCGAGACAGTTGGCGCACGGCCGCGATCTTCTCAGGATCCTTGTGGATTCCTTCCTCGCTAATGACATGTCCTAAATATACTAGACTACGCTTGAAGAAACTGCATTTCTTCGAATTGAGGCGAAGGTTCGCCTTTCGTAGCCGTTGGAATACTTCCTGTCGGTGAAGATCATGCTCCTCGAGTGTGGCTCCTATGACAATAATGTCATCCAAGTACGCAAATGCATGGGTCTCCAGGTCAGGTCCTATAACACTATCGAGTGCTCGCTGAAACGTCGCTGTTGCCGAGTGTAGGCCAAGCGGCATGACCTTCCAGTGATAGAGTCCTCTCCCTGGCACTGTAAAGGCTGTGCACTCGCGACTAGCCTTGGCCACCGGGATCTGCCAGTACCCACTCTTTAAATATAGGGTAGATATATACTCCGCGTGTCGTAGCCGTTCTAGTGTGTGAGTTATCCTAGGTAATGGGTATGCGTCTGGTACCGAATGGGCATTTAGTTGCCGAAACTCAACGCATAATCCCATTTTTCCTGATTTCTTGCCTACTAGTACAATTGGGGCGCTATGTGGACTCCGTGAAGGCTCTATACAATCGGTGCGCAACAGTTCGTCAATCTGTTCATCTATAATCTTCTGCATCGCCGGGTTCTTTGGGAAATATCTCTGTATGATTGGCTTGTCATCGCGCATTGTGTACTGTGCTCGGCGATATGTGACACACCGGCCAACCCTTCATGGGGGATTCATCCTTGTAATCTCCGTCCGCTCCCCGAGGGGGCGAAGACTCGTCTCGTTTCCCGATCGAAGGCGAAGGCAGCATTCTCGGGTGTATATCCCACGGCGTTCACAATTCCAACAGAAAACAAGGAAGAACGCTATAGTCGAGTACCTCGACTATCAGATACCCGTTAATCAGCTAATGGGACCGAAGGGAAATGGAGATATGCAAGAAGCAAAGCGAGATTGTTATGGGCGTTAGAGTGGGCGTGGCAAACTTTTTTTTGATCAATCGATAGGTATTGACGAGACCAATACATTTCAGTTAAAATTTTTTATCTAGCATGAAAATTGTGGGCGCCACAGGTTTGGTCGGTTTGTGGGCGTTAGAGTGGACGTGGCAAACTTGTTGGTCAATCGATAGGTATTGATGAGAACAATACATTTCAGTTAAAATTTTTATTCAAGCATCAAAACTGTAGGCGCCACAATTTTGGGCGGTTTATGGGCGTTAGGGTGGGCGTGGCACTCTGCTGAAATAAACTTGCTGCGCAGGAATCTCAGGAATCTGCACGCCTAATCCCAGTATTGTAGTTTGTATAGTTTCCGAGATGTCAGCGTTCATACGGACAGACGGACATGGCTAGATCGACTCGGCTAGTGATCCTATTAAATTTATTTTTGAATCAATCGATAGGTATTGACGACACCAATACATTTCAGTTAAAATTTTTTATCTAGCATGCAAATTGTGGGCGTCACAGGTTTTCGCGGTTTGTGGGCGTTTAAGTGGGCGTGGCAAACTTTTTTTTAGGTCAATCGATAGGTATTGATGAGAACAATACATTTCAGTTAAAATTTTTTATCTAGCATCAAAACTGTAGGAGTTACAGTTTTGGGCGGTTTGTGGGCGTTAGAGTGGGCGTGGCAATCTACTGAAACAAACTTGCGCTGCGTAAGAAGCTCAGGAATCTGTACGCCAAATCTCAATAGCCTAGCTCTCATAGTTTCCGAGATCTCAGCGTTCATCCGGACAGACAGACGGACAGACGGAAAGACGGACATGGCTAGATCGACTCGGCTAGTGATCCTGATCAAGAATATATATACTTTATGGGGTCGGAAACGCTTCCTTCTGCCTGTTACATACTTTCCGACGAATCTAGTATACCCTTTTACTCTACGAGTAACGGGTATAAAAATCACCAATTAATTTGAGGTTTCGGCAAAAGAGGACAAAGTCGGGTTTTCGGCAAACAAACGCTGCAAGGACTCGCTGGTCACTCGACGACATCTAGTCGGGGTCACGAAAGAGGACACGATAATTATAGAGAAATCGAAGTGGAATAAACTCGGAGAAAACTACTTGGTAACTCGATAGGACGATGATTTCCCGTCGATCGATGTACACTCGGCGGCGGCTAAATGAGAATTTAAGCTGGTTCTTCCTATCAATGGTATTTTGCAGCTCTGGTCGGTTGTCAGCTTCGGGTGTCGGAGAGACGATGAGAGAGCCAAGCAAAATGGAGGTTGCTGTGAAAGTACACGTTAGATTCTCCCTGCCTCGTGATTTAAGTTTCCCGACTCGAATGGCGTACCGGAAGAGGGTTCGGTCCGCTCTCTTTCTGCTATGCTATATATCTATGTATTCGTGCTACGATGTTATCTCGCTCTGGCTCATTGGTTTCCTTATATATCTATATCGCTCTGGTTTTCTTATAAATTTAGTTTCCTCGTGGTTTCTGTGGTTTTCTCATTATATATTTACTCTGCCGCTGCGTTTTTTACCTCTTAGGTATACATGGGTCACGTGTTCTCTGGTCACGTGTTCGAATGTTCACGGGACTGTACATGCTCAAATTTTCAAGGTCTTCTAGGTTATACTCGCTGTGCCTGCTTGAACCTCGAGGTTCTTGATAGTATTAGTGGCCCCTCGATATGCCCCTCTCCTTACGTACCGAAGTTCAAAAGAAAACAAAAACAATTTATTTTTCTTGTATCCAAAAATTATCAAAGTCAAATGTTTAAATGGGTCTTTAGGCCATATATTTGTCATCTAAAATTCGTAAACCCCATGTCCCTGTTCGGGCTCCACCTGTAAAGTAGTTTCTTAGGCTGGGATGCGGCTCAGTCTGGCCCCTTTACAGAAAAATTTATAAAAGATGGGACATGGATTGGAGATTGGAAGTTATCCGCCCCATTGAGAGAAATGTTTATTTGGATACAATTAGGTAAATAAGTGCCCGCGGGGCACTCTTCAGGTACTCCTATTGGGTCTGACTCGTGGCAAGCGCCACAAGTGACCGGGAAGGGGCAAAATATCGCTTGATCTCCCTTAGCATTCGCCGAGGGGGACACACGTGCTCTTTTGGCCAACCTTGTCCCTACTGTACCGCCAGCAGTCACTGGTGGGGCAGGGGCGACGGCATCTGGTAAGCAACCCCGGACACGAGACTTGTTCTAGGGTCAGCCTAAAATGAGTATATTTTCCGAATACATTTTATTAAAAATTTTAGGTCGACAATTCAGGTTTTATTCGAAAGAGTTTTCTTCATATTCCTCGTTGTAGTATCTCTGCTGAAATATTGCCTTATGCAAGGTTCTTACATCTTACATCTAGCTCTTGAACACAGAATTCTTGGGGCGTCTCTAACCTACCCTAACCTTGTAACACCGCATCGAGATCGGAAAACCTTCTAAACACGTGGTTTGGTTTCGACCGCTCGCAAATCACTGACTCCCAGTTTGTGTCCAGCTTCTTGTCTTGGCTCCGTTTTCTCGAAGCTTCCATGATCTTATCTTCCTCTCGTTCGCACTTGAGCGGGCCCCTGGCGAGTGCCAGTTTTCGGGGGTTGATTTCACTGGCGTGCGAAGTCCCGTGTATGTCGCGATCCTATTGTCCTCTCCCTCACTCCTATGGCTGGAGTTGGCGCGTGCCAGTTTTTCGTGGTGAGTTCTCGCGCTTTGTGTGTGTGTGTGTGAGAGGTGAGCTTTGGGCTCGCTAGCGGTAGGTGTTCCGCTTGACTATCGTGTGTGGGTGTTCGTGCCTAATCTTAACCTACGATTAATACTAAACTTATCTACTAATACGATTAATACTAAACTTATCTACTAATACTTTTATTTGTGAGGAGCCGTATGGTTCCTTACAGCAGATTATGAAAATAGACGAAAACGTTCGTGTGGGGCGGCTGGGATTACTCGATCCATGAGTCTCACCAAACGCTGCGCCGCGTTGCAGAATCCGAAAGGGATCACCCGGTATTGGTAAATAGTCCGACCAGGAACCGTAAAGGCCGTCTATACATTTGGATCCAACTCTATCTGCCAGAATGTGAACTTCAAATCCACGCTAGTTATGTAGTACGTTTGGTCGATTCTAGCGAGAATACCATCGATACTAGGGAGGGGTATGGTCCGATCGTTCAGGTCTGGACCCTACCGTCGTCCGGTTGCTTCACGATGACTCCGAGAGTTAACAACTTGTCCAACTTATCCTCGACAACGCTCTGCTTCTCGGGCGACATTGGATTCGGTCGATTCTTGATGACCTTGGCTCCATCGATCAGCTCAATGGTGTGTGTTTCCCGGCTGGTCGTCCCAGACCACTCTTCTCGAACGTGAGAAACACCTCCTGGATCCCTTTGAGCTGTCGAGCGTCGGCTTCCGATAGCGCCCAGGATTCGGGATTCGGCTTATCCTCGTCGTTGTCCTCCTGTTCGGCGCAATGCTCCATCCTCCTAGCGTGGATTGCATCGGCGCATTTCAGGCTTTTGGGGTCTCGGTGGCCTATCACCTCCGGAGCCAAGCCAAACGCCTGCCAGAAGTCTACTCCAAAGTAGGCTTCCTGATCCAGGTAAGGACATCCGTAGAACAGGATCTGCTTTGTCTGCCATCGGTAATCCACAGGCAACTCGGCGCGTTCTATAATTGAGCGTACGGATCACGGAGAGGTATTTTTGGACGGCACATGAAACTCGCTCCCTTATCCAACAATCCCATCAGCTGCTTTTCAGGACTCGAACTTCAGCGAATGATAATGATAAATAACCTTTTCACTGCAGTTAACCGCGGCAGCTACTTCCCGCCTCTTCGGTCGTGGTTTTCGGAATCGATCCCTGGACCTCTGGACCTTTTGTATACCAATCTCATTCCGCTCAACTGGTGCTCGGCGAAAATCCAGCCTCTGGCCCCCGAGTATAAGCGCATCCGTTCATCAGTTGGTAAATTCTTTAACATTAAACTACAGCTATCCTTATGCAGTGAATATTTATCTACACTTAGGATAATTACTGCTTACTACGCAACTGGGACTACCGATCCACCCTGCAGTGTCGCAAGTGGACCCAATAGCATCCTCGACCTCGTCCTTTAAGCAGCACTGGTACTGCCGCTGCACAAACTCCACCCGGAAAACAAAGTCCTCTATCGAGGCGTGGTCGTCCTCGCCATCGAAGGAAACTCCACACCAACTATCCGGACCTTCTGCTGAATTCCTGTCCCACGTTGGTGTTTTGACGCTGACCCTCACGAAATTTTGCCAATTCCGCAGCACGTCCTCCGGAACGTATCTTGGACTGCTGGTGGTCCGGGAGCTCTTTTGGTGGTGATGGCCTGTGTTTGTCGGTAGTTGCCGACCGAAGACTCTTGGTGGCGACTTTGTGGTGTCAATACCCGGCAGCGCCCTGGTCTTTCAAGGACCACAAAACCTCGTCCTTGCCGGCTTTTTTGCTACGTCTATATCTTTCGGCATGTTTTACAAAAATTAACGTAAAACTTAAAAAAACCAGAAAGGAAGTTAACTTCGGCAAGCCGAGGTTTGTATACCCTTGCAGTTATAAGAAATAATCAATGTTAGTAACACCATGTTCAATTTATAAGGATTGTGCTAGCTTCAGTGATAATTGCGTAAAATTAAATTCGCAATGCTGAAAAGTTAAAATATTCTACATACATAAATAAAATAAAATGATATTCCAAACATTATATGATAATATGTCAGAAAACACCGAAGCTATAATTTGTTTCATATTATTTTCCCACCTATTATCCGATCGTTCCTATGGCAGCTATATGTTGTAGTCGTCCGATTTTGATCAAATTAAATTCGAAATTTAGAACTAATTAAAAAATGTTATTTCCAAGCGTAGAAGGTTATATGTTAAAAAACACGAATGATATAAAAAAAACAATTTTTTTTCCGATTGTTCCTATGGGAGCTATAAGATATAGTTGTCCTCTTTGGCTGGTTCAGACTTATAAACTACCTGCAAAAGAAAGAAGAATTTTGGAAGAGTTTCAGCCCGATAGCTTTAAAAGTGAGAGACTAGTTTGCGTAGACGGACAGAAGGACATGGCTAGATCGGCTCGTCTAGTGATGCTGATCAAGAATATATATACTTTATGGGGTCGGAAACGTCTCCTTCACTTCGTTGCAAACTTCTGCTCTGTCCCGGTCGGTCCCGCTAGGTTCTTGCTCAGATCGCGCTGACAGTCAAGGCTTCCGCCAGAAAGCTGCCTAGCAGTTCACTTTGCTTTACGCCTAGCGCAGACGAACGTTCCACCCGGCTTCACCCTAATGCTTGACGTCCGCGACGCTCCACAATGAGCTCCGCGCGGCGATGGTATCGTGGCTGCCGGAAATGTCTGCTGGCGTCGATGTCGATGTCCTCTGCGCTGTCTCCTGACCAGTGGCTTGTCGTTCTGGCACTCGGGGAGTCGGGCGGTTTCTGTTCGGGAACTTCGCCGGTAATCGCAGGGCTCTCCAGGCGGCCGCCTCTTGAAACCGCAAATCGATCTACCGCTCGTCCGTCACGCTAGGTCCTGCTTGGTCGGGCAAGGTACGCTGGGTCGTAGACAACTTTCCTCCCCAAGCTGACGGTTCTTCGCCGTAGGACTCTTTTGCTTGTCTCTGACAGACCCGCCGGGCGACTCGCTAGGGTGTGGTCGTGACAAAGTTGGAAAACAAACGCCTTGACTTAACCGCGTGATGCCTTCCGGAACTCAGCCACTTTAGTCTCGATTCGGAGATTTCTGATGTCCCAATCCCGAATGTCTCGACGTGGCGATCTTGCTCCTTGTGTGCTTCCCACGGCGCTGCTTCCGACGACTCGCTTGGTTGTGCCTCCGTCGTAGATTACTTGCTTGACTGATTGTCCACTTGGTACTTTAACTGATCTTAAAGGTTTGACTCCTCGTGATCGATAGATCCAGCTGCCAGCGCTCTGCGGCCTCCGGGAACCGTTATTTCCGTTTTGCGCATGGCCCGCTGGATCTCTCCACTCCGGGTCCAAAGTCCGTGCCTCCTGGTTGACCCACTTGTCCTTCACGTAGCGCTTCCAATCGATGCTCCGCCCACTGCTGCCGTCCCGCTTATTCCCGTGATGCTTCTGGCACGCCGCTCCACTGCCGAGATGTGGCCCTTCTTCCCCCGGTCCAAAGTTCACGGGAGAGTCCAAAGTCCGGTGGAGTTCCATTATCCGCTTTTGCACACGGCACTCTTGCCTTGCCCGCGAAGTCTCCATTCTCTCTCGATCTCCATCCTTGGTCTCCAAATTCTCTCGCTCTCCATCCTTGGTCTCCAAACTGTCTCGATCTCCATCCTTGGTCTCCAAACTCTCTCGCTCTCCATCCTTGGTCTCCAAACTCTCTCGTTCTCCATCCAAGTCTCCAAACTCTCCTCGCCGCGCCGCTACTACGCGAATTCGCCGCGTATCTGGTAAGCGGCCGGCCATATGCTGCTGCTTCTATTTGTGGGGAGTTATTCAACTCCTCACATTCCCCCCTTACTTCGGGAAACATTTAAAACTTGTTTCTACTCTCCGGTGTTTCCTTGCATATCCTAGCCTTCTAGTCCATTTGATTCCCGCGGCGCTCCCTCGTTGATCCCGCGATGCTCCCTCGACGCTCTTAACTCTATTGAGTTCCTACAGCGCTGGTCATCCTCCTCGTAGCAACTTTAAATCTCCCGCGCCGATATTTCCCGTGTTTCCACTGGGACATCGATCCCCAGCTCGCTGCTCATTGCTGCGTCCCACTCCTTTCCATGGTTCCTCCGCCTGGTGACACCATCCCTGCGTGATAGATGTTTCTGCGAATATCGATACCGACGGTACGGCGTTGCTACCTGCTCGTTGCGATTTTTCCACCTTGGCCGATATTTCTATTTTCGTGTGCCCATCGATCGACTATCGAGGCGCCCCCTTCCCTGGCTCGTGGTGATTTTGCAACTTTCATAGGTAAGTTTTTTTTGCATTTCTTTCACTCCTTTTCATCTCATCCTTTTCTCCCCTTTCGTCCTCTCTAGCCCTTAGCTCGTCAGCTGTTGGCTGCATCCGACTCCATATTGGCAGCTCTCGAGAGCGGGTGCGGAGAGGTCTTCGAGTTCACTTTGCAACCGGGACAGCAGGTAAGTATTATGATGTTCGTTTCTGCTTCCGGCATTAAGACCCTTTGAATTTCAGGTTGCTGGTGCGGCTTACGCATGCCCCTTTCTTTTTCCAGCCACGTCCCCAATCAACCTTTTGGCCCGTGCCCCTTCCTTTTTTTTTCTCGGGAAACCATTGTTTGTGTGTTTTTTTTTAATGTTTATTTCATTGCGCGAACACCCGGATGCCCGCGACTCCGAGCCTCACCCGGTACCTCCGTCCTCCTTCGTTGACCAGGACGCAACGCCTGCCGCCCTTCCGCCGTGCCGTCGCGTCCGCGGGTGCCTCCTCTATCCCCTCCAGCCATTCGCTCCAAGCGAACTCGCGCCAACCGCCTTCCTCCGTCGAAGTCTGCCGCTGCAACGGGGGTCTTTGGGTGGCCGGTGGCTCGGGCCACACCCAAGGGCCCGTACTCGGTGTCGGCGGGACCCACGCATCCTGCCGGCCTCTCGTCCGGGGATCCCGATGACTCACCTTGGGGACCCCCTCTTCTCATATCCTGGGATCCTCCCTCGTCGATGCCGTCGCGGGCCCCTCTGGCCACGTGCACACCACCGTCTGCTGCCGCCACCGCACGCCCTCGACCACGAATGCCCGCGTGCTGTGTCTTACGTGTGCTGCCGGCACCTCCGTCCGCACCACCGTCTGCTCCTCCGCCTGTGCCTGGTGGGTTGCCTCTTCGTGCGGTTGTGGCTGCTGCTGCGCGGTCGACTGTTCAGAGTACGGTTGCGCATCCGGTTACTCTGGCTCAGCGTATCGCGGCGTGGGTGGCCGGGCCGGCCTCCACGGCGTCGTGGGCAACGGGGCTCCTCCGTCGCTGTCTCGGACCTCGTTCGTGAACCACTCCCCCTCGTAGCGGGGAGTGGGTGGCACCTCGGGCAGCCACCGCGGAGGGGATGGGGCGCAGGTCTCGTCCTCATCCTCGCTCTTCCTTTCCGGACTGGTCTCCTCGGCCGCGTACCTGGGGGTGAGTGGAACCTCCCACGAGTCCTCCACCGGTTCCTCCCACCGGCGTCGCTCTTCCTCCTCCGCCTTCTGCAGACGGGCATGCCATCGCGCCGCTTCGTGGTCCTGACGCAGCCGGACCTGCCACCGCGCCTCCACCTCCGTCGTCCGCTGCTGCTCCTCGTCCGACGGCTCCCGGTCCCGGAACCTCTTCCAAGTTTCCTCGGTGGCCCGGAAGACAGCCTCTGCGTGGCCCCTCGGGAGTTCCGTTCCTTCGACGTCCGTCGTCCCGCGCGGTATCCGGTCGCCCGCCGCCGCTCTCCGGAGCCGCCACTCTCTCTCTTCGACGACGGGATCGCCGACCACCTCCACGTCGCTGTCAGAGCTCACCGCGGGTTCTGGTGCGGAGTCCTCGGCGTGGGTCCGCTCCCTGTAGGGCCGCCATCTTCCTGCGCGCTTCGGACCTTGTGACGCGTGTGGTCATCTTGATTTCCGGACTTGTAATGCTCGACCGTCGCCAGGCTCCCCATACATGAAACCTCGGTTGCGCGCCTTCCTCTTTACCTGGGTGTCCTTCGGGTATTATTGGGTTATCCATGAGGTGTCCTTCGAGTACTATTGGGGTATCCTCTGGGTGACCTTCGGGTATCCTTGGAGTATTATTGGGGTATCCTTGAGGTGTCCTTCGAGTACTATTGGGGTGTCCTCTGGGTGTCCTTCGGGTATCCTTGGGGTATCTTTGGGATATCCCTAGGGTATCCTTCGGGTGTCCTTTGGGTACACTTAGGGTATTGTTGGGGTGTCCTTCCTGTTTGAAGTGATGTGCTTTTGCTACTGTTATTGTCGACCTTGTCCGTGTCCTTCCCGCCTGGCCTAACCACGGATGACTCTGGCTAATGCCCGACGCTGCGGGTGGATCCCTTTATGTTACCCGTATCCTTGTGCCGTTTTGTAAGTGTCCCTTCCGCCTGGCGTAATCGCGGATGACTCTGGCAACTGCCCGACGCTGAATCCTGTTGCCTTGCGGTTGGATCCCTACACGTTACCCGTATCCTTGTGCCGTTTTGTGACCTATATTTATGGTTGATCTTTCTGCGTGGCGTGTGAATGACTCTCGGTTAGGCCTGACGCATAATCCTGTGGTCTCGCAGTCTGGATCAACGTGAAATCCTTATCCATGTCCTTGTGCTATCCTGATTGCCCTTTCCGTGTGGCGTATGGATGACTCTCGCTTCGGCCTGATGCCTAGTCCTGTCGCCTCGTACCTGTCGTTAGACATCTGACGTTTCTGCTGTTGTTGCTTGAGCTCGCCAACGTGAACTGTCCTTTCCTTCACTGGAGAGGCGAAATCTACAAACTGGTAAGGACCATCGTACCTCGGGGCTAGTTTTGCAGCGAATCCTTCAGCCGCTTTGGAGAGGTGATGCTCCTTGGCCCACACTATGTCGCCCACCGCTGGTGACCATTGCCTCCTTCTCAGATTGCAGTGTCTGGCTTGGTCCTGGGACGCCTTTTCCATATTTCGCCGCACGATCTCAAATACCTCTCTCAGTTTGTTGGCATTTTCCTCAGGGGTCTCCGTGCTTGTCTAGTGCCTAGGGTTTCCTTATCATATAGGCTGCTGGGTAGACGTGGTTCCCTGCCCAGGGTAAGAAACGCCGTTGTATGGCCGGTGGATTCCGATGTGCTCGTGTTCACTGCTAGCATAATCTCCGGCCACTTCTCATCCCAATTTCTCTGGTCCTGCCCTGCGAATTGCGCAATCATGATCTTGACCGTTCTATTTGCTCGTTCGGTCGGATTCTCTAGTGGTGTGTATGGTGCGGTGAATTGTTGACTGATACCCATCACAGCCAGGAAACTTTTAAAGATGCGGCTTGCAAACTGAACTCCATTGTCCGTTATGACCACCTTCGGGACCCCGTACCTGGCGATTATGCGCTCCCTAAACGCCTTCTTGAGCGACTCTGCTGTCGCACTGCGCAGGGGAACCAGTTCCGTCCATTTCGAAAATCTTTCTATCATGACCAGCAGCATTTGGTTCCCGTGCTTAGATCTTGGTAGGGGTCCAACGAAGTCTGCACATACCGTGGCCCATGGTTCCTCCGGCACTTGGGTCAACATCTTCCCGGCCGCCTGCATCTGATTGGGCTTAAACCGCATGCAAATCTCGCTTTTTCTTACGTGGGCTCTACGTCTCTATGCATGCCTGGCTAGTAGTATCGGGCTGCCAACCGTGCAATTGTCCTCCGGCTTCCTACGTGTCCCGCATACGGTGCGTCGTGGTTTACCCTCAATACTGTTTCTCGTAGCGACTTTGGGACGCACATCTTCCATGACGCGACGTCTTCACTACATGCTCGGTGAGGTATGTTTCTGTACAGTGTCTTACCATCCATAACATAGTCCGGGTACTTCTGCGGTTGGGTTTTTATCTTTTCGCCCATGTCCTTAATCCAGATACACCCTCCTGAAGTTTTTGTTGCCGATGCCTCTTTTAATCCTCGGAGCGTCTCTGGTAGTGGTTGTCTCGATAATGCGTCGGCCACCACGTTTAGCTCACTTTTTCTGACCGCTATCTCAAAGTCGTACTGTTGTAGCTCCAGGGCCCATCGGGCGATCCTTCCTGAAGGGCTTTCTATGCTGTTGAGCCACTTCAGGGCCATGTGGTCGGTTACTACCTTAAAGTGGTAACCTTCCAGATATGGCCTGAGCTTCCGAATCGCCCAGACGATCGCCAAGCACTCCTTCTCCGTTGTTGAATAGTTCTTCTCCGCGCCGTTCAGTGTTCTGCTCGAATAGGAGATTACTCTTTCGCCCTTTTCGGTGTCCTGGGTCAGTATCGCTCCGATGCCGTAGTCGCTGGCGTCTGTTTGCAGGATGAACGTTCTACTGAAGTCCGGGCATGCGAGCACCGGATCTGCCACGAGTCTTGCCTTTACTTCCTCAAACGACATCTGGTGCTCTGGTGTCCACTCCCACTTACTGCCTTTGCGCAGCAGGTCATTCAGGGGTCTGACGATTCTGGAAAAATCTGGTACAAATCGGCGGTGCCACGACGCTACTCCTAGGTATTGCCGGAGTTCTTTGACGGTCGATGGCGGTTCCAGTTCGACGATGGCGGCTACTTTTTCTGGAGCTGTTCCTATTCCCTCGCTAGTCACTCGATGTCCCAGGTACAGCAGTTCCTTTTTACAGAATTTGCATTTTTCTGGATTCAGCCTCAGGTTTGCCTCCTTTAGACGCCGAAACACTTCCCTCAGGTTTCTTTTGTGTTCTTCCAGCGTGCGACCGATGACAATTATGTCATCCTAATAAGCGAATGCGTGAGGTGACATCTCGGGGCCAATTACTTGGTCCAAAACTCGCTGAAACGTTGTCGACGCCGAGTGAAGTCCGAACGGCATTACCCTCCACATACCTTACCCAAACATACCTTTGCCTGGTACCGTGAACGCCGTATATTGCATGCTACTCTCTTCCAATGGGATCTGCCAGTATCCATCCTTCAGGTCCAAACTGCTGATGTACCGCGCTTCCCTTAGTTGATCTAGGATGTAGTTTATGCGGGGCATTGGGTAGGCATCCTTCACTGACTTCGCGTTGATCTGTCTGAAGTCGACACACAGTCTCTACTTGCCTGTCTTCTTTTTCACCATCACGATGGGGGAGCTTTGAATGCTCTATGAACCCCATTTGGAGAAGCTCGTCCTCCTTTGCGTTGATTTCCCCTTGAATTTTTGGGTTCTTCGGGTAGTATCTCTGCTTGATTGGCTTGTCATCCTTCATTTTGATCTGGTGTTCTGCCATATTCGATGTTCCCGTCATTGTGCTGAAGTGTGCCAGCTCTGCTTCAAGGAACGCTGTAGTATCGTCCAACTCGTTTTCTTGTTGAACGACTGCTACTGATAGCTTCTCCTCGAGCCATCCATTGTGTCGGTCCCTGGCTGGTATTATTATCTCGTGTCCAGCACACCTTATCTCGGTTCCGACTTGTTTCAGGAAGTTCCATCCCAACACTAATGGATCCACTACTCCGGGTAAAATCAACAGGCTCATGGTCACTTGTTTGTAGCCGAATTTGACCTCCGCCTCGAGCTGCGCATCAATTCCGCTGCACCTTCCATCTGCCAACCTAACTTGCCGTCTCGTCTTTGTAATCCTTCCTAGAGCAGCAATATTGTCCGCCAATTCTTCGCTAACGAAGCTTACCGTTGCTTTAGTGTCGATTGTGGCTTTCTAGCTGTTCCCACCAATCATCACAGCTGCGGACAACTGCTGCTCCTCCTCGATTAGCTTACCCGTTAGTTTGGAGAGGTGGTATAGTGCGATCCCCGCTCGCCTCTCTGCGGCTCAGATCGCTGGCCATTTCCCGATCGTTGGCAGCAATCGACGCTCCTGACACCCACCTTGCCGCATATCCAGCAAAATAACAGACGCTGGTTTCGACATCCTCTAGCCCAGTGTCCGTTCCCACCGCATTTTCGACAGGCCTCCTGCGGGTCTGTAATATGGGTTGCATCTTATGGCCTCTGTGTGTTGCTTGGCGGCCTCCACAAGGTATTGTTTGGCTGTCTTTGTTGCTGTGGGGGTGGTGTCCAATGGCCTCCGCGTGGTGCGTCTGTTGCCTGCTGTCGTCTGGCTCGGTGTGGTGGTGTCGTGGTTATCTGCCTCCTCGCATCTTCTGCATGTCACCTGTGTTGTCTTGGAGAACTTGTTCTCCTGTGCGAAGACTTCCCGTTCCTTTTCAAGTTCTTCGTACTCATCGGCTAGGATCATTAGCGTGTCCAGGTCCGACACTTTGTATGATCTTAAGAAAATCCATAGGCTTGGGGTGCAGTTCCCTTTAATGACCCTAAACGTCTCTTTCGTAGAGTAGTTAAGTGGCCTCACCATCGTCTGCATGTCGATCATGTAGTCCTTGAACGACTCACTGAAGCCTTGCTTCCGTTGCCGGACCTGGTCCGCCAGCCTGGTGAAGAAATCTCTTGGCAGAATATATGTGTGGAAGCTTTCTATGAACTCTGCCCAGGTACTCCATTGCTTGTTGTTGGCGATGAACCATTTCAAAGCCTTTCCTTTTAGCAACTCCGGCATCGCTCGAGGGATCATACCATGATCCAAGCCGTACGTGTTGGCGGGCCATTCTACCTGCTCCAGGAACTCGAATGGTTTTTCCGCCCCGTCGAATCTGAACGACCATTCGCGGACCTGTTTAGCGACCTTTGCATAGTCCAACTGGCTTGGTCTCTGGGTCAGCGCTGTTGTTTTCTTATCTTGGCTTGATTCTCTCCTGTGGGCCTCTTTTTGCATGTTGTCAATGCTCAGGCTTGCCACCAGGTTGTCCCCTTCAGAGTTCGTTAACGTAATGCTTGGGCCGGCTCTGTCGTGGTATGTCGTCTCCAGCTCGGCCCAGATGTCGACGAGTTGTGGATCGTTCTCTGTTTCTGAGTAGTATTCCGATAGTGCCTTCCCATGTCTTCCAGCCTTCTTCTAGTCCTCCTTCTTGAGGCGGTAAATCCACTTCTTTCCCATTTTTATTGTGCTGTTCTCACTGTTGGGACAATCACATTGGGCGCCAGATGTAACGAACTGATTTTTGTGTCTGGCGATGAACCATTTCAAAGCCTTTCCTTTTAGCAACTCCGGCATCGCTCGAGTGATCATACCATGATCCAAGCCGTACGTGTTGGCGGGCCATTCTACCTGCTCCAGGAACTCGAATGGTTTTTCCGCCCCGTCGAATCTGAACGACCATTCGCGGACCTGTTTAGCGACCTTTGCATAGTCCAACTGGCTTGGTCTCTGGGTCAGCGCTGTTGTTTTCTTATCTTGGCTTGATTCTCTCCTGTGGGCCTCTTTTTGCATGTTGTCAATGCTCAGGCTTGCCACCAGGTTGTCCCCTTCAGAGTTCGTTAACGTAATGCTTGGGCCGGCTCTGTCGTGGTATGTCGTCTCCAGCTCGGCCCAGATGTCGACGAGTTGTGGATCGTTCTCTGTTTCTGAGTAGTATTCCGATAGTGCCTTCCCATGTCTTCTAGCCTTCTTCTAGTCCTCCTTCTTGAGGCGGTAAATCCACTTCTTTCCCATTTTTATTGGGCTGTTCTCACTGTTGGGACAATCACATTGGGCGCCAGATGTAACGAACTGATTTTTGTGTCTGCTCGCTACGAGATTCGTGCGGCTAGCTCAGAAGATTGTGTGTTCGTCCCACCAAATTTATATGACGTGATTGCCCCGTAGATCAGTGAGAAAACAAAGGGTTCAAATGGTAACAGTGGGATTTATTCTCCTGGTATTAGTACAGCGGGTGTGTGGCTGGACTGGCTTCGGTATCTCCTGGCTCTGGTTCCGCCCGCTGCTGGCGCTCCTCTTTCTGGCTCCTCGACGCGTTGACTCGTCCTCCTCTGGATCCTGGGTCTCGGGATGCTCGTAGTGGCTGCCTCTGCTTGCTTGCCGACGCGCTGCCTCGGGGTCGCTTGTTGCGCCTTAGACTCGCAGAGAGTTCGGCCTTGTGGGCTTAATGAAGCGTCACAGTTCTCAGACTAAGGTGAACAAGCCTTGCTCTCCAGGCCGACGCCTTTCGAGGCAATACCTGTCCCTTGCTATGTCCCGAACGGTCCCGCTAGGTTCTTGCTCAGATCGCGCTGACAGTCAAGGCTTCCGCCAGGAAGCTGCCTAGCAGTTCACTTTGCTTTACGCCTAGCGCAGACGAACGTTCCACCCGGCTTCACCTTAATGCTTGACGTCCGCGACGCTCCCCAATGAGCTCCGCGCGGCGATGGTAACGTGGCTGCCGGAAATGTCTGCTGTCGTCGCTGTCGATGTCCTCTGCGCTGTCTCCTGACCAGTGGCTTGTCGTTCTGGCACTCGGGGAGTTGGGCGATTGCTGTTCGGAAACTTCGCCGGTAATCGCAGGGCTCTCCAGGCGGCCGCCTCTTGAAACCGCAAATCGATCTACCGCTCGTCCGTCACGCCAGGTCCTGCTTGGTCGGGCAAGGTACGCTGGGTCGTAGACAACTTTCCTCCCCAAGCTGACGGTTCTTCGTCGTAGGACTCTTTTGCTTGTCTCTGACAGACTCGTGACAAAGCTGGAAAACAAACGCCTTGACTTAGCCGCGTGATGCCTTCCGGAATTCAGCCACTTGTGTCTCAATTCGGAGATTTCTGATGTCCCAAACCCGAATGTCTCGACGTGGCGATCTTGCTTCTTGTGTGCTTCCCACGGCGCTGCTTCCGACGACTTGCTTGGTTGTGGCTCTCTCGTAGATTACTTGCATGACTGACTGTTCACTTGGTACTTTAACTGATCTTGGAGGTTCGACTCCTCGTGATCGACTGATCTAGCTGCCAGCGCTCTGCGACCTTATATAGGGCCTCCGGGAACCGTTATTTCCCTTTTGCGCATGGCCCGCAGGATCTCTCCACTCCGGGTCCAAAGTCCGTGCCTCGTGGTTGACCCACTTGTCCTTCACGTACCGCTTCCAATCGATGCTCCGCCCACTGCTGCCGTCCCGCTGATTCCCGTGATGCTTGTGGCACGCCTGTGTGCCGCTTCACTGCCGAGATGTGGCACTTCTTCTCCCGGTCCAAAGTTCACGGGAGAGTCCAAAGTCCGGTGGAGTTCCGTTATCCGCTTTTGCACACGGCACTCTTGCCTTGCCCGCGAAGTCACCGTTCTCTTTCGATCTCCATCCTTGGGCTTTATATTCGAAGTCCCGCTTATGTTGCAATCCTATTGTCCTCTCCCTCACTCCTATGGCTGGAGTTGGCGCGTGCCAGTTTTTCGTGGGGAGTTCTCGCTTTGTGTGTGTGTGTGAGGTGAGCTTTGGGCTCGCTAGCAGTGGGTGTTCCGCTTGACTATCGTGTGTGGGTGTTCGTGCCTAATCTTAACCTATGATTAATACTAAACTTATCTACTAATACGATTAATACTAAACTGCTAATACTTTTATTTGTGAGGAGCCGTATGGTTCCTTACATTCCCCTCCTACTTCGGGGGGCGTTGCGAAATAGTGATCTCGTCCCGCTTATTGATGTGGACCCGGATGATGTGGCGGTTCCCCTCCACCCTGATGCGCCAATGTGGTGGGCCACTCCTCGCCCTCCGGCGTTGCGCAACGCCGCTGCGTCCTGCGCAGGTGCGGCTTCTGCTTGGTCCTGGGCCGGGAGATCTACACCGTCCTGTTCGAGGGATCGTTTTTGCTGCTCCACCCAGTCCATCTCTTCCGCCCAGCTCGCGAAAATGGGTGGTTAGGCACCTTTGTCTTCATCGTCCGCCTCTGTGGCTGTAACCTTGGTGTTGGGCTGCTCGTCTGCCACCAGGGCTGGCATCTTCTGATCGGCGTCACCTCCAGTGGGTTCGAGGAACGCCTCCAGGCCTGGCATCTCCTCATCGGCGTCGCCTCCAGTGGGTTCGAGAAACGCCTCCAAGGCTGGCATCTCCTCATCGGCGTCGCCTCCAGTGAGTTCGAGGAACACCTCCAGCCAGGCTCGGGTGGCTCGCCGCAGTTGCCTACGACTGCCTTGCTGCGCTGGTGGGTGTAGGGGCGTGTGTACCCACGGTTGCTCCTCACCACCGTCTCTCTCGGAGTATATTGGGCTCTCGCGATAGAGCTCCTCCCGGACCCGAGTCTTAAACGGGCTTTCGTTCCCGGTGCTGCTCGTGCCGGAGTCTACCGTGCTCTCCAGGCTGCTTAACTCCCACTCACCCGCTCTCTCCTCTCCGGAAGAGGCTGGTGTCGGCGGAGCGGTGGGACGGTTGTCCTCGCCATCGGTGGTGACGATGCCTTCCGGGGTCGGGGTCTAATCCCGAGATGCCCCGCTGTCGGCTGGTCATGGCACTCCAACAGCACCCGCGGTCGGTGTTCTTTGGCCACACACAGCTTCCCTGGCACGGATTCCTCATCGTCGGGCCGTGATCGTATATGTCGATATAACTGCTCGTTCTCGTATACGTAGTCCGGGAAATCTTCTGGTTTTTCCTGTACTAGTTTTAGCATCCGCTGGTACCAAGTTTTCTCGGGGGCGTCTTCCTGAATCCTGTGTATTACATCTAAAGGCTGTCGGCGCAAAGCATCTGCGACTATGTTTTGGTATCCGCGTCTGTATTGGGCGTCAAACTGATACTGTTGCAGCTTTAACGACAAGCGCGCTATTCGGCCAGTGGGGCTATCGATTGAGTTAAGCCACTTCAGCGCGAGGTGGTCTGTTCTTACTTCAAATCGATACCCTTCCAAATAACAACGTAACTTCCTGATGACCCATACAATGGCCAGACACTCCTTCTCTGTGGCCGAATAATTCTCTTTAGCGGCGATGAGACGTCGGCTAGCAAATGCGATGACGCGCTCCGTGCCTTGGATTTTCTGAGTTAAGACGGCTCCAAGACCTATGTCGCTGGCATCGGTTTGAAGGACAAATTTCTCGCTGAAATCCGGGCATGCCAGCACGGGTGCCTCCGTGAGTTTCCTTTTAGGTTCCCCGAATGCATCTTGTTGCTCCTGCTGCCATTGCCACTGTCTCCTTTTCTTGAGAAGTCCGGACATGGGCTGTACAATGCTCGCGAAGTTAGGTACAAATCGCCTGTACCAAGAGGCGATTCCGAGACAGCGTCGTAATTCCTTGCATGTGGTGTGTGGACTCAGTTGGCGCACGGCCGCGATCTTCTCAGGATCCTTGTGGATTCCTTCCTCGCTAATGACATGTCCTAAATATACTAGACTACGCTTGAAGAAACTGCATTTCTTCGAATTGAGGCGAAGGTTCGCCTTTCGTAGCCGTTGGAATACTTCCTGTCGGTGAAGATCATGCTCCTCGAGTGTGGCTCCTATGACAATAATGTCATCCAAGTACGCAAATGCATGGGTCTCCAGGTCAGGTCCTATAACACTATCGAGTGCTCGCTGAAACGTCGCTGTTGCCGAGTGTAGGCCGAACGGCATGACCTTCCAGTGATAGAGTCCTCTCCCTGGCACTGTAAAGGCTGTGCACTCGCGACTAGCCTTGGCCACCGGGATCTGCCAGTACCCACTCTTTAAATATAGGGTAGATATATACTCCGCGTGTCGTAGCCGTTCTAGTATGTGAGCTATCCTAGGTAATGGGTATGCGTCTGGTACCGAATGGGCATTTAGTTGCCGAAACTCAACGCATAATCCCATTTTTCCTGATTTCTTGCCTACTAGTACAATTGGGGCGCTATGTGGACTCCGTGAAGGCTCTATACAATCGGTGCGCAACAGTTCGTCAATCTGTTCATCTATAATCTTCTGCATCGCCGGGTTCTTTGGGAAATATCTCTGTATGATTGGCTTGTCATCGCGCATTGTGTACTGTGCTCGGCGATATGTGACACACCGGCCAACCCTTCATGGGGGATTCATCCTTGTAATCTCCGTCCGCTCCCCGAGGGGGCGAAGACTCCTCTCGTTTCCCGATCGAAGGGTACGGCAGCATTGCAGTGGGCCTTCGTTCCCGGTGCTGCTCGTGCCGGAGTCTACCGTGCTCTCCAGGCTGCTTAACTCCCACTCACCCGCGCTCTCCTCTCCGGAAGCGGCTGGTGTCGGCGGAGCGGTGGGACGGTTGTCCTCGCCGTCGGTGGTGACGATGCCTTCCGGGGTCGGCTTGGTCAGCCCGCTTGACGTATTGGTCGGCTCGCTTGGCATGTTGGTGTCCGCCTCGTTGTCGCCCTTCTCCCAAGGGTACTCCAGCAAGACGCCATTCTCCAGCCGCCATAGGTGGGGCACGCTTCGGTCTAGCGCGGCTTCCGTGGGCTCGGGCCCGGGGCAGGGTCCGATGGCCTCCTCCACGCACTTGATCATGTGCCACCAATCAGGGGAATTCCCCGTCGTCGAATATGTGAAGAGACAATAAATTAGTTTTTGGTTTTCCAAAGTGGTCTACCGATCGTTTTGTACGTAACAAGACGGATCATGATGGACTAAGACGGGTCAATTAGTGGTTAGTTTTCCGGAGGGTTAGTTTGTGCAGCACTTCCCCCTTAGGGGAGTAAGGACGTTGGGAAGGCGCACCTCCCATCAGTGGCCTGTCTCGTAAATTGCTCGTAGCTTATTCTACGGTATCCACAGGATCTTCGTGGTCATCGTGCTTCTGTTGTGTTAGTTCCTGGGTTCCTCTGGGACAGGTTGCCTCTTTCAGGTCGGCCAGTGCTGCGGTTCTGCGTTGTCTTCCGTGGACTTGCTGAAGTCGTACTATTATGGGCGCGATAAACTTGACGACTTTGTATGGCCCTTCGTATTTGGGCACGAGCTTGGCGGTGAAGTTGTCCACTGCCTTGGACAAGTGATGTCGTCTGAGAAATACCAAGGATCCTAATGTGGGTTTCCATGCGTGCCGGCGGAGATCATAATGTCTCCTCTGTTCTTGTGAAGCTCTCTGTGGAGCATCGTCACCACCGACGGCGAGGACAACCGTCCCACCGCTCCGCAGACACCAGCCTCTTCAACTCAACCCATTTCGAAAACGCGTCGAAGAATACCAGTAGCATACTTTTCCCACTCTTGAATCGCGGGAGGGGCCCAATAAAATCTGCACAGATCGTGTCAAAGGGCTCACTGATCTGTCTGGTTCACATTTTACCGGCCGGCTTGTTCTGGCCTACCCTATATCGCTGTCACGTATCGCACTTACAGACGTATCTAGCGACATCGCGGAAGAGTCCTGGCCAGTAGTAACGCTGGGCAACCTGTGTGGTTGTCTTTCTAATCCCGAGATGCCCCGCCGTCGGCTGGTCATGGCACTCCAACAGCACCCGCGGTCGGTGTTCTTTGGCCACACACAGCTTCCATGGCACGGATTCCTCATCGTCGGGCCGTGATCCTATATGTCGATATAATTGCTCGTTCTCGTATACGTAGTCCGGGAAATCTTCTGGTTTTTACTGTACTAGCTTTAGCATCCGCTGGTACCAAGTTTTCTCGGGGGCGTCTTCCTGAATCCTGTGTATTACATCTAAAGGCTGTCGGCGCAAAGCATCTGCGACTATGTATTGGTATCCGCGTCTGTATTGGGCGTCAAACTGATACTGTTGCAGCTTTAACGACAAGCGCGCTATTCGGCCAGTGGGGCTATCGATTGAGTCAAGCCACTTCAGCGCGAGGTGGTCTGTTATTACTTCAAATCGATACCCTTCCAAATAACAACGTAACTTCCTGATGACCCATACAATGGCCAGACACTCCTTCTCTGTGGCCGAATAATTCTCTTTAGCGGCGATGAGACGTCGGCTAGCAAATGCGATGACGCGCTCCGTGCCTTGGATTTTCTGAGTTAAGACGGCTCCTAGACCTATGTCGCTGGCATCGGTTTGAAGGACAAATTTCTCGCTGAAATCCGGGCATGCCAGCACGGGTGCCTCCGTGAGTTTCCTTTTAGGTTCCTCGAATGCATCTTGTTGCTCCTGCTGCCATTGCCACTGTCTCCTTTTCTTGAGAAGTCCGGACATGGGCTGTACAATGCTCGCGAAGTTAGGTACAAATCGCCTGTACCAAGAGGCGATTCCGAGACAGCGTCGTAATTCCTTGCATGTGGTGTGTGGACTCAGTTGGCGCACGGCCGCGATCTTCTCAGGATCCTTGTGGATTCCTTCCTCGCTAATGACATGGCCTTAATATACTAGACTACGCTTGAAGAAACTGCATTTCTTCGAATTGAGGCGAAGGTTCGCCTTTCGTAGCCGTTGGAATACTTCCTGTAGGTGAAGATCATGCTCCTCGAGTGTGGCTCCTATGACAATAATGTCATCCAAGTACGCGAATGCATGGGGCTCCAGGTCAGGTCCTATAACACTATCGAGTGCTCGCTGAAACGTCGCTGGTGCCGAGTGTAGGCCAAACGGCATGACCTTCCATTGATAGAGTCCTCTCCCTGGCACTGTAAAGGCTGTGCACTCGCGACTAGCCTTGGCCACCGGGATCTGCCAGTACCCACTCTTTAAATCTAGGGTAGATATATACTCCGCGTGTCGTAGCCGTTCTAGTGTGTGAGTTATCCTAGGTAATGGGTATGCGTCTGGTACCGAATGGGCATTTAGTTGCCGAAACTCAACGCATAATCCCATTTTTCCTCATTTCTTGCCTACTAGTACAATTGGGGCGCTATGTGGACTCCGTGAAGGCTCTATACAATCGGTGCGCAACAGTTCGTCAATCTGTTCATCTATAATCTTCTGCATCGCCGGGTTCTTTGGGAAATATCTCTGTATGATTGGCTTGTCATCGCGCATTGTGGTACTGTGCTCGGCGATATGGGACACACCGGCCAACCCTTCATGGGGGATTCATCCTTGTAATCTCCGCCCGCTCCCCGAGGGGGCGAAGACTCCTCTCGTTTCCCGATCGAAGGGTACGGCAGCATTGCAGTGGGCCTTTGTTCCCGGTGCTGCTCGTGCCGGAGTCTACCGTGCTCTCCAGGCTGCTTAACTCCCACTCACCCGCGCTCTCCTCTCCGGAAGAGGCTGGTGTCGGCGGAGCGGTGGGACGGTTGTCCTCGCCGTCGGTGGTGACGATGCCTTCCGGGGTCGGCTTGGTCAGCCCGCTTGACGTATTGGTCGGCTCGCTTGGCATGTTGGTGTCCGCCTCGTTGTCGCCCTTCTTCCAAGGGTACTCCAGCAAGACGCCATTCTCCAGCCGCCATAGGTGGGGCACGCTTCGGTCTAGCGCGGCTTCCGTGGGCTCGGGCCCGGGGCAGGGTCCGATGGCCTCCTCCACGCACTTGATCATGTGCCACCAATCAGGGGAATTCCCCGTCGTCGAATCTGTGAAGAGACAATGGATTAGTTTTGGGTTTTCCAAAGTGGTCTACCTATCGTTTTGTACGTAGTTAGACGGGTCATGATGGACTAAGACGGGTCAATTAGTGGTTAGTTTTCCGGAGGGTTAGTTTGTGCAGCACTTCCCCCTTAGGGGAGTAAGGACGTTGGGAAGGCGCACCTCCCATCAAGTGGCCCTCACTGACTCCGCGTTTGCTCCTTTCTCAGTGGCCTATCTCGTAAATTGCTCGTAGCTTATTCTACGGTATCCACAGGATCTTCGTGGTCATCATGCTTCTGTTGTGTTAGTTCCTGGGTTCCTCTTGAACAGGTTGCCTCTTTCAGGTCGGCCAGTGCTGCGGTTCTGCGTTGTCTTCCGTGGACTTTCTGAAGTCGTACTATTATGGGCGCGATAAACTTGACGACTTTGTATGGCCCTTCGTATTTGGGCACGAGCTTGGCGGTGAAGTTGTCCACTGCCTTGGACAAGTGATGTCGTCTGAGAAATACCAAGGATCCTAATGTGGGTTTCCATGCGTGCCGGCGGAGATCATAATGTCTCCTCTGTTCTTGTGAAGCTCTCTGTGGAGTATCGTCACCACCGACGGCGAGGACAACCGTCCCACCGCTCCGCCGACACCAGCCTCTTCAACTCAACCCATTTCAAAAACGCGTCGAAGAATACCAGTAGCATACTTTTCCCACTCTTGAATCGCGGGAGGGGCCCAATAAAATCTGCACAGATCGTGTCAAAGGGCTCACTGATCTGTCTGGTTCACATTTTACCGGCCGGCTTGTTCTGGCCTACCCTATACCGCTGTCACGTATCGCACTTACGGACTTATCTAGCGACATCGCGGAAGAGTCCTGGCCAGTAGTAACGCTGGGCAACCTGTGTGGTTGTCTTTCTAATCCCGAGATGCCCCGCTGTCGGCTGGTCATGGCACTCCAACAGCACCCGCGGTCGGTGTTCTTTGGCCACACACAGCATCCCTGGCACGGATTCCTCATCGTCGGGCCGTGATCCTATATGTCGATATAATTGCTCGTTCTCGTATACGTAGTCCGGAAAATCTTCTGGTTTTTCCTGTACTAGTTTTAGCATCCGCTGGTACCAAGTGTTCTCGGGGGCGTCTTCCTGAATCCTGTGTATTACATCTAAAGGCTGTCGGCGCAAAGCATCTGCGACTATGTTTTGGTATCCGCGTCTGTATTGGGCGTCAAACTGATACTGTTGCAGCTTTAACGACAAGCGCGCTATTCGGCCAGTGGGGCTATCGATTGAGTTAAGCCACTTCAGCGCGAGGTGGTCTGTTATTACTTCAAATCGATACCCTTCCAAATAACAACGTAACTTCCTGATGACCCATACAATGGGCAGACACTCCTTCTCTGTGGCCGAATAATTTTCTTTAGCGGCGATGAGACGTCGGCTAGCAAATGCGATGACGCGCTCCGTGCCTTGGATTTTCTGAGTTAAGACGGCTCCTAGACCTATGTCGCTGGCATCGGTTTGAAGGACAAATTTCTCGCTGAAATCCGGGCATGCCAGCACGGGTGCCTCCGTGAGTTTCCTTTTAGGTTCCTCGAATGCATCTTGTTGCTCCTGCTGGCATTGCCACTGTCTCTTTTTCTTGAGAAGTCCGGACATGGGCTGTACAATGCTCGCGAAGTTAGGTACAAATCGCCTGTACCAAGAGGCGATTCCGAGACAGCGTCGTAATTCCTTGCATGTGGTGTGTGGACTCAGTTGGCGCACGGCCGCGATCTTCTCAGGATCCTTGTGGATTCCTTCCTCGCTAATAACATGTCCTAAATATACTAGACTACGCTTGAAGAAACTGCATTTCTTCGAATTGAGGCGAAGGTTCGCCTTTCGTAGCCGTTGGAATACTTCCTGTAGGTGAAGATCATGCTCCTCGACTGTGGCTCTTATGACAATAATGTCATCCAAGTACGCAAATGCATGGGGCTCCAGGTCAGGTCCTATAACACTATCGAGTGCTCGCTGAAACGTCGCTGGTGCCGAGTGTAGGCCAAACGGCATGACCTTCCAGTGATAGAGTCCTCTCCCTGGCACTATAAAGGCTGTGATCTGCCAGTACCCACTCTTTAAATCTAGGGTAGATATATACTCCGCGTGTCGTAGCCGTTCTAGTGTGTGAGTTATCCTAGGTAATGGGTATGCGTCTGGTACCGAATGGGCATTTAGTTGCCGAAACTCAACGCATAATCCCATTTTTCCTGATTTCTTGCCTACTAGTACAATTGGGGCGCTATGTGGACTCCGTGAAGGCTCTATACAATCGGTGCGCAACAGTTCGTCAATCTGTTCATCTATAATCTTCTGCATCGCCGGGTTCTTTGGGAAATATCTCTGTATGATTGGCTTGTCATCGCGCATTGTGATACTGTGCTCGGCGATATGGGACACACCGGCCAACCCTTCATGGGGGATTCATCCTTGTAATCTCCGTCCGTTCCCCGAGGGGGCGAAGACTCCTCTCGTTTCCCAATCGAAGGGTACGGCAGCATTGCAGTGGGCCTTCGTTCCCGGTGCTGCTCGTGCCGGAGTCTACCGTGCTCTCCAGGCTGCTTAACTCCCACTCACCCGCGCTCTCCTCTCCGGAAGAGGCTGGTGTCGGCGGAGCGGTGGGACGGTTGTCCTCGCCGTCGGTGGTGACGATGCCTTCCGGGGTCGGCTTGGTCAGCCCGCTTGACGTATTGGTCGGCTCGCTTGGCATGTTGGTGTCCGCCTCGTTGTCGCCCTTCTTCCAAGGGTACTCCAGCAAGACGCCATTCTCCAGCCGCCATAGGTGGGGCACGCTTCGGTCTAGCGCGGCTTCCGTGGGCTCGGGCCCGGGGCAGGGTCCGATGGCCTCCTCCACGCACTTGATCATGTGCCACCAATCAGGGGAATTCCCCGTCGTCGAATCTGTGAAGAGGCAATGGATTAGTTTTGGGTTTTCCAAGGTGGTCTACCTATCGTTTTTTACGTAGTTAGACGGGTCATGGTGGACTAAGACGGGTCAATTAGTGGTTAGTTTTCCGGAGGGTTAGTTTGTGCAGCACTTCCCCCTTAGGGGAGTAAGGACGTTGGGAAGGCGCACCTCCCATCAAGTGGCCCTCACTGACTCCGCGTTTGCTCCTTTCTCAGTGGCCTATCTCGTAAATTGCTCGTAGCTTATTCTACGGTATCCACAGGATCTTCGTGGTCATCGTGCTTCTGTTGTGTTAGTTCCTGGGTTCCTCTGGGACAGGTTGCCTCTTTCAGGTCGGCCAGTGCTGCGGTTCTGCGTTGTCTTCCGTGGACTTGCTGAAGTCGTACTATTATGGGCGCGATAAACTTGACGACTTTGTATGGCCCTTCGTATTTGGGCACGAGCTTGGCGGTGAAGTTGTCCACTGCCTTGGACAAGTGATGTCGTCTGAGAAATACCAAGGATCCTAATGTGGGTTTCCATGCGCGCCGGCGGAGATCATAATGTCTCCTCTGTTCTTGTGAAGCTCTCTGTGGAGCATCGTTACCACCGACGGCGAGGACAACCGTCCCACCGCTCCGCCGACACCAGCCTCTTCAACTCAACCCATTTCGAAAACGCGTCGAAGAATACCAGTAGCATACTTTTCCCACTCTTGAATCGCGGGAGGGGCCCAATAAAATCTGCACAGATCGTGTCAAAGGGCTCACTGATCTGTCTGGTTCACATTTTACCGGCCGGCTTGTTCTGGCCTACCATATACCGCTGTCACGTATCGCACTTACGGACTTATCTAGCGACATCGCGGAAGAGTCCTGGCCAGTAGTAACGCTGGGCCACCTGTGTGGTTGTCTTTCTAATCCCGAGATGCCCCGCTGTCGGCTGGTCATGGCACTCCAACAGCACCCGCGGTCGGTGTTCTTTGGCCACACACAGCTTCCCTGGCACGGATTCCTCATCGTCGGGCCGTGATCGTATGTGTCGATATAAATGCTCGTTCTCGTATACGTAGTCCGGAAAATCTTCTGGTTTTTCCTGTACTAGTTTTAGCATCCGCTGGTACCAAGTGTTCTCGGGGGCGTGTTCCTGAATCCTGTGTATTACATCTAAAGGCTGTCGGCGCAAAGCATCTGCGACTATGTTTTGGTATCCGCGTCTGTATTGGGCGTCAAACTGATACTGTTGCAGCTTTAACGAAAAGCGCGCTATTCGGCCAGTGGGGCTATCGATTGAGTTAAGCCACTTCAGCGCGAGGTGGTCTGTTATTACTTCAAATCGATACCCTTCCAAATAACAACGTAACTTCCTGATGACCCATACAATGGCCAGACACTCCTTCTCTGTGGCCGAATAATTCTCTTTAGCGGCGATGAGACGTCGGCTAGCAAATGCGATGACGCGCTCCGTGCCTTGGATTTTCTGAGTTAAGACGGCTCCTAGACCTATGTCGCTGGCATCGGTTTGAAGGACAAATTTCTCGCTGAAATCCGGGCATGCCAGCACGGGTGCCTCCGTGAGTTTCCTTTTAGGTTCCTCGAATGCATCTTGTTGCTCCTGCTGCCATTGCCACTGTCTCCTTTTCTTGAGAAGTCCGGACATGGGCTGTACAATGCTCGCGAAGTTAGGTACAACTCGCCTGTACCAAGAGGCGATTCCGAGACAGCGTCGTAATTCCTTGCATGTGGGGTGTGGACTCAGTTGGCGCACGGCCGCGATCTTCTCAGGATCCTTGTGGATTCCTTCCTCGCTAATGACATGTCTTAAATATACTAGACTACGCTTGAAGAAACTGCATTTCTTCGAATTGAGGCGAAGGTTCGCCTTTCGTAGCCGTTGGAATACTTCCTGTAGGTGAAGATCATGCTCCTCGAGTGTGGCTCCTATGACAATAATGTCATCCAAGTACGCGAATGCATGGGGCTCCAGGTCAGGTCCTATAACACTATCGAGTGCTCGCTGAAACGTCGCTGGTGCCGAGTGTAGGCCAAACGGCATGACCTTCCAGTGATAGAGTCCTCTCCCTGGCACTATAAAGGCTGTGATCTGCCAGTACCCACTCTTTAAATCTAGGGTAGATATATACTCCGCGTGTCGTAGCCGTTCTAGTGTGTGAGTTATCCTAGGTAATGGGTATGCGTCTGGTACCGAATGGGCATTTAGTTGCCGAAACTCAACGCATAATCCCATTTTTCCTGATTTCTTGCCTACTAGTACAATTGGGGCGCTATGTGGACTCCGTGAAGGCTCTATACAATCGGTGCGCAACAGTTCGTCAATCTGTTCATCTATAATCTTCTGCATCGCCGGGTTCTTTGGGAAATATCTCTGTATGATTGGCTTGTCATCGCGCATTGTGATACTGTGCTCGGCGATATGGGACACACCGGCCAACCCTTCATGGGGGATTCATCCTTGTAATCTCCGTCCGCTCCCCGAGGGGCGAAGACTCCTCTCGTTTCCCGATCGAAGGCGAAGGCAGCATTCTCGGGTGTATATCCCACGGCGTTCACAATTCCAACAGAAAACAAGGAAGAACGCTATAGTCGAGTACCTCGACTATCAGATACCCGTTAATCAGCTAATGGGACCGAAGGGAAATGGAGATATGCAAGAAGCAAAGCGAGATTGAAATGCGCCAGCTACCGGCGGTAGACAGATTTAAGCGTTATGGGCGTTTTTTGATCAATCGATAGGTATTGACGAGACCAATACATTTCAGTTAAAATTTTCTATCTAGCATCAAAACTGTAGGAGTTACAGTTTTGGGCGGTTTGTGGGCGTTAGAGTGGGCGTGGCAGTCTACTGAAACAAACTTGCGCTGCGTAAGAAGCTCAGGAATCTGTACGCCAAATCTCAAAAGCCCAGCTCCCATAGTTTCCGAGATCACAGCGTTCATCCGGACAGACAGACGGACTGACGGACATGGCTAGATCGACTCGGCTAGTGATCCTGATCAAGAATATATATACTTTTTGGGGTCGGAAACGCTTCCTTCTGCCTGTTACATACTTTCCGACGAATCTAGTATCCCCTTTAGTCTACGAGTAACGGGTATAAAATCACCAATTAATTTGAGGTTTCGGCAAAAGAGGACAAAGTCGGGTTTTCGGCGTGTAAATCACTTAATGTCAAACAAACGCTGCAAGGACTCGCTGGTCACTCGACGACATCTAGTCGGGGTCACGAAAGAGGACACGATAATTATAGAGAAATCGAAGTGGAATAAACTCGGAGAAAACTACTTGGTAACTCGATAGGACGATGATTTCCCGTCGATCGATGTACACTCGGCGGCGGCTAAATGAGAATTTAAGCTGGTTCTTCCTATCAATGGTATTTTGCAGCTCTGGTCGGTTGTCAGCTTCGGGTGTCGGAGAGACGATGAGAGAGCCAAGCAAAATGGAGGTTGCTGTGAGAGTACACGTTAGATTCTCCCTGCCTCGTGCTTTAAGTTTCCCGACTCGAATGGCGTACCGGAAGAGGGTTCGGTCCGCTCTCTTTCTGCTATGCTATATATCTATGTATTCGTGCTACGATGTTATCTCGCTCTGGCTCATTGGTTTCCTTATATATCTATATCGCTCTGGTTTTCTTATAAATTTAGTTTCCTCGTGGTTTCTGTGGTTTTCTCATTATATATTTACTCTGCCGCTGCGTTTTTTACCTCTTAGGTATACATGGGTCACGTGTTCTCTGGTCACGTGTTCGAATGTTCACGGGACTGTACCTGCTCAAATTTTCAAGGTCTTCTAGGTTATACTCGCTGTGCCTGCTTGAACCTCGAGGTTCTTGATAGTATTAGTGGCCCCTCGATATGCCCCTCTCCTTACGTACCGAAGTTCAAAAGAAAACAAAAACAATTTATTTTTCTTGTATCCAAAAATTATCAAAGTCAAATGTTTAAATGGGTCTTTAGGCCATATATTTGTCATCTAAAATTCGTAAACCCCATGTCCCTGTTCGGGCGCCATCTGTAAAGTAGTTTCTTAGGCTGGGATGCGGCTCAGTCTGGCCCCTTTACAGAAAAATTTATAAAAGATGGGACATGGATTGGAGATTGGAAGTTATCCGCCCCATTGAGAGAAATGTTTATTTGGATACAATTAGGTAAATAAAGGCCCCGCGGGGCACTCTTCAGGTACTCCTATTGGGTCTGACTCGTGGCAAGCGCCACAAGTGACCGGGAAGGGGCAAAATATCGCTTGATCTCCCTTAGCATTCGCCGAGGGGGACACACGTGCTCTTTTGGCCAACCTTGTCCCTACTGTACCGCCAGCAGTCACTGGTGGGGCAGGGGCGACGGCATGTGGTAAGCAACCCCGGACACGAGACTTGTTCTAGGGTCAGCCTAAAATGAGTATATTTTCCGAATACATTTTATTAAAAATTTTAGGTCGACAATTCAGGTTTTATTCGAAAGAGTTTTCTTCATATTCCTCGTTGTAGTATCTCTGCTGAAATATTGCCTTACGCAAGGTTCTTACATCTTACATCTAGCTCTTGAACACAGAATTCTTGGGGCGTCTCTAACCTACCCTAACCTTGTAACACCGCATCGAGATCGGAAAACCTTCTAAACACGTGGTTTGGTTTCGACCGCTCGCAAATCACTGACTCCCAGTTTGTGTCCAGCTTCTTGTCTTGGCGCCGTTTTCTCGAAGCTTCCATGATCTTATCTTCCTCTCGTTCGCACTTGAGCGGGCCCCTGGCGAGTGCCAGTTGCGTGCGAAGTCCCGTGTATGTCGCGATCCTATTGTCCTCTCCCTCACTCCTATGGCTGGAGTTGGCGCGTGCCAGTTTTTCGTGGTGAGTTCTCGCGCTTTGTGTGTGTGTGTGTGAGAGGTGAGCTTTGGGCTCGCTAGCGGTAGGTGTTCCGCTTGACTATCGTGTGTGGGTGTTCGTGCCTAATCTTAACCTACGATTAATACTAAACTTATCTACTAATACGATTAATACTAAACTTATCTACTAATACTTTTATTTGTGAGGAGCCGTATGGTTCCTTACAGCAGATTATGAAAATAGACGAAAACGTTCGTGTGGGGCGGCTGGGATTACTCGATCCATGAGTCTCACCAAACGCTGCGCCGCGTTGCAGAATCCGAAAGGGATCACCCGGTATTGGTAGATAGTCCGACCAGGAACCGTAAAGGCCGTCTATTCATTTGGATCCAACTCTATCTGCCAGAATGTGAACTTCAAATCCACGCTAGTTATGTAGTACGTTTGGTCGATTCTAGCGAGAATACCATCGATACTAGGGAGTGGTATGGTCGGATCGTTCAGGTCTGGACCCTACCGTCGTCCGGTTGCTTCACGATGACTCCAAAAGTTAACAACTTGTCCAACTTATCCTCGACAACGTTCTGCTTCGCGGGCGACATTGGATTCGGTCGATTCTTGAAGACCTTGGCTCCATCGATCAGCTCAATGGTGTGTGTTTCCCGGCTGGTCGTCCCAGACCACTCTTCTCGAACGTGAGAAACACCTCCTGGATCCCTTTGAGCTGTCGAGCGTCGGCTTCCGATAGCGCCCAGGATTCGGGATTCGGCTTATCCTCGTCGTTGTCCTCCTGTTCGGCGCAATGCTCCATCCTCCTAGCGTGGATTGCATCGGCGCATTTCAGGCTTTTGGGGTCTCGGTGGCCTATCACCTCCGGAGCCAAGCCAAACGCCTGCCAGAAGTCTACTCCAAAGTAGGCTTTCTGATCCAGGTAAGGACATCCGTAGAACAGGATCTGCTTTGTCTGCCATCGGTAATCCACAGGCAACTCGGCGCGTTCTATAATTGAGCGTACGGATCACGGAGAGGTATTTTTGGGCGGCACATTCAACGCCTCCACCAGGCTGAAACTCGCTCCCTTGTCCAACAATCACATCAGCTGCTTTTCAGGACTCGGACTTCAGCGAATGATAATGAGTCTCCCTTTTCACTGCAGTTAACCGCGGCAGCTACTTCCCGCCTCTTCGGTCGTGGTTTTCGGAATCGATCCCTGGACCTCTGGACCTTTTGTATACCAATCTCATTCCGCTCAACTGGTGCTCGGCGAAAATCCAGCCTCTGGCCCCCGAGTATAAGCGCATCCGTTCATCAGTTAGTAAATTCTTTAACATTAAACTACAGCTATCCTTATGCACTGAATATTTATCTACACTTAGGATAATTACTGCTTACTACGCAACTGGGACTACCGATCCACCCTGCAGTGTCGCAAGTGGACCCAATAGCATCCTCGACCTCGTCCTTTAAGCAGCACTGGTACTGCCGCTGCACAAACTCCACCCGGAAAACAAAGTCCTCTATCGAGGCGTGGTCGTCCTCGCCATCGAAGGAAACTCCACACCAACTATCCGGACCTTCTGCTGAATTCCTGTCCCACGTTGGTGTTTTGACGCTGTCCCTCACGAAATTTTGCCAATTCCGCAGCACGTCCTCCGGAACGTATCTTGGACTGCTGGTGGTCCGGGAGCTCTTTTGGTGGTGGTGGCCTGTGTTTGTCGGTAGTTGCCGACCGAAGACTCTTGGTGGCGACTTTGTGGTGTCAATACCCGGCAGCGCCCTGGTCTTTCAAGGACCACAAAACCTCGTCCTTGCCGGCTTTTTTGCTACGTCTATATCTTTCGGCATGTTTTACAAAAATTAACGTAAAACTTAAAAAAACCAGAAAGGAAGTTAACTTCGGCAAGCCGAGGTTTGTATACCCTTGCAGTTATAAGAAATAATCAATGTTAGTAACACCATGTTCAATTTATAAGGATTGTGCTAGCTTCAGTGATAATTGCGTAAAATTAAATTCGCAATGCTGAAAAGTTAAAATATTCTACATACATAAATAAAATAAAATGATATTCCAAACATTATATGATAATATGTCAGAAAACACCGAAGCTATAATTTGTTTCATATTATTTTCCCACCTATTATCCGATCGTTCCTATGGCAGCTATATGTTGTAGTCGTCCGATTTTGATCAAATTAAATTCCAAATTTAGAACTAATTAAAAAATGTTATTTCCAAGCGTAGAAGGTTATATGTTAAAAAACACGAATGATATAATAAAAACATTTTTTTTTCCGATTGTTCCTATGGGAGCTATAAGATATAGTTGTCCTCTTTGGCTGGTTCAGACTTATAAACTACCTGCAAAAGAAAGAAGAATTTTGGAAGAGTTTCAGCCCGATAGCTTTAAAAGTGAGAGACTAGTTTGCGTAGACGGACAGAAGGACATGGCTAGATCGGCTCGTCTAGTGATGCTGATCAAGAATATATATACTTTATGGGGTCGGAAACGTCTCCTTCACTTCGTTGCAAACTTCTGCTCTGTCCCGGTCGGTCCCGCTAGGTTCTTGCTCAGATCGCGCTGACAGTCAAGGCTTCCGCCAGAAAGCTGCCTAGCAGTTCACTTTGCTTTACGCCTAGCGCAGACGAACGTTCCACCCGGCTTCACCCTAATGCTTGACGTCCGCGACGCTCCACAATGAGCTCCGCGCGGCGATGGTATCGTGGCTGCCGGAAATGTCTGCTGGCGTCGATGTCGATGTCCTCTGCGCTGTCTCCTGACCAGTGGCTTGTCGTTCTGGCACTCGGGGAGTCGGGCGGTTTCTGTTCGGGAACTTCGCCGGTAATCGCAGGGCTCTCCAGGCGGCCGCCTCTTGAAACCGCAAATCGATCTACCGCTCGTCCGTCACGCTAGGTCCTGCTTGGTCGGGCAAGGTACGCTGGGTCGTAGACAACTTTCCTCCCCAAGCTGACGGTTCTTCGCCGTAGGACTCTTTTGCTTGTCTCTGACAGACCCGCCGGGCGACTCGCTAGGGTGTGGTCGTGACAAAGTTGGAAAACAAACGCCTTGACTTAACCGCGTGATGCCTTCCGGAACTCAGCCACTTTAGTCTCGATTCGGAGATTTCTGATGTCCCAATCCCGAATGTCTCGACGTGGCGATCTTGCTCCTTGTGTGCTTCCCACGGCGCTGCTTCCGACGACTCGCTTGGTTGTGCCTCCGTCGTAGATTACTTGCTTGACTGATTGTCCACTTGGTACTTTAACTGATCTTAAAGGTTTGACTCCTCGTGATCGATAGATCCAGCTGCCAGCGCTCTGCGGCCTCCGGGAACCGTTAATTCCCTTTTGCGCATGGCCCGCTGGATCTCTCCACTCCGGGTCCAAAGTCCGTGCCTCCTGGTTGACCCACTTGTCCTTCACGTAGCGCTTCCAATCGATGCTCCGCCCACTGCTGCCGTCCCGCTTATTCCCGTGATGCTTCTGGCACGCCGCTCCACTGCCGAGATGTGGCCCTTCTTCCCCCGGTCCAAAGTTCACGGGAGAGTCCAAAGTCCGGTGGAGTTCCATTATCCGCTTTTGCACACGGCACTCTTGCCTTGCCCGCGAAGTCTCCATTCTCTCTCGATCTCCATCCTTGGTCTCCAAATTCTCTCGCTCTCCATCCTTGGTCTCCAAACTGTCTCGATCTCCATCCTTGGTCTCCAAACTCTCTCGCTCTCCATCCTTGGTCTCCAAACTCTCTCGTTCTCCATCCAAGTCTCCAAACTCTCCTCGCCGCGCCGCTACTACGCGAATTCGCCGCGAATCTGGTAAGCGGCCGGCCATATGCTGCTGCTTCTATTTGTGGGGAGTTATTCAACTCCTCACATTCCCCCCTTACTTCGGGAAACATTTAAAACTTGTTTCTACTCTCCGGTGTTTCCTTGCATATCCTAGCCTTCTAGTCCATTTGATTCCCGCGGCGCTCCCTCGTTGATCCCGCGATGCTCCCTCGACGCTCTTAACTCTATTGAGTTCCTACAGCGCTGGTCATCCTCCTCGTAGCAACTTTAAATCTCCCGCGCCGATATTTCCCGTGTTTCCACTGGGACATCGATCCCCAGCTCGCTGCTCATTGCTGCGTCCCACTCCTTTCCATGGTTCCTCCGCCTGGTGACACCATCCCTGCGTGATAGATGTTTCTGCGAATATCGATACCGACGGTACGGCGTTGCTACCTGCTCGTTGCGATTTTTCCACCTTGGCCGATATTTCTATTTTCGTGTGCCCATCGATCGACTATCGAGGCGCCCCCTTCCCTGGCTCGTGGTGATTTTGCAACTTTCATAGGTAAGTTTTTTTTTGCATTTCTTTTACTCCTTTTCATCTCATCCTTTTCTCCCCTTTCGTCCTCTCTAGCCCTTAGCTCGTCAGCTGTTGGCTGCATCTGATTCCATATTGTCAGCTCTCGAGAGCGGGTGCGGAGAGGTCTTCGAGTTCACTTTGCAACCGGGACAGCAGGTAAGTATTATGATGTTCGTTTCTGCTTCCGGCATTAAGACCCTTTGAATTTCAGGTTGCTGGTGCGGCTTACGCATGCCCCTTTCTTTTTCCAGCCACGTCCCCAATCAACCTTTTGGCCCCGTGCCCCTTCCTTTTTTTTTCTCGGGAAACCATTGTTTGTGTGTTTTTTTTTAATGTTTATTTCATTGCGCGAACCCGGATGCCCGCGACTCCGAGCCTCACCCGGTACCTCCGTCCTCCTTCGTTGACCAGGACGCAACGCCTGCCGCCCTTCCGCCGTGCCGTCGCGTCCGCGGGTGCCTCCTCTATCCCCTCCAGCCATTCGCTCCAAGCGAACTCGCGCCAACCGCCTTCCTCCGTCGAAGTCTGCCGCTGCAACGGGGGTCTTTGGGTGGCCGGTGGCTCGGGCCACACCCAAGGGCCCGTACTCGGTGTCGGCGGGACCCACGCATCCTGCCGGCCTCTCGTCCGGGGATCCCGATGACTCACCTTGGGGACCCCCTCTTCTCATATCCTGGGCTCCTCCCTCGTCGATGCCGTCGCGGGCCCCTCTGGCCACGTGCACACCACCGTCTGCTGCCGCCACCGCACGCCCTCGACCACGAATGCCCGCGTGCTGTGGCTTACGTGTGCTGCCGGCACCTCCGTCCGCACCACCGTCTGCTCCTCCGCCTGTGCCTGGTGGGTTGCCTCCTCGTGCGGTTGTGGCTGCTGCTGCGCGGTCGACTGTTCAGAGTACGGTTGCGCATCCGGTTACTCTGGCTCAGCGTATCGCGGCGTGGGTGGCCGGGCCGGCCTCCACGGCGTCGTGGGCAACGGGGCTCCTCCGTCGCTGTCTCGGACCTCGTTCGTGAACCACTCCCCCTCGTAGCGGGGAGTGGGTGGCACCTCGGGCAGCCACCGCGGAGGGGATGGGGCGCAGGGCTCGTCCTCATCCTCGCTCTTCCTTTCCGGACTGGTCTCCTCGGCCGCGTACCTGGGGGTGAGTGGAACCTCCCACGAGTCCTCCACCGATTCCTCCCACCGGCGTCGCTCTTCCTCCTCCGCCTTCTGCAGACGGGCATGCCATCGCGCCGCTTCGTGGTCCTGACGCAGCCGGACCTGCCACCGCGCCTCCACCTCCGTCGTCCGCTGCTGCTCCTCGTCCGACGGCTCCCGGTCCCGGAACCTCTTCCAAGTTTCCTCGGTGGCCCGGAAGACAGCCTCTGCGTGGCCCCTCGGGAGTTCCGTTCCTTCGACGTCCGTCGTCCCGCGCGGTATCCGGTCGCCCGCCGCCGCTCTCCGGAGCCGCCACTCTCTCTCTTCGACGACGGGATCGCCGACCACCTCCACGTCGCTGTCAGAGCTCACCGCGGGTTCTGGTGCGGAGTCCTCGGCGTGGGTCCGCTCCCTGTAGGGCCGCCATCTTCCTGCGCGCTTCGGACCTTGTGACGCGTGTGGTCATCTTGATTTCCGGACTTGTAATGCTCGACCGTCGCCAGGCTCCCCATACATGAAACCTCGGTTGCGCGCCTTCCTCTTTACCTGGGTGTCCTTCGGGTATTATTGGGTTATCCATGAGGTGTCCTTCGAGTACTATTGGGGTATCCTCTGGGTGACCTTCGGGTATCCTTGGAGTATTATTGGGGTATCCTTGAGGTGTCCTTCGAGTACTATTGGGGTGTCCTCTGGGTGTCCTTCGGGTATCCTTGGGGTATCTTTGGGATATCCCTAGGGTATCCTTCGGGTGTCCTTTGGGTACACTTAGGGTATTGTTGGGGTGTCCTTCCTGTTTGAAGTGATGTGCTTTTGCTACTGTTATTGTCGACCTTGTCCGTGTCCTTCCCGCCTGGCCTAACCACGGATGACTCTGGCAAATGCCCGACGCTGAATCCTGTTGTCTTGCGGGTGGATCCCTATATGTTACCCGTATCCTTGTGCCGTTTTGTAAGTGTCCCTTCCGCCTGGCGTAATCGCGGATGACTCTGGCAACTGCCCGACGCTGAATCCTGTTGCCTTGCGGTTGGATCCCTACACGTTACCCGTATCCTTGTGCCGTTTTGTAAGAGTCCCTTCCGCCTGCAGTACTCGCGGATGACTCTGGCAACTGCCCGACGCTGAATCCTGTTGCCTTGCGGTTGGATCCCTACACGTTACCCTTATCCTTGTGCCGTTTTGTAAGTGTCCCTTCCGCCTGGCGCAATCGCGGATGACTATGGCAACTGCCCGACGCTGAATCCTGTTGCCTTGCGGTCGGGACCTCCATCCACCCTTATCCACGTCCTTGTGACCTATATTTATGGTTGATCTTTCTGCGTGGCGTGTGGATGACTCTCGGTTAGGCCTGACGCATAATCCTGTGGTCTCGCAGTCTGGATCAACGTGAAATCCTTATCCATGTCCTTGTGCTATCCTGATTGCCCTTTCCGTGTGGCGTATGGATGACTCTCGCTTCGGCCTGATGCCTAGTCCTGTCGCCTCGTACCTGTCGTTAGACATCTGACGTTTCTGCTGTCTGCTCGTTTTGTTGTTGCTTGAGCTCGCCAACGTGAACTGTCCTTTCCTTCACTGGAGAGGCGAAATCTACAACCTGGTAAGGACCATCGTACCTCGGGGCTAGTTTTGCAGCGAATCCTTCAGCCGCTTTGGAGAGGTGATGCTCCTTGGCCCACACTATGTCGCCCACCGCTGGTGACCATTGCCTCCTTCTCAGATTGCAGTGTCTGGCTTGGTCCTGGGACGCCTTTTCCATATTTCGCCGCACGATCTCAAATACCTCTCTCAGTTTGTTGGCATTTTCCTCAGGGGTCTCCGTGCTTGTCTAGTGCCTAGGGTTTCCTTATCATATAGGCTGCTGGGTAGACGTGGTTCCCTGCCCAGGGTAAGAAACGCCGTTGTATGGCCGGTGGATTCCGATGTGCTCGTGTTCACTGCTAGCATAATCTCCGGCCACTTCTCATCCCAATTTCTCTGGTCCTGCCCTGCGAATTGCGCAATCATGATCTTGACCGTTCTATTTGCTCGTTCGGTCGGATTCTCTAGTGGTGTGTATGGTGCGGTGAATTGTTGACTGATACCCATCACAGCCAGGAAACTTTTAAAGATGCGGCTTGCAAACTGAACTCCATTGTCCGTTATGACCACCTTCGGGACCCCGTACCTGGCGATTATGCGCTCCCTAAACGCCTTCTTGAGCGACTCTGCTGTCGCACTGCGCAGGGGAACCAGTTCCGTCCATTTCGAAAATCTGTCTATCATGACCAGCAGCATTTGGTTCCCGTGCTTAGATCTTGGTAGGGGTCCAACGAAGTCTGCACATACCGTGGTCCATGGTTCCTCCGGCACTTGGGTCAACATCTTCCCGGCCGCCTGCATCTGATTGGGCTTAAACCGCATGCAAATCTCGCTTTTTCTTACGTGGGCTCTACGTCTCTATGCATGCCTGGCCAGTAGTATCGGGCTGCCAACCGTGCAACTGTCCTCCGGCTTCTTACGTGTCCCGCATACGGTGCGTCGTGGTTTTCCCTCAATACTGTTTCTCGTAGCGACTTTGGGACGCACATCTTCCATGACGCGACGTCTTCACTACATGCTCGGTGAGGTATGTTTCTGTACAGTGTCTCACCATCCATAACATAGTCCGGGTACTTCTGCGGTTGGGTTTTTATCTTTTCGCCCATGTCCTTAATCCAGATGCACCCTCCTGAAGTTTTTGTTGCCGATGCCTCTTTTAATCCTCGTAGCGTCTCTGGTAGTGGTTGTCTTGATAATGCGTCGGCCACCACGTTTAGCTCACTTTTTCTGACCGCTATCTCAAAGTCGTACTGTTGTAGCTCCAGGGCCCATCGGGCGATCCTTCCTGAAGGGCTTTCTATGCTGTTGAGCCACTTCAGGGCCATGTGGTCGGTTACTACCTTAAAGTGGTAACCTTCCAGATATGGCCTGAGCTTCCGAGTCGCCCAGACGATCGCCAAGCACTCCTTCTCCGTTGTTGAATAGTTCTTCTCCGCGCCGTTCAGTGTTCTGCTCGAATAGGAGATTACTCTTTCGCCCTTTTCGGTGTCCTGGGTCAGTATCGCTCCGATGCCGTAGTCGCTGGCGTCTGTTTGCAGGATGAACGTTCTACTGAAGTCCGGGCATACGAGCACCGGATCTGCCACGAGTCTTGCCTTTACTTCCTCAAACGACATCTGGTGCTCTGGTGTCCACTCCCACTTACTGCCTTTGCGCAGCAGGTCATTCAGGGGTCTGACGATTCTGGAAAAATCTGGTACAAATCGGCGGTACCACGACGCTACTCCTAGGTATTGCCGGAGTTCTTTGACGGTCGATGGCGGTTCCAGTTCGACGATGGCGGCTACTTTTTCTGGATCTGTTCCTATTCCCTCGCTAGTCACTCGATGTCCCAGGTACAGCAGTTCCTTTTTACAGAATTGGCATTTTTCTGGATTCAGCCTCAGGTTTGCCTCCTTTAGACGTCGAAACACTTCCCTCAGGTTTCTTTTGTGTTCTTCCAGCGTGCGACCGATGACAATTATGTCATCCTAATAAGCGAATGCGTGAGGTGACATCTCGGGGCCAATTACTTGGTCCAAAACTCGCTGAAACGTTGTCGACGCCGAGTGAAGTCCGAACGGCATTACCCTCCACATACCTTACCCAAACATACCTTTGCCTGGTACCGTGAACGCCGTATATTGCATGCTACTCTCTTCCAATGGGATCTGCCAGAATCCATCCTTCAAGTCCAAACTGCTGATGTACCGCGCTTCCCTTAGTTGATCTAGGATGTAGTTTATGCGGGGCATTGGGTAGGCATCCTTCACTGACTTCGCGTTGATCTGTCTGAAGTCGACACACAGTCTCTACTTGCCTGTCTTCTTTTTCACCATCACGATGGGGGAGCTTTGAATGCTCTATGAACCCCATTTGGAGAAGCTCGTCCTCCTTTGCGTTGATTTCCCCTTGAATTTTTGGGTTCTTCGGGTAGTATCTCTGCTTGATTGGCTTGTCATCCTTCATTTTGATCTGGTGTTCTGCCATATTCGATGTTCCCGTCATTGTGCTGAAGTGTGCCAGCTCTGCTTCAAGGAACGCTGTAGTATCGTCCAACTCGTTTTCTTGTTGAACGACTGCTACTGATAGCTTCTCCTCGAGCCATCCATTGTGTCGGTCCCTGGCTGGTATTATTATCTCGTGTCCAGCACACCTTATCTCGGTTCCGACTTGTTTCAGGAAGTTCCATCCCAACACTAATGGATCCACTACTCCGGGTAAAATCAACAGGCTCATGGTCACTTGTTTGTAGCCGAATTTGACCTCCGCCTCGAGCTGCGCATCAATTCCGCTGCACCTTCCATCTGCCAACCTAACTTGCCGTCTCGTCTTTGTAATCCTTCCTAGAGCAGCAATATTGTCCGCCAATTCTTCGCTAACGAAGCTTACCGTTGCTTTGGTGTCGATTGTGGCTTTCTAGCTGTTCCCACCAATCATCACAGCTGCGGACAACTGCTGCTCCTCCTCGATTAGCTTACCCGTTAGTTTGGAGAGGTGGTATAGTGCGATCCCCGCTCGCCTCTCTGCGGCTCAGATCGCTGGCCATTTCCCGATCGTTGGCAGCAATCGACGCTCCTGACACCCACCTTGCCGCATATCCAGCAAAATAACAGCCGCTGGTTTCGACATCCTCTAGCCCAGTGTCCGTTCCCACCGCATTTTCGACAGGCCTCCTGCGGGTCTGTAATATGGGTTGCATCTTATGGCCTCTGTGTGTTGCTTGGCGGCCTCCACAAGGTATTGTTTGGCTGTCTTTGTTGCTGTGGGGGTGGTGTCCAATGGCCTCCGCGTGGTGCGTCTGTTGCCTGCTGTCGTCTGGCTCGGTGTGGTGGTGACCATTGGTCATTTCCTCGTGTGTCGTGGTTATCTGCCTCCTCGCATCTTCTGCATGTCACCTGTGTTGTCTTGGAGAACTTGTTCTCCTGTGCGAAGACTTCCCGTTCCTTTTCAAGTTCTTCGTACTCATCGGCTAGGATCATTAGCGTGTCCAGGTCCGACACTTTGTATGATCTTAAGAAAATCCATAGGCTTGGGGTGCAGTTCCCTTTAATGACCCTAAACGTCTCTTTCGTAGAGTAGTTATGTGGCCTCACCATCGTCTGCATGTCGATCATGTAGTCCTTGAACGACTCACTGAAGCCTTGCTTCCGTTGCCGGACCTGGTCCGCCAGCCTGGTGAAGAAATCTCTTGGCAGAATATATGTGTGGAAGCTTTCTATGAACTCTGCCCAGGTACTCCATTGCTTGTTGTTGGCGATGAACCATTTCAAAGCCTTTCCTTTTAGCAACTCCGGCATCGCTCGAGGGATCATACCATGATCCAAGCCGTACGTGTTGGCGGGCCATTCTACCTGCTCCAGGAACTCGAATGGTTTTTCCGCCCCGTCGAATCTGAACGACCATTCGCGGACCTGTTTAGCGACCTTTGCATAGTCCAACTGGCTTGGTCTCGGGGTCAGCGCTGTTGTTTTCTTATCTTGGCTTGATTCTCTCCTGTGGGCCTCTTTTTGCATGTTGAGCATTGGCTCAGGCTTGCCACCAGGTTGTCCCCTTCAGAGTTCGTTAACGTAATGCTTGGGCCGGCTCTGTCGTGGTATGTCGTCTCCAGCTCGGCCCAGATGTCGACGAGTTGTGGATCGTTCTCTGTTTCTGAGTAGTATTCCGATAGTGCCTTCCTCATGTCTTCTAGCCTTCTTCTAGTCCTCCTTCTTGAGGCGGTAAATCCACTTCTTTCCCATTTTTATTGTGCTGTTCTCACTGTTGGGACAATCACATTGGGCGCCAGATGTAACGAACTGATTTTTGTGTCTGCTCGCTACGAGATTCGTGCGGCTAGCTCAGAAGATTGTGTGTTCGTCCCACCAAATTTATATGACGTGATTGCCCCGTAGATCAGTGAGAAAACAAAGGGTTCAAATGGTAACAGTACAGCGTACAGCGTGGTATTAGTACAGCGGGTGTGTGGCTGGGCTGGCTTCGGTATCTCCTGGCTCTGGTTCCGCCCGCTGCTGGCGCTCCTCTTTCTGGCTCCTCGACGCGTTGACTCGTCCTCCTCTGGATCCTGGGTCTCGGGATGCTCGTAGTGGCTGCCTCTGCTTGCTTGCCGACGCGCTGCCTCGGGGTCGCTTGTTGCGCCTTAGACTCGCAGAGAGTTCGGCCTTGTGGGCTTAATGAAGCGTCACAGTTCTCAGACTAAGGTGAACAAGCCTTGCTCTCCAGGCCGACGCCTTTCGAGGCAATACCTGTCCCTTGCTCTGTCCCGAACGGTCCCGCTAGGTTCTTGCTCAGATCGCGCTGACAGTCAAGGCTTCCGCCAGGAAGCTGCCTAGCAGTTCACTTTGCTTTACGTCTAGCGCAGACGAACGTTCCACCCGGCTTCACCTTAATGCTTGACGTCCGCGACGCTCCCCAATGAGCTCCGCGCGGCGATGGTAACGTGGCTGCCGGAAATGTCTGCTGGCGTCGCTGTCGATGTCCTCTGCGCTGTCTCCTGACCAGTGGCTTGTCGTTCTGGCACTCGGGGAGTCGGGCGATTGCTGTTCGGAAACTTCGCCGGTAATCGCAGGGCTCTCCAGGCGGCCGCCTCTTGAAACCGCAAATCGATTTACCGCTCGTCCGTCACGCCAGGTCCTGCTCGGTCGGGCAAGGTACGCTGGGTCGTAGACAACTTTCCTCCCCAAGCTGACGGTTCTTCGTCGTAGGACTCTTTTGCTTGTCTCTGACAGACTCGTGACAAAGCTGGAAAAGTAAATATGTCAACAAATTCACAGATTCGCAAATATTATCCCATATACTTTTTAACCCTTTTTTAATCCTTTCTCTTTTTACATTCAAATCAGGGGACGTGGTACCGGTTACCCGCCGGTGGACTCCGTGCCGAAAACTTGTCTGCGCTTTTTTTTCCTCATCTGTCTCTTCCCAGCTGTAAGATATAGTTGTCCGCTCCGGCTGGTTCAGACTTATAAACTACCTGCAAAAGAAAGAAGAATTTTGGAAGAGTTTCAGCCCGATAGCTTTAAAACTGAGAGACTAGTTTGCGTAGAAACGGACGGACAGACGGATAGGGGTCTCTATGGGGTCTCCTAAACGTCTCCTTCACTGCGTTGCAAACTTCTGACTAAAATCATATTACCCTCTGTAAGGGTATACAAAAACAAGCACTCCACGATTCCCAGTTACAAGCAATCAGTGACAAATAACGAAATAAACAACCAAGGGTACAAAATATAAACAATACAAGAGAAATCAACAAAAACTTAAATAATTAATGTATTGCAATAGGAATAAATAAATAAAAAGTAAATGTGTCAACAAATAAAAAAATATTGACGCTAATCCTCCAAAATTCACAAATATTAGCCCCTATACTTTTTAATCCATTTTTAATCCTTTCTCTTTTCACGTTCAAATCAGGGGAGTTGGTACCGGTTACCCGCCGGTGGACTCCGTGCCGAAAACTTGACTGCGCTTTTTTTTTCTCATCTGTCTCTACCCAAACCGCTCATCAAATGGAATGGCTATCCACTCCCTCCGCTCGTTAAGTGCTGTAGGATTTCCTTCCGTGCGTGTGTCTTGACTCCCAGGTCGCGGTGATCGTGCAGTACATTTAAGTTTAGGGCCAAGTTGAAAAGAAAACAAGGAAGAACGCTATAGTCGAGTACCTCGACAATCAGATACCCGTTACTCAGCTAAATAAAGATATGCAAGCAGCAAAGCGAGATTAAAATGCGCCACCTACCGGCGGTATACAGAATTAAGCGTTATGGGCGTTAGAGTGAGCGTGGCAAATTTTTTTTTAGATCAATCGATAGGTATTGACGCCACCAATACATTTTAGTTAAAATTTTTATTCTAGCATCAAAACTGTAGGAGCCACAGTTTGGGCGGTTTGTGGGCGTTAGAGTGGGCGTGGCACTCTTTTTTTATCTACCATGAAAATTGTGGGCGTCACAGGTTTTCGCGGTTTGTGGGCGTTAATGTGGGCGTGGCAAACTTTTTTTGGGTCAATCGATAGGTATTGATGAGAACAATACATTTCAGTTAAAATTTTTATTCTAGCATCAAAACTGTAGGAGCCACAGTTTTGGGCGGTTTGTGGGCATTAGAGTGGGCGTGGCACTCTACTGAAACAAACTTGCGCTGCGCAGGAATCTCAGGAATCTGCGTGGTTAATCCCAGTATTGTAACTCTCATAGTTTCCGAGATCTCAGCGTTCATACGGTCAGACGGACATGGCTAGATCGACTCGGCTAGTGATCCTGATCAAGAATATATATACTTTGTGGGGTCGGAAACGCTTCCTTCTGCCTGTTACATACTTTCCGACGAATCTAGTATACCCTTTTACTCTACGAGTAACGGGTATAAACACCCCCACGAAATAAAACCAAGGTTCAACACCTAACGTAACCGAAAAACCTATAATAATAACTATAATAACAAAAGAAAACAACAATACTTTAATTTAAATAAATATCAAACAAATCACAAGTGTTCATAAAAGATTTTATTACAAATGATTCGCCCTCTGCGTGTGCAAATCTTCTACCTTCTGGGATAGGATAGGAAAGGACGTGCAATTTACAAATTTCTGCGACCGAATTTGACTTAAAAAAAAGGGGTACAAATCGGGACCGCAGAGATTAAATCCGCACTAATTTACAAGCACAATTTTTCTTAAATTCAAAATGGATCTGCCTAAAATAAGCTGATTTGACGCGCATGCCTCGCCGTGCTACGCAGGGCGATCGTGGTTCCTGCGGCGACGTAATCACATATCTCTTTGCCGATTGTTTCTGTCACTGTTGACGAAGGCTGCTCTCGTCCAAATGTTTCCCACCAGAGGGCTTAGTTGCTAGGTTATGTAGAAGTGTGCTTCCAAGAAGATTCGCAATAAAAGATATCGAGGCCCTAAGGACACACACTTGAAGTATTCAAATAAAATAAAATGAGCTTTTTTCACTAACTAACTCTATTTAATTTGTAGCTCTAGCGTGATTTTAACGGGATCGTCTCTGATCGCCAATATGGCAGCTACAGCATCACCTAAATAGCTAGATCGCCCAAATGGCCAACAATAGGGGGCGCCACAGACATTGGGGATACCCTGCACACGCTAACCTGTCTGCCTTGATATCGGTTTACTTCCAGCAAGTTCCATCTTGAAATGCAACAATGCAAGCCTATTCCAATGTTTAACTGATCGGAAGTTATTTATTTTTATACCCGTTTTTCCTGGAGTAAAAGGGTATACTAGATTCGTCGCAAAGTATGTAACAGGCAGAAGGACGCGTTTCCGACCCCATAAAGTATATATCTTCTTGATCAGGATCACTAGCCGAGTCGATCTAGCAAGTCCGCCTGTCCGTATGAACGCTAAGATCTCGGAAACTATAAGAGCTAGGCTATTAGGATTTGGCTTCCTGCGCAGCGCAAGTTTGTTTTAGCAGATTGCCACGCCCACTTTAACGTCCACAAGCCGCCCTCAGCTGTAGCTCCTACAGTTTTAGTGCTAGAATAACTGAAATGTTTTGTTCTCATCAATACCTATCGATTAGCCCAAAAAAAAGTTTGCTACGCCTACTTTAATATTCACAAGCCGCCCACAAACTTAAAAAGAAAATATTAAATTAAAAAATTAAAAATATTAAAATATTCAAACAAAAGTAAACTAAAAGTTAATAAGTATAAATGTCATCTAAACCTTAGGAGTTGTGCGATTTAGGCTGCAACTACTTGGGGAATAAGAAATTGATAGACAGTGGAAAATTACAATGAGGAATAGATCTTTCCAGAATTTTAAAATAATAGAGAACAACAAACTGTTCGACTTGTGACAAATCACAGTAAAGGAAAGATTCTGAAAGACATGGCGAGAGTTTTAGTGTTGATCTAGTTGCTGTTGATCTCTTTCCTCCGATTCCAGATACTTCAAGCTGTGGCGTGGTTTCCTTAAGAGATAGCCGATCTGCCATCCTCCTTATGATACGATTCATTTGTGATCCGGAGTCTATTACAGCGCGACATGTTTGTAGTTGACCGACTGGCTCCTGTAACGATACCTTGGCGGCCGCGAGCAGAACCTATCCTCTATGGTTGTCGTAGCCCGTAGTATCGGTCATTTATGAATGACGCCGTTGTTGGCAGGCCCACAGCCTTCAACCTTATGAGCTGTGGACAAGAAATTTGTGCATGCTCCTACTTGAATAATAGCTTGGCGCCGCGATGTAGGATCCATTTCCTGATAACGACTGCATGCACTAACGGGATGTGGTTCTAGGTATCAAGTCTTGCAGCTCTCTTCGTGGTGGATTGATTGATTGCTTTAGAGCGTTGTTGTAGGTTGTGCGTTTTTCGTCTTCAGCACGCAAGAGAGGCGCTTAATAAACGTCAGTACACTTGCTTACGCTGGAATTTCCGTTTTTGCATCCGCTAAATCTTCCAGTGTAGCTACAGTCTGTTGGTCCAGTTTTCTTCTGAAAATAAAACACAGAATTGGGAACAGGACTTTGTGCTCATATCGAGGTTTTAAAGGGTGCTTAAAGTCTTTCGCACTGATCATTTAGTCCTCCAAGCTGTTGGACAGACTCGTTAATTGGCATATAATCGACGATTTCTCCTATTGCCGCAGACTAATATTTTGCCGTTTTGGTACCTGGCTATTAGTCGTTGCCAGGTGTCGTTGTATTCGCCTTGTGAGAAGGCTGTGTCTGTCAAAAAGTTCCTTGCCTCAACACGGAGTGAGCCTTGTAGAGTATGCAGCTTCTGGCTGCTGAATATGGTTTATTATGTACTTATTTCACAAATACGTCGTAAAACCGGAGCCTATCGAGTTATTCGCCATCAAACTTAGGAATACTGATTGGCGGTAGAGACTGATGAAGGCTCATTGGATCGTCGTTTTCTCGAAACAAGGTCATGTTATCTGTTATCTGTGTGACTTCTTTCCTCTATGAATGAAGTTGACATAATGTGTGATGTACAGCTCTATTTTTTTGGGTATCGAAGAATCCTGTGACACCGTATAAAGCTGTAAGTCCTGTAAAGCTGGACGATGCTTGGTATCCTGTGCAGCCATATAAGCTCTGGCTCCCAACTTGGCTGATTGATAAAGCTTAGTGCCCTGTGAAGCTGGACGAAGCTGTGTGTCATGTGAAGCTGGATGAAGCTGTGCATCCTGTGATCTCACCAGTTAGAGGTTCAGCCTTTGATTGGAAGGGGGTTGCTGGAATATGATCCTTTGTTGGTAAGGGATCACGTCGGGGTCACCAATGTTTGTGTATGACTGAATAAGTCATTTCTGGGTCACACAGCGGGACAAGGTGGTAGTGACTACTTTTCGCAGGCACGGGGACGCTTTAATGGCAGGATGATCGCTTCACAAAAAAATCTCATCTGCAGTCGGTGCAAATGGGAGTCTAGTACTGTCCCCAACATAGCTACTGCTTGATTTGCTGGGTGCTGGTCATGTTAAGCAACCTTTGGTACAAACATTTGGTATTGGCATAATTTTAGTGGGCATGACTATTTGCAGTTAAATTGCTGACGAAAAATTAAGTAAACTACCTAATTAACAAATTAATTAGCAACTGATCCCAAACATAAGACTAACAGGAATAAAAAAAATAAGAAACTAATTGGAAATCCTAAATCTTAAGAAATATTTTAATTGTGAAACGAATTGTTCTCTAACGCAGTCATTATAGCTTTGCACGTAGTAAGCCTATCCTCCGTCTCTAAACGTGACAAATACGTCTTCACGGGGAAAAAAGTCTTCAGCAATGCTCTTTTGTTTTTTCAGTCGCATGGCATGATTACATATTTAATAATTCGATTTTTTCAATTGCTTGTTAACGTATATAATACCGGCGACTTAAAAACGATCAGCTGTAAGCTAAGCTGCGATTTAGTTGTTCGTCGGTGCAGTCCAATTGTCCGCAGCAGCGCATCTTTTTCGGGCACGTGATCCACTTTTATTATTATTATTGGATCAACAAGTTAGCTTTCTTTACGTGGTCGAGCTCGAAAAATAGATCTAACTCGCAGCTGAAGGGTCGGGCTTAGTGAAAAACAGAGGCGTTTGAATAGGGTGTTTACCTGCACCATGCTGAAACATACATGCGCTGCGCAGGAAACCCACGAATCTGCATATTTAATCCCATCGTTCGAGATCTTAAAGTTTCCGAGATCTCAGAGTTCATATACCCAGAAAAAAAAGATCGAAAAAAATCAAGAACATATTTTGCGAACAATCCGTTCTCCATTTTTAGTTCTCACTTTTCAAACGTTTGTTCTCGAAAATCGAACGGTTTTGGTAACAATTTCTACCGACGAACTAGTCGGTGCAAAATTGATCATGAAAAAAAAAATTGTTCATGAAAAAGCTGCAATAGACGGTGTAACGAACTGATTTTTGTGGTCTGCTCGCTACGAGATTCATGCATGTATGTTCGTCCCACCAAATGTATATTAACGTGACCCCCGCGTAGCTCAGTGAGAAAGCAGAGAATTCTCCGGTTCGTAAAGGGTTTATTGCGGGTATATTATTACAAATGTCTTGGTAGCTTCGTTGTCCTTGCCTCGTCGCTTGTGGCCTTCGGTACTTCCGACGGTCCTGATCGATTCGACGACCTCTCGCCTTGACGACTCGGTGCTCCAGTCCTATAGCTCCCTGAAGATCCTCGTAGCTCCCTGAAGATGCTCACTCGCTGCTCTCTCCTCACGCGTGACTTGGTAACTGCTGGTAACGACTCGGACTCGCGAGGGGGATCAGCCGTACGGGCTTAGGGAAGCGTCACCGTTCTCAGACAGGATCACTCCTTTCGACACACCGCCGCCTGTCCCTTGCTCTGTCCGGGACCATCCGGGACAGGCGCTCCCCCGTAGGGCTCTCCTGGACAATTCCACTCGAGACCGTACCGATCGACCGCTTTCCCTTCTGGCTTGTTATACTCTCTGACGGTTTGACTCCTTGTGATCGACTGATCCAACTGCCAGCGCCTTATATAGGGCCTCCGGGAACCGTTATTTCCCTTTTGCGCATGGCCCGCTGGATCTCTCCACTACGGGTCCAAAGTCCGTGCCTCCTGGTTGACCCACTTGTCCTTCACGTACCGCTTCCGATCGATGCTCCGCCCACTGCTACCGTCCCGCTGATTCTCGTGATGCTTGTGGCACGCCTGTGTGCCGCTCCGCTGCCGAGATGTGGCACTTCTTCTCCCGGTCCAAAGTTCACGGGAGAGTCCAAAGTCCGGTGGAGTCCCGTTATCCGCTTTTGCACATGGCACTCTTGCCTTGCCCGCGAAGTCTCCATTATCTCTCGGTCTCCATCCTTGGTCTCCAAACTCTTTTGCTCTCCATCCTTGGTCTCCAAACTCTCTCGCTCTCCATCCTTGGTCTCCAAACTATCTCGTTCTCCATCCAAGTCTCCAAACTCTCCTCGCCTCGCCGTTACTACGCGAATTCGCCGCGTATCTGGTAAGCGGCCGGCCATCTGTTGCTGCTTCTATTTGTGGGGAGTTATTCAACTCCTCTCAACGGGTTAAAGTCTATCTAAAGTCTATTCATGTTTGTTTACTGTTTTACTGTTTACTGTTGTTTAAATAAATGTTCAATTTAAGTGAATATATTTTAGACACAGTTTAATTTGACAAGAAAGCGAAGCCCACACAGTGTTCACGGAGGACTACTCTAAGCTGCTGGAGTTCTTAGAGCAAAGAGAGATTCGTCCGGCGTTTACATATTTAAAAGATGAGTAGTTGTTGAAAAAGCTATTCAGCTACCTTAAATAATGTGTGAATACATATTTATTTTAGTATATGTATGTTTTTTATCAGAATCGCAAGTGACCTTTGTAAGTCTCCAGTACCTTACCGAGGACGACATCAAATCAGCTATCAGGCTGATAGGTCTTAGCCTTGTTTTCGGAGCACGGCTTTTTGAATGGAAAAAGGAGACGGTACGTACATATTTAATAATACGCCCAAAAAGCTGTCTGCAAACGCATTTTCGTTTGAAGATTCCATTAGTTCTGAGCTCAGGCAGAACCAGTTTTGGATATAGAGCATAAATATTTAAATACGTCCCTAGGAACAATATTTGTCAACACTTCCAAATCTAAAGTTCCTAATAAGGTAAAGTACTAATTTTTTTATTAATTCTATAAGAATTAAGACATTTGATTATATATATTCCCTATATTTTCAAATGAATCCCCTTAACAATAACAAAGTGTTTTTTGGAATTAAATATGTACCCACTGACAAATAAAAAAAAAAAATAAAAAAATATATAAACGTTTCCTATTACGGCGACTAGGGTTATTTACCAACCGTTCTTTTTTCAAAAACGTTCTGTTCACACATTGTGCCAGAGGCGTTCCAAAATTGTGCCCCATACGTTTAGAGAAAAATACAAGTTCGTTTCCTAATAAAAACCCCTCTGTTAATAATTCAATACAAAAGTGTTCATAAACTGACCGCATTCGTTCGGAAACCACTCCCGAAATTTCGGTCACATTTTACGAACGACCGTCCATGAACTGACATCAAACGGGCTTACGCACTTTTTGATCCCGTTTGGTCTTGATTTTTGAACGTTTCGAACGAGCTTTTTTCTGAGTGTACATGGAAATGGCTAGAGCGACTCGGCTTGTGATCCCCATCAAGAATATATATAATTTTTGCGGTCGTTACAGATTACATTTTTTCCCAAGAACCTAGTACACCATTTACACTACGAGTAACGTGCATAAATATATCTAGCAGCAATAATATTACATTAATTCGCGAGATATATAAAAGACTTTTATTTAAAAAGACTTTTATTTAAAAATTAAAACAAAAGTATTTTAAAGTTTCATTTACGAAAAGTCACAATAAAGGTCTCCAACCCCAACCAGTTCGACGTGATGGTCACTCTCAACCTCTTTGGCGCCAATGTGGACAATCTGGCCAGTGGTCTCGTGGGCGGTGCTGACGTCGTGGCCGGTGTCTCCTTCTCCTCGGAGACTGTGGTCATTGAGCCGGGTGCATGACACACCTTCGCCGAGGCTGTGGGAGAGAACGTGGCCAACCCCACTGCCATGCTGCTCTACGGCGTGAAGCTGCTGCGCCACATAAACTTGCCAATCCACGGCTACAGCTAAATTTGAATTGTTGAAAAATCACCTTAAAAGTTCTTAGTTTCCTATTACATCCAATTTTGTATATGTCCCGATGTCTTTCGTGCATTCATTTGAGTATTATTTCCGGCGAATATTTAAGTTAAGTCCAATTGATACGCCCCAAGACACGCCCCGAATCGAACCCGCGAATTCTTTAGTTTTACGAATTGGCAGTAAAACATTGATCCATGATTATGTTTTAATTATTTATGTATTATTTTTTCCCAATTTTGATTTTGCAAAGATTCTCTTCTACGGCCGACCTATACTTTGTTTACCTTGATGAATAGCAAAAAAGAAAAACTAAAACAAATGATATTTCTATACCAATTTAACTGATAGCGGATGGCCTTGAGTGGACACACTGCACTGGAGCTGTGAGACCGAAAACAATAAACTCAAAGATGTATATTGTTTTGACTTAAAAAAAAACAGATTCTGAAAGACATGATGAGGGCTTCTTTTGACTTAGTTGCTGTTGTTCTTTTTTCTCCGATTCCAAATATTTCAATTCAATTTGTGATCCGCAATCTTTTACAGCGCGACGTCTTTGTAGATGACCGGTTGGCACCTCTATACCTTGGCGGTCGCGAGCAACACATAACCGCTCAAGGATTGTCGTAGCCTGCTTATTGGTCCTTTATGAATGGTGGCGTTCTTGGCAGACTCGCGTTGTTGGCAGACCTACAGCCTTCAACCTTATGAGCTGTAAAAAAGCAATTTGTGCATGCTCCTACTTCAGCATGCAAGCGCGGCGCTAGCACTGGAATTTCCGTTGTTGCATCCAGTGAATTTCCCAGTGTAGCTACAGTCTGTTGGTCTAGTTTAATCTAGTCTAGAAGAATCTGACAATAAAACACAGAATTGATTTTCAGGGCTTTGTGCTGATATCGAGGCTTTAAAGGATGCTTAAAGTCTTTCTCACTGTATCATTTAGTCCTCCATCTGTTGGAGAGACCCGTTAATTGGCATATAATCGACGGTTTTTTTCTATTGCCGCACACTAATATTTTGAGATTTTGGCACCTGGCTATTTGTCTTTGCCAGGTGTCGTCGTATCCGCCTTGTGAGAAGGCTGTGTCTGTCAAAATGTTCCTTGCCTCACCACGGAGTGAGCCTTGTAGAGTATGCAGCTTCTGGCTTGCTGACTATGGTATGTAACAATTCCACAAATAAGTCGTAAAACCGGAGCCAATACTCACGTAGGGGTCACCAATGTTTGTGTGTAACCGAAGTAGACACTTCTGGGTCACGCAATGGGGCAAGTGGGTAGTGAGTACTTATCACAGGCACAGGACGCTTTGATGGCAGGATAATCGCGTCACGAAAAAATCTCATCTGCAGTCGGTGCAACTGGGCGCCCGGTACTGTTCCAAGCTTGGCTACTGATTAATTTGTTGGATGCTGGTCATGTTAAGAAACCTTTGGTACAACAATTTGGTATTGGCATAATTTTAGCCAACTGCTGAATTAAACTACTGGATTAGCACTGCGACTGATCCTAACATAAAACTAATAAGAATAAAAAATATGAAACTAATTGGAAATCCTAATATAAAGATAAGATATATTTTAATTGCGAACTGAATTATTCGCTAAGGCGACATCTCTGCTGGTGTTGATTTCTCCCTCATCTTTACTTAGGTCAGAAAGCTCATAAGAGCTTTGCACGTAGTAAGCCTCTCCTCCGCGTCTAGACATGACAAATATGAATTCACGGCGAGAAAAGACGGCAGCAACGCGCTTTTGTTTGTTCACTCGGATGGCATGTTTACATATTTCGTAATTGGTTTTTGTATATATATTTTTGATCAGGATCACTAGCCGAGTCGATCTAGCCATGTCCGTCTGTCCGTATGAACGCTGAGATCTTGGAATTTATAAGAGCTAGGTTATTGGGACTTGGCATGCAGATTTCTGAGCTTCTTTTGCAGCGCTAGTTTGTTTTGTCAGGGTGCCACGCCCACTCTAACGCCAACAAACCGCCGCAAACGTAGCCTGTAGTAGGACTGCTTATCGGTCATTTATAAATGATGCCGTTGTTGGCAGACCCACAGCCTTCAACCTTATGAGCTGTGGACAAGAAATTTGTGCATGCTCCTACTTGAATAATAGCTTGGTACCGCGTTGTACGATCTATTTCCTGATAATGACTCTATGCTCTAAAGGGATGTGGTTCTAGGTGTGATTTATTGAGTTAGAGCGTTGTTATAGGTTGTGCGTTTTTCGTCTTCAGCATGCAAGCGCGGCGCTTAACAAACGTCAGTGCACTTGGTACCGCTGGAATTTCCATTGTTACATCCGGTGAATTTTCCAGTGTAGCTACAGTCTGTTGGTCTTGTTTTCTCCTGAAAATAAAACAGAGGATTTGATCCCATGATTTTGTGTTGATATCAAAGTTTTAAAGGGTGTTTAAAGTCTTTCGCAATGTATCATTTAGTCATCCAAGCTGTTGGCCAGACCCGTTAATTGGCAAATAATCGACGATTTCTTTTATTGCCGCTGACTTATATTTTGCCGTTTTGGTACCTGGCTACTAGTCGTTCCCAGGTGTCGTCGTATTCGCCTTGTGACAAGGCTGTGTCTGTCAAAAAGTTCCTTGCCTCACCACGAAGTGAACCTTGTAGAGTATGCAGCTTCTGGCTGGCTGACTATGGTCTATCGAGATATTCGCCATTAATCTTAGGAATACTGATTGGCGGTAGAGACTAATTAAATCTCATTGGATCGTGGTTTTTTCGAAACAAGGTCATGTTATATTCTTCATATAAGGTCTGAAAACGACTTACTTCTTCTTTGGCAGCGGCCTCTGGCCTTAACGTATTATCGAGATCATCATGGGCCGGTCTCAATAATTCCTATTGGACCTCCAGGTGTCGTTGTAGTGCTGGGATAATAATTGTAGAATTACCAGAATTAGAGATGATTCGAATTCGTCTTCGTCTCTGTAGTTGACGAATAACCGATCGATTAGACACTATTGATTTGCTTGACTAACGGGTCCTTTGGGTTGTTCTGGATTTGCCGAGGAATCCTTTGACGGCCGCTTGCTGACGCTTTAAATACATGCTGATATTTTTCTAGCAGCTCATTCAATCCTGTTATTTCTGAGGCATACTTATATGCAGGGGGTAATGCAGCTTGCTGGACTTTTTCATCTAGTTCACAAAAGTTACCGAAATAATAGCCGTCTCGGTGGCGTCGTTCGACGGAAGCCTTGCCAAAATTCTTAATGAGCTGTTTAATTTGCACTTGTAGCTCATTTTAGTTGTGTAGTAGTCGATTGTGTAAATCGATCCTTGTGTTACTTGTTTCCTCTATGAATGAAGTTAACATAATATGTGTTGTACAACTCGGCACCGGATAAAGCTGTGAGTCCTGTAAAGCTGGACGATGGTCGGTATCCTGTGAGGCTGGATAAGCTCCGGTTCCCAACTTGGGTGATTGATCCTGTAAAGCTGGATAAAGCTGAGTATCCTGTGAGGCTGGACGAAGCTGTGTACTTTTTGAAGCTGGATGAAGCTGTGTATCCTGTGATGCTGGATTAAGCTGTGTCTACTGTTATGCTGGATTAAGCTGCGTATCCTGTGAAGCTGGATTAAGCTATGGTTACCAGGGTGGGTGGATATTGGGTAGTTTAGGTTAACCCGGACGGCCCTCACGGGGCCACGCATAGGCCAACATGGCCCTTAGTTGTCCGTTTGATTAGTTTGAACCTTGAGATGAGTTAAGAGGTTTTCATGTCCACAACGATCGAGGTGTTTTTGGCGAAGGCAAGAAGTTCGCCTGGTTTCCTGCTAGTGATGCCAGTACTGGGGCATCGAGGTATCTTCTTCTTGCTAGTGAGAGAGCAGATAATATGTTTCAGGGTTTCGATAGCCCCCGATTGATCGCATTTTCTGCAGGTACGGCTGTTGAGTATTCCGAGTGTGGTTGCGTGTGATGGGGCCAGACAGTGCCCTTGAGGATTCCCACTAACAGTCTGCAGTCTTTTCGTGGTAGATGCAGTACATAGTGGCTGAGTTTAGTTTGAGTTACTCAAAGGGAAATGGAGATATGCAAGCAGCAAAGCGATATTGAAATGCGCCACCTACCGGCGGTAGACAGATTTAAGCATTATGGGCGTTAGAGTGGGAGTGGCAAATTTTTTTGGTTCAATCGATAGGTATTCACGAGACCAATACATTTCAGTTAAAATTTTGTATCTGGCATGAAAATTGTGGGCGCCACAGGCTTGGGCGGTTTGTGGGCGTTAGAGTTGGCGTGTCATATTCTCATAACAAACTTGCGCTGCGTACAAGGCTACGGAATCTAAATCTGATGTCCCAATTCTATATCTTTTATAGTTTCTGAGATATCCGCGTTCATATTTACGATTTTTTGAAGTTTGTGGGCAGTTTGTGGGCGTTAAAGTGGGCGTGTCAATCTATAGGTATTGATGAGAACAATACATTTCACTTAAAAGTTTTATTCTAAATTCAAAACTGTAGGAGCCACAGTTTTGGGCGGTTTGTGTGCGTTAGAGTGGGCGGGGCACTCTAATGAAACAAACTTGCGATGCGCAGGAATCTCAGGAATCTGCATGCCTAATCCCAGTTTTGTACCTCCTATAGTTTCCGAGATCTCAGCGTTTATACGGACAGACGGACATGGCTAGATCGACTAGGCTAGTGATCCTGATAAAGAATATATATTCTTTATGGAGTCGGAAACGCTTCCTTCTGCCTGTTACATACTTTCCGACGAATCTAGTATACCCTTTTACTCTACGACTAACGGCATTTTTTAAAGAGTTTTGATAGACACGAAAGTAAACTTACCACGAAAGTAAATTTATCGGTCTGTATGAGGAAGTGAGCGTGTGGTCTTTTCCTGGTTTGGTATTATTATGATGATTGACTTTTTCCACTTCTTGGGAAGCAGCCCAGTCTTGTCATCGTGTTGAAAAGCTGGCATATGGTACCAACAGCGCATAGTGGGAGTTCTATAGGCATTTTTGGAGTTATTTGATCGCAGCCTGGAGATATTCTCGGTTGTATCTGCTCTTTTATAATTTTTATGACTTCGCTGGGTCGAAATACAATTGGTTCAGCAATGGGAAAGTCGTGTTTTGATTTCGATCTTATATTACGCACGTTTGTTGCTGGATTTGGCTGAAACACATTTTTAAGGTGGGCAGCGAATGTGTCGGCTCTGGTGAGAAGTAAGTTCACACTACATCACACTACATGACAAGACTGGGCTGCTTCCCAAAGAGGTGGAAAAAGTCAATCATCATAATGATACCAAAACCAGGAAAAGACCACACGCTCACCGCCTTATACAGACCGATAAGTTTACTTTCGTGTCTATCAAAACTCTTTGAAAAATGCCTTCTAAGCCTTATCATACCATACTTCAGAAGACAGCACATCAATTCGGCTTTTGCGAAAAACATGGAACTATCGAACAGGTGAACCGCATAACATCGGAAATTTGAAGTGCATTTGAAAATAGGGAATACTGCACTGCGGTATATTTGGACGTCTCTCAAGCATTCGACAGAGTATGGCTTGACGGCCTAATGCATAAAATCAAAATAATGCTCCCTAAAAACACGTATAAACTCTTGAAGTTATATCTTTACAACAGGATAATACTTCCATGTCAGCTGAACATAACGAAGCTGGAGTTCCTCAAGGCAGCGTTCTCGGGCCAACTTTATACCTACTCTACACTTCTGATATTCCTACGAGCAGAAAACTGACTATGTCTACGTTTGCCATTGACACCGCGATCCTCAGCCGATCTAAATGTCTATAGCAACCATCAGCGCAGCTTGCGGCCCATCTAGATGTAGTAGAGAAATGGCTCTCAGACTGGCGCATAAAAGTAAATGAGCAAAAATGTAAACAAGTAACCTTTACCTTAAATAGACGAAATTGCCCAAACCTTACACTAAACAACACAGTGCTTCCTTAGTCAGATGAAGTAACATATCTTGGCGTACATCTCGACGGACGGCTTACCTGGCGCACGCATATTGAAGCTAAACGAACTCACCTAAGGTGAAGGCAAACAGTCTGCATTGGCTTACAAACTCCCGCTCCCCTCTCAGTCAGGACTTAAAAGTCCTTCTCTACAACTCCGTTTTGAAACCAATCTGGACTTATGGCTCTCAGTTGTGGGGAAGCGCCAGCAACAGCAACGTAGAAATAGTGCAGAGAGCCCAAGCAAAGATCCTGAGAAGTGGAAATATTCAGAGGGACTTGAATACACTCTCCGTTCGAGACGTAACAGCGCAACACATGGAAAATTACTACACAAAGCTGTCAACCCATCCAAACCACCTCGCTAGAGCATTAACGTTGGTATGTAGACGTTCTCGCCTTCGTCGTAACGACCGTCCCATCCAGCGACAATTATTAGGACAGTCTAACATAAATACAGTTTAACAAACTGTTAGAATAATGTAGTGCTAGTCTCGTAGGAGAAGATTCAAAATAAACAACCAAAGTATAAACAAAATAAAAAATGTTTGAGGTTTAGCCTTTGATTGGAAGGGGGTTGCTGAATTATGATCCATTGTTGGTAAAAAATCACGTCGGGGTCACCAATGCTTGTGTCTGACCGAAGTAGTCACTTCTGGGTCACGCAGCGGGACAAGGTGGTAGTGAGCAATTATCGGAGGCACGGGGACGCTTTAATGGCATGATGATCGCGTCACGAAAAAAATCTCATCTGCAGTCGGTGCAAATGGGCGTCTGGTACTGTTCCCAACTTGGCTACTGCTTGATTTGCTGGGTGCTGGTCATGTTAAGCAACCGTAGGTACTAACATTTGGTATTGGCATAATTTTAGTGGGCATGACTATTTGCAGTTAAATTGCTGAATTAACACTGCGACTGATCCTAAATATAAGACTAACAGGAATAAAAAAAATATGAAACTTATTGGAAATCCTAAATCCTAAGAAATATTTTAATTGCGAAGTGATTTGTCCTCTAAGGAGGTCATTAAACTTTTTACGCAGGAAGTAAGTCTTCACGGAGTAAAGACTTCAGCAATGCGCTTTTGTTTTTTCAGTCGCATGGCATGATTACATATTTAATAATTGGTTTTCGTCAATTGCTTGTCAACGTATATAAATGCCGCCAACTTAAAAACGATCAGCTGTAAGCAAACCTGCGATTTGGTTGTTCGTCGGTGCAGGCCAATTGACCGCAGCAGCGCATATTTTTCGGGCACGTGATAAATTTTTATTATTATTATTGGACCAACAAGTGAGTTTCCTTGACGTTGCCGAACTCGAAAAAAAAAGATATAACTCGCAGCTGAAGGGTCGGGAGTAGTAAAAAACAGAGGCGTTTGAATAAGATAGACGGACATGGCTAGAGCGACTCGGCTTGTGATCCCCACCAAGAGTATGTACAATTTTTGGCTTCGTTACAGGTTACATTTTTTCCGACGAATCTAGTACACCATTTTACTCTGCGAGTAACGCGCATAAATATATCTAGCAGTAATAATATCACATAAAGTCAAGAGAAATATGAGAGACTTTTATTTAAAAATTAAAATTAAAGTCTTTTAAAGTTTCACTTACGAAAAGACACAATAAAGGTCACAGATGGTCATTTTTTTATTTGTCCCGATGTCTTTAGTGTATTCATTTCAATATTTTTTCCGGCGAATATTTAAGTTAAGTCCAATGGATACGCCCCAAACACGCACCTAATCGAACCCACGAATTCTTTAGTTTTACCAATTGGCAGTAACACATTAATCCTTGATTATGTTTTAATTATTTATGTATTATTTTTTCCCAATTTTGATTTTGCAAAGATTCTCTTCTATGGCCGACCTATATCCTGATGAATAGCAAAAAGAAAAACTAAAACAAATGATATTGCTAAACTAATTTAACTGATAGCGGATGGCCTTGAGTGACACACTCCACTGGAGCTGTGAGAAAGATAACAATAAACTCAAAGATGTTTATTGTTTTGAATTAAAAAAAACAGATTCTGAAAGACATGATGAGGGCTTCTTTTGACCTAGTTTCTGTTCTTCTTTTTCCTCCGATTCTAGATATTTCAATTGGGTGCGTGGTTTCCTTAAGAGAAAGCCGATCTGCCATCCTCCTTGTGTTAAGATTCAACTGTGATCCGCAATCTTTTACAGCGCGACGTGATTGTAGATGACCGGTTGGCCCCTGTAAAGATACCTTGGCGGTCGCGAGCAATACATAACCGCTCAAGGGTTGTCGTAGCCTGTAGGAGGATTGCTTATCGGTCCTTTATGAATGATGGCGTTGTTGGCAGACTCGCGTTGCTCGCAGACCTACAGCCTTCAACCTTATGAGCTGTAAAAAGCAATTTGTGCATGCTCCTACTTGAATAATAGCTTGGCGTTTTAGGGTTCATTTCCTAAAAACGACTGCGCGCTCTAAAGTGCTGTTGTTCTAGGTGTCAAGTCTTGCAGCTCTCTTTGTGGTGGACTGATTGATTGCGTTGGACTGATTGTAGGTTGTGCGTTTTTCGTTTTCAGCATGCAAGTGCTTCGTTTAATAAACGTCAGAACACTCGCTATCACTGGAATTTCCGTTGTTGCATCCGGTGAATTTTCCAGTGTAGGTACAGTCTGTTGGTCTAGATTTCTTCTGACAATAAAACACAGAATTGGGTCCCAGGACTTTGTGCTGATATCGAGGTTTTAAAGGGTGCCTAAAGTCTTTCGCACTGATCATTAAGTTAATTGGCATTGACGATTTCTCGTATTGCCGCAGACTAATATTTTGCCGATTTGGTACCTGGCTAATAGTCGTTGCCAGGTGTCGTCGTATCCGCCTTGTGAGAAGGCTGTGTCTGTCAAAATGTTTCTTGCCTCACTACGGAGAGAGCCTTGTAGAGTATGCAGCTTCTGGCTGGCTGAATATGGTTTATTATGTATTTATTTCACAAATTCGTCGTAAAATCGGGGCCTATCAAGTTATTAGCCATCAAACTTAGGAATACTGATTGGCGGTAGAGACTGATTAAGGCTCACTGGATCATCGTTTTCTCGAAACAAGGTCATGTTATATTCTTCATGTAAGTTCTGAAATCGACTTACTTCTTCTTTGGCAGCGGTCTCTGCCTCTGGCGTATTATCGAGATCATCATGGTCCTATCCCAATAATGCCTGTTGGACCTCCAGGTGTCGTTTAACGCCGGTGGTAATAACTGGCGCATTTGACGCCAGAATTAGAGATGATTCTATTTCGTTGCTAAGTCGATAAGTCACTCTTGATTTGCTTGACTTTTGGGTTGTTCTGGATTTGCCGGGGTATCCTTTAAGGGCCGCTTGCAGACGCCATTTTGACTTTAAGTACTTGCTGATATCTTTCTACCAGCTATGTGAATCCTGCTAGTCCTGACTGGAATAATAGCCCTCTCGGTGGCGTTGTTCGACGGAATTCTTGCCATAATTCTTTATGAGCTGTTAAATTTGCACTAGAAGCTCATTTTTCTTGCCCAGTAGTCGATTGTGTAAATCGATTCTTGTGTGACTTGTTTCCTGTTTGAACGAAGTTGACATAATGTGTGATGTACAGCTCGTTTTTTTGGGAATCGAGGAATCCTGTGACACCGTATAAAGCTGTGAGTCCTGTAAAGCTGGACGATGCTTGGTATCCTGTGCAGGTGGATAAGCTCTGGTTCCAGACTTGACTGATTGATCCTGTGAAGCTGGATAAAGCTGAGTTCCCTGTAAAGCTGGACGAAGCTGTGTGTCATGTGAAGCTGGATGAAGCTGTGCATCCTGTGATCTCACCAGTTAGAGGTTCAGCCTTTGATTGGAAGGGGGTTGCTGGAATATGATCCTTTGTTGGTCAAGGATCACGTCGGGTTTACCAATGTTTGTGTCTGACCGAAGTGGTCATTTCTGTAGTGAGCCCTTTTCGCAGGCACTTTTCGCTGTATTGGCAGGCACAAAAAAAAATCACATCTGCAGTCGGTGCAAATGGGAGTCTGGTACTGTTCCCAACTTGGCTACTGCTTGATTTGCTGGGTGCTGGTCATGTTAAGCAACATTTCCAACAAACATTTGGAATAATTTTAGTGGGCGTGACTGTTTGCAGTTAAATTGCTGACGAAAAATTAGGTAAACTACTGAATTAACACTGCAACTGATCCCAAACATAAGACTAACAGGAATAAAAAAATATGAAACTAATTGGAAATCCTAAGAAATATTTTAATTGCGAAATGAATTGTTCTCTAAGGCGGTCATTAGAGCTTTGCACGTAGTAAGCCTCTCCTCCGTCTCTAAACATGACTAATACTAACTACTTCTTCACGGCGAGAAAAGACTTCAGCAATGCGCTTTTGTTTTTTCAGTCGCATGGCATGTTTACATATTTAATAATTCGTTTTTGTCAGTTGCTTGTTAACGTATATAATTGCCGGCGACTTGAAAACGATCAGCTGTAAGCTAAGCTGCGATTTGGTTGTTTTTCGGGCACGTGATCCATTTTTATTACTATTATTGGATCAACAAGTGAGTTTCCTTGACGTGGCCGAACTCGACAAATAGATTTAACTCCCAGCTGAAGGGTCGGGTGTAGTGAAAAACAGAGGCGTTTGACTAGGGTATTTACCTGCACCATGCTGAAACATACATGCGCTGCGCATGAAAACCCACGAATCTGCATATTTAGTCCCATCATTCTAGCTCTTAAAGTTTCCGAAAACGAAAAAAATCTACAACCTTTTTTATGATTGGCAATCCGTTCTCCATTTTTAGTTCTCACTTTTCAATCTGTTTTTCTTGAAAATCGAACGGTGTTGGTAACAATTTCTACCGACGAATTAGTCGGTGGTAAATTGTGAAAATTGTTCTCAGGTATCGAACGCCGTTCATGAAAAAGCTGCAATAGACGGGTTAAAGTCTATCGAAATCGATGATTTTTCGCCACATTGCTAATGTTTGTTTACTGTGCAAAGTGCCAAAATGGATACAAATCTACATGTAAACGTTTTTACGTGCGAGTACGACGGTAAGTAATAAATAAAGGTTCAATTTAAGTAAATACATTTTAAACACCGTTTAATTTGACAAGAAAGCGATGCCCACATAGTGTTGACGGACGACTACCCTAAGCTGCTGGAGTTCTTAGAGCAAAGAGAGATTCTTCCGGCGTTTACATATTTTAAAGATGAGTAGTTGTTGAAAAAAACTAAATAAAATCGTATGCTAGAGTCTTCTATAGCAAAGCTATTCAGCCACCTTAAAAAATGTGTGAGTACATATTTATTTTAGTATATGTATGTTTTTTATCAGAATCGAAAGTGACCTTTGCAAGTCTCCAGTACGACATTAAGTCAGCTATCGGGCCGATAGGTCTTAGCGCAGTTTTCAGAGCACGGCTTTTTGAATGGAAAAAGTTCCAAAATTGTGCCCCATACGTTTAGAGAAAAATACCAGTTCGTTACCTAATTTAGACCCTTATGTTAATAATTCAATACAAAAGTGTTCATAAACTGACCACATTCGTTTGGAAACCACTCCCGAAATTTAAACGGATTTTTTTCTGGGTGTACATGGACATGGCTAAAGCGACTTGGCTTGTGATCCCATCAAGAATATATATAATTTTTGGGGTCGTTACAGGTTAAATTTTTTCTCAAGAATTTGACATGCAGATTCCTGGGCTTTTTGCGCAGCGCAAGATTGTTTCAGCAATGTGCCACGCCCACTCTAACGCCCACAAGCCGCCCAAAACTGTGGCTCCTACAGTTTTGATGCTAGAATAAAAATTTTAGCTGAAACGTATTGTTCTCATCAATACTTATCGATTGACCCAAAACACCTACTTTAACGCCCACAATCCACCCACAAACTTCTAAAAATCGTAAGTATGAACGTAGATATCTCGGAAACTATCAAAGATAGAGAAATGGGATCTCAGATTTAAATTCCGTAGCCTTGTACGCAGCGCAAGTTTGTCAAAAGAATATGCCACGCCCACTCAATCGCCCACAAACTGCCCAAACCTGTGGCGCCCACAATTTTTATGCTAGATACAAAATTTGAACTGAAATGTATTAGTCCCTCAGTACCTTTCGATTGATTAAAAAAAAGATTCCCACGCCCACCCTAAAGTTTGCCACGCCCACTCAAACGCGCATAACGCTTAAGTCTGCCTACCGCCCACATAACCATATATTGAGATCACGGGTAGGTGGCGCATTTCAATCTCGCTTTGCTGCTTGCATATCTCCATTTCCCTTTGGTCTCATTAGCTGAGTAACGGGTATCTGATAGTCGACGTACTCGACTATAGCGTTCTTCCTTGTTTGTATTTGCTTTTATGGCAATTTTAAGAACTTTATTCGGGATTCCATCTGGTCCCGGTGCCTTGTCGTCCAGAATTGTCTTCAATACCCGGAGAACTTCTTCGGCACTTGTGAGCTTTATGCTCGCCGTGTTCACGATCTGTGAGGTTCGTGCCATACTCTCTTGCTCTGGGAATAGTGTTTCTGGGGAGCTGATGTGGCTTTAATTTAGATAGTTGCCAAATCCTTTTAGCGGCGGTGCTCAATACGGTTTCTAATTAAGATACCAGTCCCACCGTGTGCTTTACGTTGCGTAGAAGGAATAGCCTCTTAAGTTAAAGTTATAATTATTTGTAAGGTGTAAGGTGTCAAGCAGGAAATGAGATAACTTAAGTTTATGCTGTGAAAACCCGTTAGCATGCCACTTGGATATACGTAGGGAAGTCATTGGCTATTCGGATTGATGTGATACCAACATTTGTATCAATAGGTTTTGATTACGCATTAGATCTTGCCCAATTGTCCGCATAAAAGATATGAACTCCATATGGCTTCGCTGTAGGTTAGGGAACATAGCCTTTAATTGGTTTTGTGGCTGCTCCATAGGCTAATATAGTTTGGTCGTGCTTAGCTCTAGGTGAGGTGCTTTTAAGTGTGATGTATTTGAGGAATCCAGATTTTAAGGCGCTGGTAAATGTCACATTTTTCCTAGTGGAGGCCTCGTAGTCGAAATCAAATGACGATCTAGATGGTTTAAACCATGCGTTTGCAGAGCGTGGCGTAGTAACTAGCTGATGGATTCGACTATTCAACTCATTATTTATTGTGCAACCTCCGTAGTTACCGGTGTGACTAACACCGCAGTTGCTGCACCTTTTATTGCGGGGATCGCCTTTGCTCGATGGGCAGTTTGCGGAGTCATGAAGCTCTCCACAAGCCACACACTGGGAGCAGTGTGGAGTATGACCGTGTATGACCATATTCTTGACAATTAATACATTGTACAGGTCCGCTGCGTTTGCGTGATTCCTTTAAAGTGATTAAAAGAGTAAGAGAAAATGAAGTTGGTAGATAGGGTGTAATTCGTTTTTCTTAAGAGAACCATAGAACCTTAAATAGCGGTAGGGGCTTCCTTTCCTTGTTTAAAATGTTGAGAACTGATAAAGCGGTAAGCCCCTAATCTTCTAACGACTTAGATATTTCTACTGGTGCTACATCACACTCCATGTCCTTTAGAAGAAGTTGTAGGACCTTGCTGCTATTTAGTTGGTACGTGTAGAAGTTACTTTTGAAGAGAAAAAATGTACGCACAATACATTTACACATTTACCATTGGCCCTAAGCAACATGCAGCTTGCACAAGCTGAGGAGAACACCTATCCTGGCATACATTTAGATTGGAGAAAGCATACCTAGAGAAAGCATACCGATGCAAAGAAGACCTATTTTAAACTAAAGTCCAGCAGTCTTCACTGTCTCATAAGCTACCTTTCCCCTCTTCCACTCGAATAAAAAGTCTTACTCCATAGCAAATGCTAGCAGCAGCAACATAAAAATTCATTCAAGGAGTACAATCAAAGATTGTACGAACAATAACTGGTGCTCCCTGGTACATCCGGTAAAAGAAGAAAGTCATTCTTGAAAAGTTATATATGAACCCAGACTATCAACTCAACCAAACCTACTAACCGGCTGTCGGATCAGGTCAGGCAGCAGCCGCAACCTAGCTTATAAATAAAGTTTAGTAAGCCGCTCGACTTCAACGGGCCTAGCTTATCTTCAGCATCTTCAGATCGAGAGCTCTCCCTCCGCCAATTATTTAAGGCGGTAGTTAGTCTTATACCTACTCTCATTGCGTTGTTTTGCCTTATTTAGACAAAAAACTTTAGAAGTTTATAAAAAATTGCACTATCAAAAAAAATGCAGCAGACACCCAGTACAAAATCCTATCGTTCATGCACCTATTCCGGAAAGAGAAGGTGAAAATTTGCATCTTGACATATAGTATGCTCAAAATCTTATATTCATTACTTGTATAGATTTTTATTCAAAATACTTAGTAGTAAATGAAATTGCGAATATACTAAATATAGAAAACAAAGTTTCAGAAATTTTGCAATAATTTCCATTAGCCAAAACATTGATGGCAGATAACGAGCCAAATTTTTCTTCATCTTATGAACAAAGAAACGGGATATCTTTATTCTTTGCGGATCCTGGACGTACTATGCGTCCAACGGACAAATAGAAAAAGCACACTCTACCTTTACAGAAAGTGCTCACTGCATTAAAGACGAGCTTAATTTGATTGATTATTCCGAAATTATAATTAGAGCAGCACAAAAATATAATTAAAAAATAATCTTTATAACAAACCAACGACATTTCAAACATGATCAAACTCCTAAATTATTGCAACAAGCTCAAGAGAAAATGTTACATTTTCACAATAAAGATAGACAAGATAAAAACTACCACATAGGAGAGGTAATCTACGAAAAGAATCACGAGCAAAAATCAAGCCTAATTCTAAATATAAACAAGGAAGAACGCTATAGTCGAGTACCTCGACTATCAGATACCCGTTACTCAGCTATATGGAGATATGCAAGCAGCAAAGCGAGATTAAAATGCGCCACCTACCGGCGGTATACAGATTTAAGCGTTATGGGAGTTAGAGTGGGCGTGGCAAATTTTTTTTTGGATCAATCGATAGGTATCGACGAGACCAATACATTTCAGTTAAAATTTTTTATCTAGCATGAAAATTGTGGGCGTCACAGGTTTTCGCGGTTTGTGGGCGTTAAAGTGGGCGTGGCAAACTTTTTTTTGGGTCAATCGATAGGTATTGATGAGAACAATACATTTCAGTTTTATTCTAGCATCAAAACTGTAGGAGCCACAGTTTTGGGCGGTTTGTGGGCGTGGTACTGTGCTGAAACAAACTTGCGCTGCGTAAGAAGCTTAGGAATCTGCACGCCAAATTTCAATAGCCTAGCTCCCATAGTTTCCGAGATCTCAGCGTTCATCCGGACGGACAGACAGACGGACAGACGGACATGGCGAGATCGACTCGGCTAGTGATCCTGATCAAGAATATATATACTTTGTGGGGTCGGAAACGCTTCCTTCTGCCTGTTACATACTTTCCGACGAATCTAGTATACCCTTTTACTCTACGAGTAACGGGTATAAAAAGAAGTAGCTAAGGAAAATCTTCCTAATAAAGGTTTTATAAATAACAGAAACCGTACGATTCATAAAAATAATTTGTCTCAAATTCCACGTAATGATTTTAATAATGTACTTATTATGGCTGGTAGCTACAACCAAATCAGAAATTATGGATTATACAAACCATGATTTCCTTCCTTACAAGGGTACCAAAGATATTCTTATTTATGAATCATAAGCAGAATTATTTCATATAAGTAGTATAAGTTTTTATAGATTTATAATCAATCTTAAAACAGAATTTTTAACCAATCACGACAGCCAGAATTTTCATTGGAAAAATCCCAGGATCTAAAAATTATCAAATTACTTATGTCACAACTAATACTCAACAGATCAAAAAGAGGTATTAATGAATTAGGCACCATTTGGAAATGGAAAACAGGAACACCAGATCATGATAATTTCATAACCGTCCAAAATAAAATCGATGATTTAGTACAAAACAATAACGATCAGTTCGTTATTAATTCTAAAATATTCAAACAGCCCTTAAAGATCAAGAAATTCAACTTAGAAAATATCGTCAACGTTTCCTTACTTACGATCTTATGAATTTAATGGATACAATTACACTAGTAAAAAATGATGTATTTAATACTACAATTTTTAACAATGAAGACCTGCAAGAAATCTTCGAGGGCAGTCCGATAAGTACTTAGCCTCACCGCCCGATGGCGTCACTATCGCAAGAGAAATTGATTATTGAGTAGCACATTCTCGTAGACGGCTACTGTCGAAATTTCAGCCGAATCGGACTCGTTGTTTTGTTTTGACTGCGTGTGAAATCGGACGTGTCCGCGGGTTTTAGAAAAATGGAGAAAGAGCAATATCGGTCTGCGATTCGATTATTGTTTTTGGAAGGGAAATCGCGCAGAGAAGTCAAAGAGCGCTTGGATGCTGTGTATGGTGACTCTTCTCCTTCGATGGCGACCGTCAAAAATTGGTTTAACGAGTTTCAACGTGGTCGCACGTCTGTTTTTGATGATCCACGCCCAGGTGCCCCGAAAACGGCTACTACGGAGGATACCGTGACAAAAATCCACGATCTCGTATTGGCAGACCGCCAATTGAAGATACGCGAGATAGCTGACACAGTAGGCATGTCAAAGGACCGCGTGGGTCATATCCTGCATGAAGTTTTGGGCATGAGAAAGCTGTCGGCGCGATGGGTGCCGCGTTTGCTCACTGCGGACAACAAACGCAACCGTTAGACCACTTCAGAGCAGTGTTTAACGCTGTTTAAGCGCAATTCGAAGGAGTTTCTGCGTCGTTTCGTAACCGTCGACGAAAAATGGATCCACTGGTGCACACCGGAGACCAAGGAACAGTCGAAACAGTGGACTTCACCCAGCGAACCTGGTCCGAAGAAGAGGAGGACTGTCCCATCGGCCGGAAAGGTGAATGCCACCGGTTTTTGGGACTCACAAGGTTGATCTACATCGATTACCTGGAGATTACAAAACAGTCATAGGGCTGTACTATGCCGAATTATTGGGCCGATTCGCCGCCGAATTGCAGAAAATACGGCCATATTTGGCGAAAAAAAAGTGCTCTTCTCTCATGACAACGCAGCGGCTCACACTTCCGCCATCGCCAGGGCCAAATTGGTCGAATTGGGCTACGAACTGCTACCCCATCCACCATATTCTCCAGGTTTAGCCTCATGTGACTTCTTTTTGTTTCCAAACTTGAAAAAGTCACTCGCTGAACAGAAATTTGCGTCGAATGAGGAGGTCGTCGCCGCCACAGAGGCCTATTTTGCAGACCTCGAGAAAACGTATTCTTCAGACGGGTTAAATAAGTTGCAGCACCGCTAAATGGAGATTATGTTGAGAAATAAAGCGCCACTTTTACGAAATTTTCGTTTTTCTTTAGGTGGCTGAGTACTTATCGGACCACCCTCGTATAAACATAAACAAAAACTTATAATTATAACTGACCTTTTGGATATATCTGAATTTAAAATCTCTTTGCAGCAAGACCTTATTGTAATATACATAAAATACACTATTATCAAAGATCGTTGTAACATTTACTCGAGATCCATTTCACATAATGATAGAAAATTATTAATTAATAAGTATATCGTAATGTCTAATTTTAAGCCAGAAATGTTTGATGATTATTGCACAATAAACTCGGAATGTTCTTGTTTTACCAGATTACTAAATGAAGAAAAAAAAACTAAAAAAGTAGATTTAATCCAAAATGGATCCATTTTGTAAATGGACAACATACAGTTAATGACACTCATTTAAATGGGTCATGTTTAATAACTTTTAATGGAACCTCTAAAAATTAATAATATATCCTACACTTATGTAGACAATAAGATATTGGAATATATCACCGTGTTTGGTCAATAATGGTAATATGGTCAATAATTTTTGCAATGGCGGCGAATACTAGTATTTTTCCGTTCTGGTACCTGGCCTTTAAACGCAACCGGTGTCGTCAGAAGGCTGTGTCTGTCAAGACGGTTCTCGCTTCACCACGAAGCGAACTCTGTAGAATATGTAGTTTTTGACTGGCCGAATATAGTTTATTATGTACCAATTCCACAAAGAGATCATGGAACCGTGGCCAGTCTAGATACTCGCCGTTGAACTCCGGAATACTAATTGGCGGAAGTGCCAAGTTTAGGCTCATTGGCGAGTCGTTTTCTCGAAGCAGGTTCATTTCGTATTCCTCGTATAATGTGTGGAATTGAGCTAGCTCTGCTTCTGCCAGGGCTGCGGCCCCAGGTGTGCTGTCCAATTCGTCGTGGGCTTGCCTCAGTAACGCCCAATGGAGATCCAGGTGCCTTTGTAGGGCTGGGGTGACAGTTGGGGCGTTCAAGGCTAATGTTAATGATGACTCCAATTCGTTGCATCTTCTCTGCAACTGTCGGATCACCGTGTCAATTGCGGAATCTTCTTTGACTTGATCTCTTGTTGTGGTCTTGATGTTGGCCGACGTTCGTCTCGGGGCCTTCGGAAGCCCGCTTCCAGTCGGCATGTTGTCCAGAAAGATATTCTGATAGTTTTCGACCAGCTCCTTAAGTGCTACTAATCGTGAAGAGTACTCACTTCCAGTGGGTAATGCCGCTTGCTGGACTTCTTCACCTAGGTCGCAAAACTGCTGCCAGAGATCGTTTAACTGATTTAGCTTACCGAAATAATAGCCTTCTCGGTGGCGTCGGTCGGCAGAATCCTTGCCATAATTCTTAATGAGCTGTTGGATTTTCCCTTGCAGCTCGTTTTGGGTGTCTAGTAATCGATTGTGTAAATCGATTCTTGTGTGACTTGTTTCCTCAATGAATGAAGTAGACATATTGTGTGTCTTGGAAACAAAGAATCTTGTGAAGCTGGATGAAGCTGAGCATCCTGTGAAGCTGGATGAAGCTGAGTATCCTGTGAAGCTGGATGAATCTGAGTATCCTGTGAAGCTGGATGAAGCTGCGTATCCTGTGAAGCTGGATGAAGCTGAGTATCCTGTGAAGCTGGATGAAGCTGAGTATCCTGTGAAGCTGGATGAAGCTGAAGTTCATGTGACGCTGGAAGAAGAAGCGTACCCTGTGAAGCTGGATGAAGCTGAAGTTCCTGTGACGCTGGAAGAAGAAGCGAATCCTGTGAAGCTGGATTAAGCTGAAGTTCCTGTGACGCTGGAAGAAGAAGCGTATCCTGTGAAGCTGGATTAAGCTGAAGTTCCTGTGACGCTGGAAGAAGAAGCGAATCCTGTGAAGCTGGATGAAGCTGAAGTTCCTGTGAATCTGGATGAAGCTGAAGTTCCTGTGACGCTGGAGGAAGAAGCGAATCCTGTGAAGCTGGAATAAAGCTGAAGTTCCTGTGACGCTGGAAGAAGAAGCGTATCCTGTGAAGCTGGATTAAGCTGAAGTTCCTGTGACGCTGGAAGACGAAGCGTATCCTGTGAAGCTGGATTAAGCTGAAGTTCCTGTGACGCTGGAAGAAGAAGCGTATCCTGTGAAGCTGGATAAAGCGGTGAGTCCTTTTTTGGGAAGGGGGTTGCTTGAGTGTGATCCTTTGTTGTTAAAGGATCACGTCGGGGTCACCAATATTTGTGCCTAACCGAAGTAGACACTTCCGGGTCACACCGCGGGACAAGGGGGTAATGAGCACTTGTCGCTGGCACGGGGACGCTTTGCTGGCAGAACGATCGCGTCGCGGCAATGGTAACGATGCTTACTGCGTTGCCGGACCACAGGCGATGCGGAACTGCGTTGAGGTTGAGCTAACGTAGGTTAGCTGCTAGTGGAGATAGTGTATTACGAGCCCTATTCCCAGAGGTAGGAAGTAGAACCGCGGAGTTATGAGATGTGTTGATAACTGTTTTATTCTTCATTTGAAACATGTTTATATACTACTTGGAACACGGGAGCTTAGTGTAATGATTAGTGAAGTGCGCTATATTCTAAAGTAGGTAGGTAGGTCAGGAAGTTTTGATTATGGTAGCAGTTTGTGTAGTTGGCTCGGCAGACACTGCAAAATGTGCTGACTGCATTGGCCGGTCAGTGTGCCGTTAAGTCGGTGAGACGGTGAGTTAGTGAGACATATAATATGCTGGTCAGCCATTCTCATATGCAGTGGGTGGTACTGAGCGCCTGGTACTGTTCCCAACTTGGCTACTGCTTGATTTGTTGGGTGTGGTCATGTTGAGTACCTTTGGGTACGAACACACCGCTCGAAAATATACTGATTTTTTAATATCCGAATATGTTATATCAAATGATTCGGAACTCTCATTCGATAATATTAACATACTAAATCTATTTATCCATATCAAACAAACTCAAATACCAGTTACGTTAATATTAATCATATTTACATTTATATATTTAAATATCATGATTATAATCAAATACAGAAAATATTAAATATTCAAACCACGGCAAATCCATATAGAAATTCTACCAGAACGTAACACTTCCGACAATGAAAAAAGTCCACAACAATGAAAATACCCTAAAAGAAAATATCATTGTGGATTGACCAACCAATTATATTTAATATACCTACTAGTTCCAAAGAATCGGGACGATTCAATTTAGAATGGGGGGAGTTATATGACACATCATTTAGGTTCACTTACCCAATTTATAAAGATCTTTGAGCCGAGGGCCAATCTCCAAATAACTCTGACTGACTCCGAGATAAATTCGTGGTCAGATATTTCTCTCAACTATGCCTCCAAGTTATTCCCACCCAAATCATCCAAGCCGATATTGTAAACTTCAGAGCCCCCAGAGCGAGCCCTGAAGTCCGCTAACGTAATCAAGTTTGAGATAAATCTCTTAAGCCGATGTTTGATTATTGATTATTGAACTTGAGGTAGGCAGTCCGTTTTTTAGAAACGAATCGAGCAGTTGAAACGAGTGTAAAGTAAAAAAAAATATAATATATATATATATAATATAAAAACATAAATAAATAAATTTGTTTATCAAATTCACTAGTGAGGAAGTTTATTTACATAATGATTATAGATTTCTATCGCCTTCGTTGGTCGCCAGCCGACTCTCTCTCTCTCTCTCTCTCTCGGCCGCTCTCATTTTGAGATCGAGAGCTTTTTCTCCGCCAATTATCTAAGGCGGGAGCTAGTCTTGTATTTACTCTCATTACGTGCGCCCATTATGTTGGTACATCCCCAATTTCTTCCGCATACAATAAAGATTACTATAACGTTTTACGCTGCTAGGGAGATCCTTAGATTCGGGGTGCAGTTTTCCTTAATGTTAAGATCATTAAGGAAAACTTTCATACAATCCTTGATCGACTTTCTGTAGCCCTGACTCCGTTGCTCGACCTAATCCGCCAGCCTAATAAGGAAGTCTCTCGGAAAAAAATAGATGCGGAAGGTTTCTTAGAGTTCTGCCCAGGTTTTCAATTGCTTGTTTTTGGCAACCACTTCAAAGTCTTTTCCTTGAGCAGTTCCGGTTCGTCGCTCCAAGTTTATATGACGTGACTGCCCCGTACATCAGTGAGAAACCGCAGATTTCAAAGGTTTCCCGTGACTTTAATTCGGTTGCCTTATTACAGCGGGTGGGGGGCTCTTATGGGCTCGATGTCTCCACGCGCTGATCCCTGTGGCTGCTGATGATGCTCTCGCCGACTCTGTGCTCCGGTCCTGTAGCTCGAGATGCTCCTGGTGTCGCTTGACGCTGCTCGAGAGAGAAATCGACCTTTCGGGCTAAGGGAAGCGTCGCCGGTTTCAGACTAGGGTAAACTTTGACTAACCCGCCAGGCGACTTGCCAGGGCTTAGTCGTGATAAGAGTGGTGACTGACTTGTGTCCTTAGGACCTCAGCTACCTGTCACTCAATTCGGAGATTCCTGGTGTCCCAACCCCGAACTTCTTGACGTAGCGATCTTTTACCTTGCAGACTTCCCACGGCGCCGCTTCCGACGACTTGACTTTTTGTTGTTTACTTATTATTCACGTGCTGTTGGTTGACTTGGTTCTTTGACTTTGATAACTGACTGATCTTGACGGATTGACTCCTCGTGATCGACTGATCCAGCTCCCACAGCTCTGCGGCCTTATATATGGCACCCGGGATCTGTTATTTCCCTTTTGCGCACGGCTCGCTAGTAGTCTCAACTCCTTGTCCAAACTCCACGGATCCTGTTTGGCCTCTTTGTCCTAGACCCACTGCTACCACCTGGAGTCCTATGTCTTGGCGCTGACCTGCTGATCCTCCTGTGGCATGTGGAACGCAGGCGCGCCGCCCCGCTGCTGAGATCTAGCATATCTTCTCCTGGTCCCTTTGCACACGGCACCCTCACTCTGCCATCGACGACTCAACACGCTCTTTATCTCTTCAACTTCTCGATCTCCAATCTCCTTTTCTCCGAATTCTCTTTCTTGAAACTCTCATCTTCCAACTCCTCATTCTCCAAACTCTCTTCCCTATGCCGGTTCTACGCGCTAGTTACCATACCGGTATTATCAACTACGCCACCGCCTAAACCTCCCCGTGCTACCCTTTTTAATTGGACAGTGACCGGCAGCTAGCCGTCCGTTGTCCCACATAGGATCGACATAAGAAATGCAACATCAGCACAAGGCAGGATGTTGCTAAACGACACCCACTCAGCAGAGCTCTAGAAAATACTTTGTTAGCATTTACACACCCACACATACATAATTGTAAACACATAAAAGAACAGAAGACATCAAGTGTTTATTTAAAATCTTATCACCATCAGGAGCAGTAATTATAAGTTACTATAACTGGCGCAGCCGGATCTATCAGCCGGAGGGAGGAAAAAGGACATACCATACCCGGAGAACGGAGAAGGACCGAAAAGATAAAAACAATTATTTTTATAATTTATATGCAACAGTAAGTTTAAAATAATGATGTGATGGAAGTGAGGTGTGTGGTGTAAATAGAAAAAAAAAGGCTGCACATTTATAATAACGATAAAATTTATACAGGCATAAAATGAACAAAAACAAAGAACATTGGCAAGAATAAATTAATTGAAATAATGTGTTGACTGGCGACCCGCAACGTCATCGAACCATATAGTTCGACGGAGTGAGTTGTGAGTATGACGTTTGAAGGTTCGATGTTGGAGGCGAACGTCAAACATGCAGCTTGGGGAAAGAAACCCAGGTCGCTGGTTAAATACTTTGCCTGTGTCAATAAATGAAAAAAAAAAATATAATAACAAGAAGATACCTATTGCAAGTGACTGCCCGCTCTTGGCTGGAATAAATGCATCGCGCAGGAATTCCAGTTAGCTTCAGCACGGTGCAAAAAAAAAAAAAAGCAAGTGTAGAAACAAAAATTTTATTAGTTTCTGCCATTAGTATCACTGCATCGCGCAAGGGTAACCGATGGACAACATCACAGAAAATAGTAAACAAACAAAGAAACTCCAAAGACCACTGCATCGCGCATGGGTATTTGGTGAACCGCAAAGTTAAATAAAAGAGGGAACAAACCATAGCACATACAAAAAGAAATTGTTGCCATATCGGAAACCACTGCATCGCGCAAGGGTGACGGTTAAGCAATAGTAATAGAAAAAAAAAGAAAACATAAAAATAATATATATATATATGTTACAAAAATATGAGGGAACCCGATACCACTGCATCGCGCAAGGGTATAGAAGGGTATGTGAAGAAAAGTAACAAAAAACACTCTTCCAACACAATACATTCTCAAGAAATAATAAAAAAAATTGAACAAATGATAATAACAGAATTTTACAGATAAATGACACCGACACACACCTCACTTCTAAAGAAAAGGAACTATTAGGGAACAACACACACACCAGGAGAAAAGCTAATGAAATAGAATACATAATAGAATAATAGTATACATATAAAATATATAATGAGCATAAACAAAACAAATAATAATATAAGGAGTAGAAAAAAAGAAAATTGTAAATGTCAAAAATCAGCAAAGTCAAAGAGTCACTTAGGCCTCTGACTAGAAGTAAAGTTATCAAAAAGGCTACCAGTTTGCCAACGATAGTGGAACAATTAAATTTTGAGCCCTCAACTTCTAGAGCAGTACAGAACAGGGAAGTTAATACAATGACGCATCAAGAATATTTAGGAATGCAACAGTCAACGTTTGAGATGTTAGGCACGGTAAAAATTTCCGATGTGATCCGGTCGATGCACGTTATATGGGGGAAAATAAAGGTTAAACGAGTTAATGTTAAACGCAGAAGAGATCCTTTTAATGATTAGAGAAATGGACCAAACACCAATGGGACTGATGATCCTTAGGCAAATAAGGAAAAAAAATCCAAGGAAAGGCCGATGATATTTTGGTAAAATCAAGTTGTGGATTAAATTTGGATGAAATTAAAAGAATTTTGATAGCCCATTTCGCAGATAAGAGGTCAGAACCCGATTTACTGAGGGAATTGAATCAGTTGGAAAATAAAAGACTAACAGTAGAATTATTTTACCCGGAGGTATCTGATATGCATAAGGCATTGTGTAATGTTATAGACAGGACAGATACAAACCCCATCGCAAATCAGACAAAGAAGAAATTATATGAGGAAACGTGTTTGGAGGCGTTTGTAACAGGTCTAAAGGGCAATTTAGGTAGTGCTATCAGGGGAAGAGTTCCAAAGACGCTCTTGGAAGCATACGAGATAGCGATTAAAGAGAGAGACATTTATTACCGGTCTAAGGAGGTACCCAGGAACAATAATTTCAATACTTCAGGGGGATTTAACAGGCAGAACTTTGGTTATAATAGAAACATAGGGTATAATAATAACTTTACCAGAGATAATGGTGGATATAGGCAACAAGGAGGAAATAATAGGAACCTCAGGTGGAATAGGGAAGAAAACAGGAATAGAGGATATGACGATCAGTCGACCTCTAATTCTTCAGGTTATAATAAAAAGGCAATTATGCCAAAACAAGAGGTTGCAGAATATTCATCAACTGGGCCTAGAAGTGCCAAACGATGGCAGTCAGGACAATTAAATACAGTAGAAAGAGAAGAGGAGCACCAGTTGAATAACATTGAGAATGAAGGAAATTTTCGTCAAAATGCTTCCAAGAACAAACAGGGTAAATAAGGAAGGATACCCATCAGGCGACATTACCATACGTGGTAGTTAAAGGAAAGAACAAAAAGGAATTAAAATTATTAATAGACTCGGGAGCTACGAATTCATATTTAAATCCCGCAATAGTTAGTAAAGATCAACAGCTAAAATTGGAAGAAAACTTGGTTGTTAAGAAAACTTGGTTGTAACACCAATAGGAAGTCATAAAATAAACAGTTATTTAAAAGATATTGAGCTGCAGGAAATTGCCAAAGGGGAATCGTTTGATTTCTTGCTTATCCATTTCCATTCCTGGTTTGATGGATTATTGGGAATGGATATATTAATTAAGTTAGGTGCAAGTTTAGATTTAGAAAATCTCGTATTAAGAACTAAGACAGGCACAGTTAAGGTCCATTTGAAGCCCAATAGGGCCACTGACATACATTTCCTGGAGGAGGCGACTAAAACAATTGTAACCTTACCAGTTTCAATAAACAATGGTTCATTTTTGATACAAACAACACTAGTGGAAGAAGGCTTAGAAATAACTGGTGGAATTTATTATGCAAGAAAGGGACAAGCCGGCCTGAAAGTTGTTAATTTCACAGGAAAAGAAAAGAACTTATACCTGGTAAAGCCCTTGGCTGTCACTGCATATGATTCCAAAGATTATGTAGAAATCGAAATGCTTAGACCATTTAAACAGGAGTATGTAGGCAGGGAAATAAACACAATGGAGTTACCCGGGGGTGAAGAAAGGCATGCAAAGTTGGATATGTCGCATCTAAATACAGAAGAGACGGTAAGCCTTAGAAAACTGTGTTCGGAATTTCCGAGTATTTTTCACACAAAGGGAAATCAATTGACATTTACCAATGCGGTAACTCACTCAATTCCAACAACGGATGATATTCCTATCTATAAAGAGCCATACAGATATGGATTTAAACAAAGGGAAGAAATGTAAAATCAGATACAGGAGTTGTTAGAACAGGAAGTTATTAGGAACAGTCACTCACCTTGGAGTGCACCAATTTGGCTAGTACCAAAGAAGATGGACCTATCAGGAAAACAAAAGTGGAGATTCGTGGTCAATTTTAGAAAGTTGAATGGTATCCGATGCCAGTAATTGGCGAAGTACTTGATAAACTGGGAAAGGCCATGTATTTCTCGGTATTAGATTTGGCTAGCGGATACCTTCAGATTGAGATGGAAAAACAGGACATTCCAAAAACAGCATTTACAACAGATAATGGGCACTTTGAATATGTAAGGATGCCATTTGGATTGACAAATGCTCCAGCGACGTTTCAAAGAGTGATGAATAACCTGATGGGAGAGTTAGTAGGCAAGATTTGTCTGGTCTACATGGATGATATAACTGTGTACAGTTTTCTTGAGGACAGTTTTTAAAAGGATAAGTGGAGCAAATTTTAAACTTCAAACAGATAAATCAGAATTATTAAAGAAGGAAATAGAGTATTTAGGGCATGTAGTGACACAAGTGCCCGAAACACCAAAGAAAATAAAATCGTTTCTTGGACTCATTGAGTATTACAGGAAGTTCATAAAAAAAAAGTTTGCAAAAGCAAAAATAACCAAACCATTAACTAAGAGACTAAAAGGGAAACAACAAATAATCATAGATGAAGAGTATACAAAAACCTTTGAATATTGCAAGACGTTGTTATGCAATGATCCATTGTTGAGATATCCAGATTTTACAAAGCCCTTTATTTTAACCACAGATGCTAGCAATTTCGCTATTGGTGCGGTGTTATCACAAGGAACAATGGGAAGTGACCGCCCACTCGCATTTGCGAGCAGAACGTTAAATGAGGCTGAAGTCAATTATTCCACAGTAGAGAAGGAAATGCTTGCCATAGTTTGGGGTATAAAACACTTCAGACCATACTTGTTCGGTCACAAATTCACAATAGTCACAGATCACCGCCCACTAACTTGGCTTATAGGATTTAAAGAACCCAATTCCAAGTTGGTGAGGTGGAAGCTGCAACTGTTGGAATATGACTACGAGGTGACCTACAAAAAGAGGTCACAAAACGTCGTGGCAGACGCCTTGAGCAGAATTGATCTACAAGTTCACAACAGTGACCTGGAGTCAACTCAGGCCACTCGAATTAAGTAGCATTCATGTGGCAGAAAAGCCACGGAATGACTTTAATATCCAGTTAATATTCGAGGTTGGGCTGACACCAGGCAGAACAGTGGTGACACCTTTTAGGAACAAAATAAGAAGGACAATAACAGAAAAGGAGTTCACAAAAGAAGAAATTGCTTAAATTCTTAAGGAAGTGCTTAAACCGTACAGGATGTGTGCGATATACACGTCGGATGAAGTCTTTAAGAAAGTAGAAGAAGTGTTTCAGAGTTATTTTAGCAAGAGCAAACTATATAAAGCATACGATGTCTTACCTTCATGCGGGAAATAACAGATATTAGTGAACAAAGGGAAGAAATAGAAAGGTATCATACCTCAGGTAATCATAGGGGAATAGATGAAACGTTTTGGAAAATGAGACGTGACATTTATTTTCCATTTATGAAAAACCGAGTAACACAGGTCAATAATGCGTGTGAAATATGATCGGCAACCACAAAAGGTGGTATTTCAAAATACGGAAACTCCGTGCAAGCCACTTGACATCGTTCATACGGATTTATACACAATCAACAAAAACTACGTTATAACAATATTAGACAAGTTTTCAAGTTTTGCTGTGGGGTACACCATACCAGCAAGAGATTGTTTAAATATTGTTAAATCAATAAAGAAGTTCATAAGTCAGTACGGTGTCCCCAAAAAGATCATATGTGACCAAGGCGCAGAGTATGCCTCGGCATTATTCTGGGATTTCTGTAGGCAATACGGAATTGAATTGCATGTGACGTCGTTTCAACAATCGTCCAGCAATTCACCGTTTGAAAGGCTTCATTCAACGCTGACAGAAATTTAAAGAATAATTATGAAAACAAAACTTAAAACTAGAAAATGAGCATGAGGAAGTTTTAGATGAAGTTTTCCTAACATATAATAACTCAATACACTCCAGTACGAGATTGAAGCCGTTCGAATTGTTCTCGGGGAGAACACACATTTTTGAACGGGAAGGAAGTTAAATGCTTATCAAGAGGAAATGTATAAGGAGGTTAAGGACAGGTTAGAAAGATAAAAACAGGAAAGGACGCGAAAACTCAACGAGGGAAGAAAAGAACCCATGGAGTTGGAAAAAGGAGATTTAGTTCATAGGAAGGAGAATAGAAGAAATAAACTTACACCTAGGTTTACGGAGCACATAGTAGATGAGGATAATGGGGTTACATTCGTTACAAAAAGGAAACAAAAGATACATAAATCAAAAATTAAAAAAAGAATTAAACAAAATAAAAACTAATCAATCACGGTTACAGGTGCATATTGGTCCATGGACAGACAATGGACGTGCAAACGCTAAAACGAGAAGAAGCGATCATAAAAATGGAGCTGGGGAAGGCAAGAGTAATGGTCAGAGCGAAGACGTTCGACCATATAATAAACTTTAAGGACTACGAAGGTAATATTGCACAGATTGAAAATGCGTTATTAGACATAGAGAATGTTAGATTCTCAGGTGAGGCAGTCCAGGTAGGTAAGAAAAAATTGTACCAGGTGAAGGAGAAGCTAGAAATACTTAGACCAAGAAGTAGGGTCAAAAGAGGGATTTTTAATGGGTTAGGAAGCATAATAAAAATAGTTTCGGGAAATATGGACGCGTATGTCATCATACGAAGAAAATAGGAAATAGAATAAAAGAAGTAAGAAACGAAACAAGGTTTCTTACAAATGAAGCGGACGAGCAAAGAACCTTTTATCAGGAAACTTTGAGTAGGTTTACGAAAATTACTAAGCATATAAACAAGAAGCAGGAAGATATAAATTTCTTGATAAAAAATTATAAAAATAAAGTGCTTAAAAAATTAACACAAGAGCACAATGAAATACATATGATCCAGCATTTGAATAGGATTAGTTACAGTATTGATTTGTTAACGGTGCACTTGAACAATATTGCGAAGAGCATATTGTTAACGAAACTTCGCATTGTGCCTAAATTCATTTTAGCAGAGACAGAATTAAATAGAATTATACAGTTTGTCGAGAGTCAAGGGCTCAAAATTGGTTCAAACGAACAAGTATATGAACTAATAAATATACAGGCCCAATTAAATGAAACAGACATAATATTTAGGGTAAGAGCTCCAATTTTTGAGCCAACTGTCTATCAATTATATCATGTTATACCAATTCCAATTAACAGGACACATTTATTAGTAATACCAAATTATGTAGCAATTAATAAGTATAAAATAAGCTTCTTTAACAACCAATCTTCAAAAGTTCATGAACCTTTTATTTGCGAGAGCGAAGAGTTGGGTGTTGATAAAAAGGGAAAGGAGTGTTTCAGGAAGATTTTAATGAACAAACCACCAATATGCTATTCAGTAAATCTAGAGGGGAGAGAAATGGTTTTGGCACCTGAGGATGGACACATATTAATTTTCAATGCCTTGGACTTACCTGTAAACAACACATGTGGAGAAAAATATGCAAACTGTTCGATCGAAATAAATGGCATAAAGTATGATGGCCAAGTTATGGAACATAAAGTAAGCACATACTTATAAATAACACCAAACAGGAGTTAAACCAGAAGTTTTACATCTCGAAGATATGATAAACCTCAAAAAAGTAGTGTACCTAGGAAAAGTGACGAGATCTGTACCTCTACGGCAGAACTTTCGTTAGATTGGTATCAGGTGTAAGGTCACTAAGGTTTACGAAAACCCTGTCCTACGCTCTGACGGGTTTGATTTAGAAGAGCCGTAGGATGGAGCTGTTACGCTGGATGCACTAAGCCGCGCTATCCACCGCCCGTTCCGTCTTATCGTGCAAAAGTGTGATGATTTGGACCCTTCGCTCAACCTCAAGTTTGAGCAAAAGTCCGAACATATGTGGGCGACGTTCGAAAGGACCATGCTGGCTAGAAGTAAAAACAATCCGGCTTACAACCGCAACGCCGGCGTCATTCGCAGCTGAAACAACTATCTGACGGCCACCATGCGCAAGTACAATCAGTACGCACACCACGAAAGTCATTCGAGGAACTTGCAATGCTTTTATTGCTTTTATTAAATATTAAAATATATTAAAATTTTATGTAATTTTCGTAATCGGTAGGGACGGTGCGAACGCTTTGGTAGTTCAAACTAGAGTAAAATGTACAACTGAATTTAAATGTAAGCATTCGGTTTTCTTATCAGAGACGACTATAGGTAAGGGGAAAAAGTCCGAAATATGCTTGGAATAGCATCGAGTGCGCAGTGGGGCATTTGCTCCTCAAAAGTTAATAAAGTTAATGTAGCTTATTTCGTACTTGACTCCATCCCCCCCGTTGAATTTATAAAAACATTCTTTAAGTGCGCTTTTAATACAGGGTTTTTTTTTAAATTATAGTTTTGTTGTTTTCTGTATACGTTCACTTATATCTTACATTACAATTTACATACATATTTTCTCTTTTTCCAAAATGAATTCATCGAGCTTGTATATTTCCTATCAAAGTTAACATACTCAATTTCATTTTGATATTTATATTTCCTTCTAACAATAGTTCTGTCTCTTTTACATCCTTTTTCATCAATAAAGTTTGTTTGGTTATTTTCTCTTACTGTTTTAATTATGTACTTCGGCTTTTGTAAAATGTTTTGAAACCCCAAATTTTTAACTAGCTCAGCTTCTAAACACATTGTGGTCAACTCTTTCTTCATTTAATTTATTGATATTTTAATATTTTTTATGTTGAACACTTTCTTGTAAGCTTTTCCAAACAGATTTATCAAAATGATTGTGTAATAAGACATTTGGTTGCTGGTTAAGAGTAGTGTGTATTGTATCGTTATATATTTAAACAGACTTAAATGCAAGGGTCTTGTTGTCCATATCCTTAGTTTTATCAACTACAAGCTGCCACGCTTGTCCTGATGTGTTCATTTGAAGTTAAATGAAAACGTTCGATATCTGAGTTTCCTGTGTGCGTATTGTGCGAAGTAAGACTCATTGTCTGCAATAATTTTTTTTGGCTTGCCATATATTGCAAATCGGTTTTTAAGAGTGCTATTTATTGTTATAGAGTTTCGGTCGGCCAGACAGTGAGTAGAAGCGTGTTTTGTTGGCTTGTCGATACAGGTTAAAAACATTAATGTTTTATTGAGGAACCATATATAAACATGGATAATTTCCATTATCATTAGTTTTAGCTTATTTGGATGTCTATCATATTTGCACGTATTGCATATTATGCAGTTATTAATATATTTATGGACTTCTAATTTAAGATTTGGAAAATATATTTCCTCCTTAATTTCGAAATACGCCTCATGAATTCTTCTATTATTTTTTTTGGATGGTGCTCTTCGATTTTCTCAAAAAGAGTTTCATTATCAAAAATGTAATTTAAAACAAGGAAGAACGCTATAGTCGAGTACCTCGACTATCAGATACCCGTTACTCAAAGGGAAATGGAGATATGCAAGCAGCAAAGCGAGATTAAAATGCGCCACCTACCGGCGGTAGACAGATTTAAGCGTTATGGGCGTTAGAGTGGGCGTGGCAAATTTATTTTTGGATCAATCGATAGGTATTGACGACACCAATACATTTCAGTTAAAATTTTTTATCTAGCATGCAAATTGTGGGCCTCACAGGTTTTCGCGGTTTGTGGGCGTTTAAGTGGGCGTGGCAAACTTTTTTTTAGGTCAATCGATAGGTATTGATGAGAACAATACATTTCAGTTAAAATTTTCTATCTAGGATCAAAACTGTAGGAGTTACAGTTTTTGGCGGTTTGTGGGCGTTAGAGTGGGCGTGGCAGTCTACTGAAACAAACTTGCGCTGCGTAAGAAGCTCAGGAATCTGTACGCCAAGTCTCAATAGCCTAGCTCTCATGGTTTTCGAGATCTCAGCGTTCATCCGGACAGACAGACGGACAGACGGACAGACGGACAGACGGACATAGCTAGATCGACTCGGCTAGTGATCCTGATCAAGAATATATATACTTTATGGGATCGGAAACGCTTCCTTCTGCCTGTTACATACTTTCCGACGAATCTAGTATACCCTTTTACTCTACGAGTAACGGGTATAAACAGCACACATTTCAAGAAGAAATACTTATTGGTATCTGCAAAATATCTATTTATGGTTATCTGAAGATATAGAAACAGCTCAGCCTCATCAAAAAAAATTGCTATGGTTCCCTTAATCGGCAGAAACTCGTTCAAAGCTTGTCTTACAAATTCTTCCTTGTATCGTGGTATTGAAATCGTAAAACGAATTTCTTTTTATAAATTAGTTTCCTTGAATAGTTTTCCCCAGGTGACTTTTAAATAAAAAGCTGATATTTATAAATATTTATTCATTTATTCATTTAAATAAATTCGATTATTAAAGTCGACTTCCGTATGAATGGTGGCTGCGTCAGATCTAGAGTCATCTTCCTGAAGCAAAGCATTAACTTGGACTCACTAAGAAAATCTGCCACTTGATTGGGTTATTATTGTAGTTAAAGTTAATAGGATAATAGTTTCGCATTTGTCTAACAGGAACATTGAAAGTTAGGCGACTTACCAAATCTACAGAATCAATATCGCCTCTGATAGGATTATTCATAAAAATAGTACCAAGAATAGTTCAACGATTTACTAGACTAGGCAAATTAATTAAAAGCAATCTACTTTAATAAGAAAGCAACCTGACGTTTTGATCCTAGTTCAAGCCACGTTAGGCGAAAATAAGAAATTGTTTCTGTACCGACTCTAGACGGTCAATGTGCACTTGATACTGAGGTTGTATTGACACCATTACTGGAATCTATTAATATCTGACTGCAAGCAGAAACCAGACTCAATATCAATATTTGATATATGTTATATATATTAAATATCGAAATTATACTTATTTAAAGTAATTTTCCACGTCTGCATTTTCATGTTAGGTTCCCTTAATGAATTTAACCATACAAGAGGACGGTGGTCTGTTTGAATGTATGTAGCGTTCAACTCGAATCCTACCGATTCTCAAGTCGCCACTCGGTATGCTGGTCGTAGAGGTCGTGCACTTCTAGCGATGCTCTGCGCTATGCTCGTCGGATTGGCGTGGGTTCTTTCTACTTCCGCTATACCACGACATAAAACAAGAAAATAAGTGCACTATCTGAAACTATTAAGATGTTCCTAAAGTGTTGTAATCGGCTGTACCCACTGCTTAGTTACGCCAACAGGAACAGATCTCCAATCGATCAAGGGTTAGGGAGACTTGGACGTTGTTTGCCCCCTATTCTTTACCCACCCTTCCATGGTAACCTTGACATCTATTAGATTACCCCTTATCTGACCTCAGATTATATTCTAATACCCCTCAAACATCATGTAGCTCCGGTGACGATCCATAAAAAAAAAATAGTTTACACGATCATTTCGTGGCGTTATACAAAGAATTCATTGTTTCCATTTATTTCATACGTCAAATTATGACTGATATTCACCTCAGACTATGGTTTTGCACAATTCACTTTAGCTATTACTGTACAGGTTGCACCTTGCCGCACTTCGGTACCGTTTATCGGTCAGTTTTCACGTGGACTTGTTCCGAATTATATCTTGACTGTGGGTTTTGGCGCACGTCTGCTGGCCTTAGCGAGAAAAACTCAAGTGCTCGAGCTGTGCACAGAAGTTGGCCTACGTGGCTGACTACGCTTCCAGGAATCTAAGTAGGGAGCGCAGAGACGGAAAATAACGGCGTTATGGCGTGATATTTTCCGTCGTCTCGTCGCTCACACTGATTTTCGCCAGATGTTCAGTCGCCGCGGCGCAGATCGTGCGAGCGAGATGGCAGACGTACAGTACAGAGAGGCGGTCAGCAAGTTCGGGAATTATGCCGCTATTTACGTTTTATATATGCGAGTGAGGAACAACTTACAGCCAAAACCCTTATGCGTGCGTTCGTGCATAGTACCCTACGAGCACAGTTAACAGATGGAGAATCATATCTCGAAAGGCTGTTAACTGAAATGGCGATCTGTCTATTTGCCGATTTGAATATCTTTGAGATGGTATATACCTATTGGTTTGCCTTTCTCGTTCGCTGTTCTAGATCTGGAATGATAAAAAACTCTACTGCGTTTGCCCGTCCCTGGTATTTGATGTTCACAATGAGTCGTCCTGTAACAGGACACTCTGAGTTATTTGCGGTTCTTATGTACCCTGAACAGTTGCGCCTTTGAGGGTGATCGTTAAATGTTTTTGCGGCGTCACCGCCAATACAACTCACTGTAGCGCCTGAGTCTAATAACGCGATGTAAGAATGGTTGTCTATCTCAATATCGGTGTATAATCGACTATCCTTGTTGAGGAAAATGGCTGAAATAAGTCTTCTGCGGTTGTCGCGAACTCCTTTCCAAAAGCTTCTCGCTCGTCTCGTCGATCTTCGAGTTCTATCGTCGTGCTCAAAACTATTTACGCCCCCAAATATCCTATTCCGCGTTTCTGTGTACCGAGCCAGCCTCTCCTGATATGGCATATGCTCGGTAGTGCTGTTTGATCGGCTGTTGGAAACCGATTCAGTCTGCGTAGCGCAATCTATACCTAATGTTTTGGATGCGGCAGCAGTTTTTTCGCTGACGCATCCTTCTGTCGGTTTTCCGATGGATTACAAGTCTGACATTTTGGCTTAAACACGTTCTTGGCACCGCATCCATAGCAAAAGATGCGCCGCTGATTCTCAAGGCACTCATCCAATCGGTGACCTAGACTATCACAATTCCAGCATTTGAGTGGTTTTCGCTGCATTGCTGCGACCTCGTTCTGTTGCATCTTTTCTTCCTCTCCATCTAGCTGAGATACGAATGGTCTAGGGGCAAAACTGCTTTTTAGGGGCTGCAACTTGATTTGTTTACAAAACTGTTTATGTGTTCGTAACTCTTCTCGCAACCGAGCAAGAGTATTAATCCATAAGTGCATTAATTCAAATCTGAGTGAGGTCTTGGAGTGCCTTATTAGCCAGCATACCAAGGATTCCTCTGTTATAGGGTTCCGTAGTCGGGCCACGAGTCTTTCGACATGGAACTGAAATTCTTCAAACGGTTCCTTGTCGCCTTGCCTTCTGCTATTAATGGACTCCCAAATGTCCATGTCTGTATCAATGTCGTCGAATTTCTTACGAAACTCTTCGCAAAACTTTGACCAAGTGAAGTTGGGATTTGCCTTATGAAACTTCCAATGGTCTGTTCGCCGGTGCTGATAAATCTCTATTCTCTATGGGTCTTATCTCTGCATTCGATCTTCTATTGCTTCCTAGCTGCATTGTTGCTAATTGAGTCTGAATAACGGATGTCAATTCCTGCATTAACTGACGCTGGCAAATTTGCATTTCACAGCGTACTACGCTAGTAATTTCTTCTCGTTGACTCGATGTATTCAAATGTGACGTGGTACTATTCGTCAGATTCAGTGCTGGTTGGTTTGGGATCTCTAGCCGTTGGGATCTAGTTATCATCCCCCTTCTCTGACCGTTTCCGCGACCCCTTCTAGTCCTAGTGCCTGCGGGCCTAGCGTACTGTTGTTCGTCAGTGTTACGAATTTGCTCTGCGGCGTTAGTCGGAGAAGATGCCGGTTGTAATTCACACTGGGTCTTACAAATTGGGCATAAATTAGTTTCCTGAAGATGTTCTATAATGCAACGATTGTGGAATTTGTGCATACACGGAACTTCTGTTCGAATGTCTACTGCATTTAACGGCTCGTTACATATATTGCAAAAAGTAGAAATTCCACTAAGAGCAGCTTCTATATCTTCACTACTATGATTTACTACCATTGTATTTTAATTTGCCTTTTGGTAATAATATAAAAATTTTGGATCGTCACCATTACAACATTCTGCTTATGAGGCCTATTATTTCCTTGATTCGATTGGTTCTGCTATTCCTATGACTGAGTTTATATAACTATGGACTCCTCGAATTTCGACGGCTGGTCAACCCATACCTACTCAGGTGATTGCTTTTTCCGTGCTCATCGATTCGCGGAGGAATTACTATTGTAAGCTTAAATGTCTCAGCTGATGTGTAGCTCATTCCGGTTAGTCAGTCCGTGATATACTCGACTGTACTACAGTTCCAGGAAATTATCTACCACTACCCTAAAATATTTGAAACCTACATTTGGATTTTTTAAATAACGTATTCCTTCACGGGAATTGCTTTATCCTGTGTCGTTCCACTGCTTAAGGAGGACCTCTATACGCTTTTCCACAGAACAAATTGGCTTTTCCGCGCTAGACGTTACTTTAAGAAATTGTGTTCTACAAAAAAAACTGAAAGTTACTGGATGGTGTTAGAGAGCGATTTTCGCGGGAATTTCTGACTATATATCTCCCGATCTGAACGATCGGGCCCCACGTTGGGCGCCATTTCTGTTTTAATTATCATCACGTCTACTATGTAGCGTTCAACTCGAATCCCACCGATTCTCAAGACGCCACTCGGTATGCTGGTCGTAGAGGTCGTGCACTTCTAGCGATGCTCTGCGCTATGCTCGTCGGATTGGCGTGGGTTCTTTCTACTTCCGCTATACCACGACATAAAACAAGAAAATAAGTGCACTATCTGAAACTATTAAGATGTACCTAAATTATTGTAATCGGCTGTACCCACTGCTTTGTTACGCCAACAGGAACAGATCTCCAATCGATCAAGGGTTAGGGAGACTTGGACGTTGTTTGCCCCCTATTCTTTACCCACCCTTCCATAGTAACCTTGACATCTATTAGATTACCCCTTATCTGACCTCAGATTATATTCTAATACCCCTCAAACATCATGTAGCTCCGGTGACGATCCATAAAAAAAAAAACACGATCATTTCGTGGCGTTATACAAAGAATTCATTGTTTCCATTATTTCATAAGTTTACGCGCGGTGCGTTCTAATAAACCCTTCAAATGTCGTTTTAGATAATCTAAGCACAGGGTGGTGCCGTTTACTTATTGCTATACTCCAAGATTTATATCCCTAATACATTATATACATATATATATGCAAACCATTGCAAATTCAAAGGCGGTACGTAATTCAGGTTAACTAGGTAAATTCTTATTTACATATTTACGCCAGAGGTTTTAGCTATCGCGGTATTCGCATCGACAATAATTAAGGCTCATACATTTTCATACAATATTCATTAAGGGTTTACTCACGATCGGTACTTTATAGGAAAATCCATCGAAGCGTTCGTTGGGTCCAATGAAGCTCTCGTTGATTCCTTGAGGGTGGATTAGAACAAGATGTATATGTATATGTGTTATGTGTACAACCTTAACTTCGATGCACTTCCCGTTTACATAAGAAGCTTTTTACCTAATGGACGTATTTAAAACTATCGTTAGAAATTTCGTACAAGTACACTTATGCAAAAACTACTCAAACCAGGGTCCTAAAAGCCACCCCCCCGCTCTGCAATCGTTCGACGATATCAGCGCCAGCATACACTGAGTGGCAGGGACTTAGCGCCTGTTAAGAGATCGATTGCGGGGGGGTGTGTTTTGAAACCAAAACACTTCCGATATTATATGACCGGTCCTCGAGGAAAATTATGACTGATATTCACCTCAGACTATGGTTTTGCACTATTCGCTTTAGCTATTACTGTACAGGTTGCACCTTGCCGCACTTCGGTACCGTTTGTCGGTCAGTTTTCACGTGGACTTGTTTCGAATTATATCTTGACTGTGGGTTTTGGCGCACGTGTGCTGGCCTTAGCAAGAGAAACTCAAGTGTTCGAGCTGTGCACAGAAGTTGGCCTACGTGGCTGACTACGCTTCCAGGAATCTAAGTAGGGAGCGCAGAGACGGAAAGTAACGGCGTTATGGCGTGATATTTTCCGTCATCTCGTCGCTCACACTGATTTTCGCCAGATGTTCAGTCGCCGCGGCGCAGATCGTGCGAGATGGCAGACGTACAGTACAGAGAGGCGGTCCAGCAAATTCAGGAATTATGCCGCTATTTACGTTTTATACATGCGAGTGAGGAACAACTTACAGCCAAAACCCTACGAGCACAGTTAACAGATGGAGAATCATATCTCGAAAGGCTGTTAACTGAAATGGCGATCTGTCTATTTGCCGATTTGAATATCTTTGAGATGGTATATACCTATTGGTTTGCCTTTCTCGTTCGCTGTTCTAGATCTGGAATGATAAAAAACTCTACTGCGTTTGCCCGTCCCTGGTATTTGATGTTCACAATGAGTCGTCCTGTAACAGGACACTCTGAGTTATTTGCGGTTCTTATGTACCCTGAACAGTTGCGCCTTTGAGGGTGATCGTTAAATGTTTTTGCGGCGTCACCGCCAATACAACTCACTGTAGCGCCTGAGTCTAATAACGCGATGTAAGAATGGTTGTCTATCTCAATATCGGTGTATAATCGACTATCCTTGTTGAGGAAAATGGCTGAAATAAGTCTTCTGCGGTTGTCGCGAACTCCTTTCCAAAAGCTTCTCGCTCGTCTCGTCGATCTTCGAGTTCTATCGTCGTGCTCAAAACTATTTACGCCCCCAAATATCCTATTCCGCGTTTCTGTGTACCGAGCCAGCCTCTCCTGATATGGCATATGCTCGGTAGTGCTGTTTGATCGGCTGTTGGAAACCGATTCAGTCTGCGTAGCGCAATCTATACCTAATGTTTTGGATGCGGCAGCAGTTTTTTCGCTGACGCATCCTTCTGTCGGTTTTCCGATGGATTACAAGTCTGACATTTTGGCTTAAACACGTTCTTGGCACCGCATCCATAGCAAAAGATGCGCCGCTGATTCTCAAGGCACTCATCCAATCGGTGACCTAGACTATCACAATTCCAGCATTTGAGTGGTTTTCGCTGCATTGCTGCGACCTCGTTCTGTTGCATCTTTTCTTCCTCTCCATCTAGCTGAGATACGAATGGTCTAGGGGCAAAACTGCTTTTTAGGGGCTGCAACTTGATTTGTTTACAAAACTGTTTATGTGTTCGTAACTCTTCTCGCAACCGAGCAAGAGTATTAATCCATAAGTGCATTAATTCAAATCTGAGTGAGGTCTTGGAGTGCCTTATTAACCAGCATACCAAGGATTCCTCTGTTATAGGGTTCCGTAGTCGGGCTACGAGTCTTTCGACATGGAACTGAAATTCTTCAAACGGTTCCTTGTCGCCTTGCCTTCTGCTATTAATGGACTCCCAAATGTCCATGTCTGTATCAATGTCGTCGAATTTCTTACGAAACTCTTCGCAAAACTTTGACCAAGTGAAGTTGGGATTTGCCTTATGAAACTTCCAATGGTCTGTTCGCCGGTGCTGATAAATCTCTATTCTCTATGGGTCTTATCTCTGCATTCGATCTTCTATTGCTTCCTAGCTGCATTGTTGCTAATTGAGTCTGAATAACGGATGTCAATTCCTGCATTAACTGACGCTGGCAAATTTGCATTTCACAGCGTACTACGCTAGTAATTTCTTCTCGTTGACTCGATGTATTCAAATGTGACGTGGTACTATTCGTCAGATTCAGTGCTGGTTGGTTTGGGATCTCTAGCCGTTGGGATCTAGTTATCATCCCCCTTCTCTGACCGTTTCCGCGACCCCTTCTAGTCCTAGTGCCTGCGGGCCTAGCGTACTGTTGTTCGTCAGTGTTACGAATTTGCTCTGCGGCGTTAGTCGGAGAAGATGCCGGTTGTAATTCACACTGGGTCTTACAAATTGGGCATAAATTAGTTTCCTGAAGATGTTCTATAATGCAACGATTGTGGAATTTGTGCATACACGGAACTTCTGTTCGAATGTCTACTGCATTTAACGGCTCGTTACATATATTGCAAAAAGTAGAAATTCCACTAAGAGCAGCTTCTATATCTTCACTACTATGATTTACTACCATTGTATTTTAATTTGCCTTTTGGTAATAATATAAAAATTTTGGATCGTCACCATTACAACATTCTGCTTATGAGGCCTATTATTTCCTTGATTCGATTGGTTCTGCTATTCCTATGACTGAGTTTATATAACTATGGACTCCTCGAATTTCGACGGCTGGTCAACCCATACCTACTCAGGTGATTGCTTTTTCCGTGCTCATCGATTCGCGGAGGAATTACTATTGTAAGCTTAAATGTCTCAGCTGATGTGTAGCTCATTCCGGTTAGTCAGTCCGTGATATACTCGACTGTACTACAGTTCCAGGAAATTATCTACCACTACCCTAAAATATTTGAAACCTACATTTGGATTTTTTAAATAACGTATTCCTTCACGGGAATTGCTTTATCCTGTGTCGTTCCACTGCTTAAGGAGGACCTCTATACGCTTTTCCACAGAACAAATTGGCTTTTCCGCGCTAGACGTTACTTTAAGAAATTGTGTTCTACAAAAAAAACTGAAAGTTACTGGATGGTGTTAGAGAGCGATTTTCGCGGGAATTTCTGACTATATATCTCCCGATCTGAACGATCGGGCCCCACGTTGGGCGCCATTTCTGTTTTAATTATCATCACGTCTACTATGTAGCGTTCAACTCGAATCCCACCGATTCTCAAGACGCCACTCGGTATGCTGGTCGTAGAGGTCGTGCACTTCTAGCGATGCTCTGCGCTATGCTCGTCGGATTGGCGTGGGTTCTTTCTACTTCCGCTATACCACGACATAAAACAAGAAAATAAGTGCACTATCTGAAACTATTAAGATGTACCTAAATTATTGTAATCGGCTGTACCCACTGCTTTGTTACGCCAACAGGAACAGATCTCCAATCGATCAAGGGTTAGGGAGACTTGGACGTTGTTTGCCCCCTATTCTTTACCCACCCTTCCATAGTAACCTTGACATCTATTAGATTACCCCTTATCTGACCTCAGATTATATTCTAATACCCCTCAAACATCATGTAGCTCCGGTGACGATCCATAAAAAAAAAAACACGATCATTTCGTGGCGTTATACAAAGAATTCATTGTTTCCATTATTTCATAAGTTTACGCGCGGTGCGTTCTAATAAACCCTTCAAATGTCGTTTTAGATAATCTAAGCACAGGGTGGTGCCGTTTACTTATTGCTATACTCCAAGATTTATATCCCTAATACATTATATACATATATATATGCAAACCATTGCAAATTCAAAGGCGGTACGTAATTCAGGTTAACTAGGTAAATTCTTATTTACATATTTACGCCAGAGGTTTTAGCTATCGCGGTATTCGCATCGACAATAATTAAGGCTCATACATTTTCATACAATATTCATTAAGGGTTTACTCACGATCGGTACTTTATAGGAAAATCCATCGAAGCGTTCGTTGGGTCCAATGAAGCTCTCGTTGATTCCTTGAGGGTGGATTAGAACAAGATGTATATGTATATGTGTTATGTGTACAACCTTAACTTCGATGCACTTCCCGTTTACATAAGAAGCTTTTTACCTAATGGACGTATTTAAAACTATCGTTAGAAATTTCGTACAAGTACACTTATGCAAAAACTACTCAAACCAGGGTCCTAAAAGCCACCCCCCCGCTCTGCAATCGTTCGACGATATCAGCGCCAGCATACACTGAGTGGCAGGGACTTAGCGCCTGTTAAGAGATCGATTGCGGGGGGGTGTGTTTTGAAACCAAAACACTTCCGATATTATATGACCGGTCCTCGAGGAAAATTATGACTGATATTCACCTCAGACTATGGTTTTGCACTATTCGCTTTAGCTATTACTGTACAGGTTGCACCTTGCCGCACTTCGGTACCGTTTGTCGGTCAGTTTTCACGTGGACTTGTTTCGAATTATATCTTGACTGTGGGTTTTGGCGCACGTGTGCTGGCCTTAGCAAGAGAAACTCAAGTGTTCGAGCTGTGCACAGAAGTTGGCCTACGTGGCTGACTACGCTTCCAGGAATCTAAGTAGGGAGCGCAGAGACGGAAAGTAACGGCGTTATGGCGTGATATTTTCCGTCATCTCGTCGCTCACACTGATTTTCGCCAGATGTTCAGTCGCCGCGGCGCAGATCGTGCGAGATGGCAGACGTACAGTACAGAGAGGCGGTCCAGCAAATTCAGGAATTATGCCGCTATTTACGTTTTATACATGCGAGTGAGGAACAACTTACAGCCAAAACCCTACGAGCACAGTTAACAGATGGAGAATCATATCTCGAAAGGCTGTTAACTGAAATGGCGATCTGTCTATTTGCCGATTTGAATATCTTTGAGATGGTATATACCTATTGGTTTGCCTTTCTCGTTCGCTGTTCTAGATCTGGAATGATAAAAAACTCTACTGCGTTTGCCCGTCCCTGGTATTTGATGTTCACAATGAGTCGTCCTGTAACAGGACACTCTGAGTTATTTGCGGTTCTTATGTACCCTGAACAGTTGCGCCTTTGAGGGTGATCGTTAAATGTTTTTGCGGCGTCACCGCCAATACAACTCACTGTAGCGCCTGAGTCTAATAACGCGATGTAAGAATGGTTGTCTATCTCAATATCGGTGTATAATCGACTATCCTTGTTGAGGAAAATGGCTGAAATAAGTCTTCTGCGGTTGTCGCGAACTCCTTTCCAAAAGCTTCTCGCTCGTCTCGTCGATCTTCGAGTTCTATCGTCGTGCTCAAAACTATTTACGCCCCCAAATATCCTATTCCGCGTTTCTGTGTACCGAGCCAGCCTCTCCTGATATGGCATATGCTCGGTAGTGCTGTTTGATCGGCTGTTGGAAACCGATTCAGTCTGCGTAGCGCAATCTATACCTAATGTTTTGGATGCGGCAGCAGTTTTTTCGCTGACGCATCCTTCTGTCGGTTTTCCGATGGATTACAAGTCTGACATTTTGGCTTAAACACGTTCTTGGCACCGCATCCATAGCAAAAGATGCGCCGCTGATTCTCAAGGCACTCATCCAATCGGTGACCTAGACTATCACAATTCCAGCATTTGAGTGGTTTTCGCTGCATTGCTGCGACCTCGTTCTGTTGCATCTTTTCTTCCTCTCCATCTAGCTGAGATACGAATGGTCTAGGGGCAAAACTGCTTTTTAGGGGCTGCAACTTGATTTGTTTACAAAACTGTTTATGTGTTCGTAACTCTTCTCGCAACCGAGCAAGAGTATTAATCCATAAGTGCATTAATTCAAATCTGAGTGAGGTCTTGGAGTGCCTTATTAACCAGCATACCAAGGATTCCTCTGTTATAGGGTTCCGTAGTCGGGCTACGAGTCTTTCGACATGGAACTGAAATTCTTCAAACGGTTCCTTGTCGCCTTGCCTTCTGCTATTAATGGACTCCCAAATGTCCATGTCTGTATCAATGTCGTCGAATTTCTTACGAAACTCTTCGCAAAACTTTGACCAAGTGAAGTTGGGATTTGCCTTATGAAACTTCCAATGGTCTGTTCGCCGGTGCTGATAAATCTCTATTCTCTATGGGTCTTATCTCTGCATTCGATCTTCTATTGCTTCCTAGCTGCATTGTTGCTAATTGAGTCTGAATAACGGATGTCAATTCCTGCATTAACTGACGCTGGCAAATTTGCATTTCACAGCGTACTACGCTAGTAATTTCTTCTCGTTGACTCGATGTATTCAAATGTGACGTGGTACTATTCGTCAGATTCAGTGCTGGTTGGTTTGGGATCTCTAGCCGTTGGGATCTAGTTATCATCCCCCTTCTCTGACCGTTTCCGCGACCCCTTCTAGTCCTAGTGCCTGCGGGCCTAGCGTACTGTTGTTCGTCAGTGTTACGAATTTGCTCTGCGGCGTTAGTCGGAGAAGATGCCGGTTGTAATTCACACTGGGTCTTACAAATTGGGCATAAATTAGTTTCCTGAAGATGTTCTATAATGCAACGATTGTGGAATTTGTGCATACACGGAACTTCTGTTCGAATGTCTACTGCATTTAACGGCTCGTTACATATATTGCAAAAAGTAGAAATTCCACTAAGAGCAGCTTCTATATCTTCACTACTATGATTTACTACCATTGTATTTTAATTTGCCTTTTGGTAATAATATAAAAATTTTGGATCGTCACCATTACAACATTCTGCTTATGAGGCCTATTATTTCCTTGATTCGATTGGTTCTGCTATTCCTATGACTGAGTTTATATAACTATGGACTCCTCGAATTTCGACGGCTGGTCAACCCATACCTACTCAGGTGATTGCTTTTTCCGTGCTCATCGATTCGCGGAGGAATTACTATTGTAAGCTTAAATGTCTCAGCTGATGTGTAGCTCATTCCGGTTAGTCAGTCCGTGATATACTCGACTGTACTACAGTTCCAGGAAATTATCTACCACTACCCTAAAATATTTGAAACCTACATTTGGATTTTTTAAATAACGTATTCCTTCACGGGAATTGCTTTATCCTGTGTCGTTCCACTGCTTAAGGAGGACCTCTATACGCTTTTCCACAGAACAAATTGGCTTTTCCGCGCTAGACGTTACTTTAAGAAATTGTGTTCTACAAAAAAAACTGAAAGTTACTGGATGGTGTTAGAGAGCGATTTTCGCGGGAATTTCTGACTATATATCTCCCGATCTGAACGATCGGGCCCCACGTTGGGCGCCATTTCTGTTTTAATTATCATCACGTCTACTATGTAGCGTTCAACTCGAATCCCACCGATTCTCAAGACGCCACTCGGTATGCTGGTCGTAGAGGTCGTGCACTTCTAGCGATGCTCTGCGCTATGCTCGTCGGATTGGCGTGGGTTCTTTCTACTTCCGCTATACCACGACATAAAACAAGAAAATAAGTGCACTATCTGAAACTATTAAGATGTACCTAAATTATTGTAATCGGCTGTACCCACTGCTTTGTTACGCCAACAGGAACAGATCTCCAATCGATCAAGGGTTAGGGAGACTTGGACGTTGTTTGCCCCCTATTCTTTACCCACCCTTCCATGGTAACCTTGACATCTATTAGATTACCCCTTATCTGACCTCAGATTATATTCTAATACCCCTCAAACATCATGTAGCTCCGGTGACGATCCATAAAAAAAAAAACACGATCATTTCGTGGCGTTATACAAAGAATTCATTGTTTCCATTATTTCATAAGTTTACGCGTGGTGCGTTCTAATAAACCCTTCAAATGTCGTTTTAGATAATCTAAGCACAGGGTGGTGCCGTTTACTTATTGCTATACTCCAAGATTTATATCCCTAATACATTATATACATATATATATATACATATATATTGCAAATTCAAAGGCGGTACGTAATTCAGGTTAACTAGGTAAATTCTTATTTACATATTTACGCCAGAGGTTTTAGCTATCGCGGTATTCGCATCGACAATAATTAAGGCTCATACATTTTCATACAATATTCATTAAGGGTTTACTCACGATCGGTACTTTATAGGAAAATCCATCGAAGCGTTCGTTGGGTCCAATGAAGCTCTCGTTGATTCCTTGAGGGTGGATTAGAACAAGATGTATATGTATATGTGTTATGTGTACAACCTTAACTTCGATGCACTTCCCGTTTACATAAGAAGCTTTTTACCTAATGGACGTATTTAAAACTATCGTTAGAAATTTCGTACAAGTACACTTATGCAAAAACTACTCAAACCAGGGTCCTAAAAGCCACCCCCCCGCTCTGCAATCGTTCGACGATATCAGCGCCAGCATACACTGAGTGGCAGGGACTTAGCGCCTGTTAAGAGATCGATTGCGGGGGGGTGTGTTTTGAAACCAAAACACTTCCGATATTATATGACCGGTCCTCGAGGAAAATTATGACTGATATTCACCTCAGACTATGGTTTTGCACTATTCGCTTTAGCTATTACTGTACAGGTTGCACCTTGCCGCACTTCGGTACCGTTTGTCGGTCAGTTTTCACGTGGACTTGTTTCGAATTATATCTTGACTGTGGGTTTTGGCGCACGTGTGCTGGCCTTAGCAAGAGAAACTCAAGTGTTCGAGCTGTGCACAGAAGTTGGCCTACGTGGCTGACTACGCTTCCAGGAATCTAAGTAGGGAGCGCAGAGACGGAAAGTAACGGCGTTTTGGCGTGATATTTTCCGTCATCTCGTCGCTCACACTGATTTTCGCCAGATGTTCAGTCGCCGCGGCGCAGATCGTGCGAGATGGCAGACGTACAGTACAGAGAGGCGGTCCAGCAAATTCAGGAATTATGCCGCTATTTACGTTTTATACATGCGAGTGAGGAACAACTTACAGCCAAAACCCTTATGCGTGCGTTCGTGCATAGTACCCTACGAGCACAGTTAACAGATGGAGAATCATATCTCGAAAGGCTGTTAACTGAAATGGCGATCTGTCTATTTGCCGATTTGAATATCTTTGAGATGGTATATACCTATTGGTTTGCCTTTCTCGTTCGCTGTTCTAGATCTGGAATGATAAAAAACTCTACTGCGTTTGCCCGTCCCTGGTATTTGATGTTCACAATGAGTCGTCCTGTAACAGGACACTCTGAGTTATTTGCGGTTCTTATGTACCCTGAACAGTTGCGCCTTTGAGGGTGATCGTTAAATGTTTTTGCGGCGTCACCGCCAATACAACTCACTGTAGCGCCTGAGTCTAATAACGCGATGTAAGAATGGTTGTCTATCTCAATATCGGTGTATAATCGACTATCCTTGTTGAGGAAAATGGCTGAAATAAGTCTTCTGCGGTTGTCGCGAACTCCTTTCCAAAAGCTTCTCGCTCGTCTCGTCGATCTTCGAGTTCTATCGTCGTGCTCAAAACTATTTACGCCCCCAAATATCCTATTCCGCGTTTCTGTGTACCGAGCCAGCCTCTCCTGATATGGCATATGCTCGGTAGTGCTGTTTGATCGGCTGTTGGAAACCGATTCAGTCTGCGTAGCGCAATCTATACCTAATGTTTTGGATGCGGCAGCAGTTTTTTCGCTGACGCATCCTTCTGTCGGTTTTCCGATGGATTACAAGTCTGACATTTTGGCTTAAACACGTTCTTGGCACCGCATCCATAGCAAAAGATGCGCCGCTGATTCTCAAGGCACTCATCCAATCGGTGACCTAGACTATCACAATTCCAGCATTTGAGTGGTTTTCGCTGCATTGCTGCGACCTCGTTCTGTTGCATCTTTTCTTCCTCTCCATCTAGCTGAGATACGAATGGTCTAGGGGCAAAACTGCTTTTTAGGGGCTGCAACTTGATTTGTTTACAAAACTGTTTATGTGTTCGTAACTCTTCTCGCAACCGAGCAAGAGTATTAATCCATAAGTGCATTAATTCAAATCTGAGTGAGGTCTTGGAGTGCCTTATTAGCCAGCATACCAAGGATTCCTCTGTTATAGGGTTCCGTAGTTCTTCAAACGGTTCCTTGTCGCCTTGCCTTCTGCTATTAATGGACTCCCAAATGTCCATGTCTGTATCAATGTCGTCGAATTTCTTACGAAACTCTTCGCAAAACTTTGACCAAGTGAAGTTGGGATTTGCCTTATGAAACTTCCAATGGTCTGTTCGCCGGTGCTGAAAAATCTCTATTCTCTATGGGTCTTATCTCTGCATTCGATCTTCTATTGCTTCCTAGCTGCATTGTTGCTAATTGAGTCTGAATAACGGATGTCAATTCCTGCATTAACTGACGCTGGCAAATTTGCATTTCACAGCGTACTACGCTAGTAATTTCTTCTCGTTGACTCGATGTATTCAAATGTGACGTGGTACTATTCGTCAGATTCAGTGCTGGTTGGTTTGGGATCTCTAGCAGTTGGGATCTAGTTATCATCCCCCTTCTCTGACCGTTTCCGCGACCCCTTCTAGTCCTAGTGCCTGCGGGCCTAGCGTACTGTTGTTCGTCAGTGTTACGAATTTGCTCTGCGGCGGAGATTTCTGCTTGCAAATTGTTAGTCGGAGAAGATGCCGGTTGTAATTCACACTGGGTCTTACAAATTGGGCATAAATTAGTTTCCTGAAGATGTTCTATAATGCAACGATTGTGGAATTTGTGCATACACGGAACTTCTGTTCGAATGTCTACTGCATTTAACGGCTCGTTACATATATTGCAAAAAGTAGAAATTCCACTAAGAGCAGCTTCTATATCTTCACTACTATGATTTACTACCATTGTATTTTAATTTGCCTTTTGGTAATAATATAAAAATTTTGGATCGTCACCATTACAACATTCTGCTTATGAGGCCTATTATTTCCTTGATTCGATTGGTTCTGCTATTCCTATGACTGAGTTTATATAACTATGGACTCCTCGAATTTCGACGGCTGGTCAACCCATACCTACTCAGGTGATTGCTTTTTCCGTGCTCATCGATTCGCGGAGGAATTACTATTGTAAGCTTAAATGTCTCAGCTGATGTGTAGCTCATTCCGGTTAGTCAGTCCGTGATATACTCGATTGTACTACAGTTCCAGGAAATTATCTACCACTACCCTAAAATATTTGAAACCTACATTTGGATTTTTTAAATAACGTATTCCTTCACGGGAATTGCTTTATCCTGTGTCGTTCCACTGCTTAAGGAGGACCTCTATACGCTTTTCCACAGAACAAATTGGCTTTTCCGCGCTAGACGTTACTTTAAGAAATTGTGTTCTACAAAAAAAACTGAAAGTTACTGGATGGTGTTAGAGAGCGATTTTCGCGGGAATTTCTGACTATATATCTCCCGATCTGAACGATCGGGCCCCACGTTGGGCGCCATTTCTGTTTTAATTATCATCACGTCTACTATGTAGCGTTCAACTCGAATCCCACCGATTCTCAAGACGCCACTCGGTATGCTGGTCGTAGAGGTCGTGCACTTCTAGCGATGCTCTGCGCTATGCTCGTCGGATTGGCGTGGGTTCTTTCTACTTCCGCTATACCACGACATAAAACAAGAAAATAAGTGCACTATCTGAAACTATTAAGATGTACCTAAATTATTGTAATCGGCTGTACCCACTGCTTTGTTACGCCAACAGGAACAGATCTCCAATCGATCAAGGGTTAGGGAGACTTGGACGTTGTTTGCCCCCTATTCTTTACCCACCCTTCCATGGTAACCTTGACATCTATTAGATTACCCCTTATCTGACCTCAGATTATATTCTAATACCCCTCAAACATCATGTAGCTCCGGTGACGATCCATAAAAAAAAAAACACGATCATTTCGTGGCGTTATACAAAGAATTCATTGTTTCCATTATTTCATAAGTTTACGCGCGGTGCGTTCTAATAAACCCTTCAAATGTCGTTTTAGATAATCTAAGCACAGGGTGGTGCCGTTTACTTATTGCTATACTCCAAGATTTATATCCCTAATACATTATATACATATATATATGCAAACCATTGCAAATTCAAAGGCGGTACGTAATTCAGGTTAACTAGGTAAATTCTTATTTACATATTTACGCCAGAGGTTTTAGCTATCGCGGTATTCGCATCGACAATAATTAAGGCTCATACATTTTCATACAATATTCATTAAGGGTTTACTCACGATCGGTACTTTATAGGAAAATCCATCGAAGCGTTCGATGCGCCCAATGAAGCTCTCGTTGATCCCTTGAGGGTAGATTAGAACATGATGCATATGTATATGTGTGATGTGTACAACCTTAACTTCGATGCACTTCCCGTTTACATACACATATCGTTAGAAATTTCGTACAAGTACACTTATGCAAAAACTACTCAAATACAGCGAATAGAAAAAGGAAAACTAAAATCTACGCAAGGTTACCGCCGCTGAGCATACAGCAGCCGAATCGCATCTGGCAACGCCGTGCGGCCGATGCCTCCTGTTACTTAGACCTCATGCCCTAGTGGTGTTGAGGTAGCGGGGTATCTACCCGACTACATATCTAGTCTCTGATGTGTAGGTGTTGGCTAGGTCTGCGTTGCTTATTTGTTCATGAAGGTCGATTGCGGGGGGGTGGGTTCTGAAACAAAAACACTTCCGATATTATATGACCGGTCCTCGAGGAAAATTATGACTGATATTCACCTCAGACTATGGTTTTGCACAATTCACTTTAGCTATTACTGTACAGGTTGCACCTTGCCGCACTTCGGTACCGTTTGTCGGTCAGTTTTCACGTGGACTTGTTCCGAATTATATCTTGACTGTGGGTTTTGGCGCACGTCTGCTGGCCTTAGCGAGAAAAACTCAAGTGCTCGAGCTGTGCACAGAAGTTGGCCTACGTGGCTGACTACGCTTCCAGGAATCTAAGTAGGGAACGCAGAGACGGAAAATAACGGCGTTATGGCGTGATATTTTCCGTCGTCTCGTCGCTCACACTGATTTTCGCCAGATGTTCAGCGAGATGGCAGACGTTCAGTACAGAGAGGCGGTCAGCAAATTCGGGAATTATGCGGCTATTTACGTTTTATACATGCGAGTGAGGAACAACTTACAGCCAAAACTTTAACCCTTATGCGTGCGTTCGTGCTTTGTACCCTACATGTAGAATTTCCTTCCATACAAATATGAGCCAAAAATTTGCTTGCCCAAACAATACTCAATAGCTCCTTTTTATGGTGCTGTAATTTAATTCGTGATTGTTAAGAGTACGCGATGCAAATGCTATGGGGTGGTCAGCTTGCGACAGAACAGCTCCTAGGGCTGCGTTGCATCGGTTGTTAATGTAAATGGCTTACAAAAATTTGGGTGTGCCAGTATCGGGCTTGAACATATAAGTTCCTTAAGTTTTTCAAAGGATTCTAAAAAAAAACTGCTTTGGTAGAAATAATTTTTGTGCGTTTCTTGAGGCAGGGCAACTTTACTGTAAACTCTTATAAACATTCTATAAAACCCGGTTAACCCAAGAAATGAACGAATTTGTTTTATAGTTTTCGGAACAGGGATTTTCTGCATAATGGCAATTTTTTCAGGATTAGGCCTAATACCTTCTGTTGAAATAATATGGCCTAAGTACTCAGCTTGAGTATTGCATTTGTGGCTTTGGACTTTCATTTTATACTGAGATAGTCTTATAAATATCTTAGCAATTGAGTCAATATGTACATCTAGCGATGTCGAAAATAGAAGTATTAATGTATTAATGTAATCGTGAAGAACTTCATTCATCATTCGCTGGAAGGATGCTTGTGCGTTTTTTAAGCATTCTCATGAATTCGAAGGGGCCCGTGATTGTGGAAAACGCTGTCTTGTGGCGATTCTCAGGCTTAACTAAGGTCTGTTGAAATCGCTCAGCCTCCCAAATATTAGACATCTTGGTAGAAAACAGCTATTTTTTCAATGTCTGTAGGTATGAATTCGGTATCGGTTTTTAGCAGGTTCAGTCGCTGGTTATATATAACGGTCCTTTGTTGATATGTAAATTATCGGTTGTGTGGTCTCGCGCAGCGGTCGTTATATTAGTGTGACTAGACAACGGTGGTCCAGTTGGTGTTGGTGGCCGGTTGGCCGTAGATCTCCCAATGCTGAATTATGTTGATTATGATGGAAGGGTGACTGCCCCTCATAAACCGCTGGCCTACAGACTCAGACAGTGTGAAATAATAAAATGTTAACGGAGGTTGCCAGAGTTAAATCAATTGGAGCGTAAGCTCTTTATTCAATCAAGTCAACGAAGAAACTAAAACTTAAAGTTAACAAATAATCAAGTGCACGGCGGGATGCCCGCAGACCGCTTACCACACACAAATTGCAGAAGTCGTACGATCGCTGGCCACCAATGAGACAAAGGCACTGCCTATAGCGGCGCACTTTGCTGGCTCAGCTCTCGGGCACCGTAAGGGTTGTACATTATTAGGGTGGTAATGCGTTAGTGAATATAAAAAATATAAATGTAATATATAAAATATATAAAGATGAAAAAATATAAGAATGTGATTTATGTTAATAAAAAAATATAAAATTGAATGCTTAGCCTACGCTGACAGCTAGTTGTTAACTACTCCCCCTTAAGTCTGTCGCCGTCCTCGGCGAGGACCAATTCGTCGATGCTCTCCTGCAATTTGAATGCTGCTCGTTTTCGACTGCAGTGTTGTTGAAGCAGAATCAAGCCGCACAATGTGAGGCTAACTGCGACTCCTATAGCGAACCAAATCCTCGGGGATCCTCCGGCCGACACGTCATCTCATTCATACGCTGTAATAGTGGAAGACTCAGAGTGTGGTCGTGTCCCGTAATGTTAGGTAGAGGGGAAGCCGCAATCCCCGGACTCTAATTCACAGATAAGTTTAGCTTTAGGTAACCGGAGTCATTTATAATTACCTTACTCTCGAAGGTGATGAGGTGAGTCCTCTTTATAGTTGTTGTGGGCCCGTCATCAACAGTAATCTACTATTCCATCGTCCACGATTGTAAGGGGTTCCAGATTGCTTGGTCGCGTACGGCAGGGGGCGCACCGCCTGCATGCAGTTGCCCGGCGCAGGTGTCGTGCAGCGCCCTGTTACAGAAAGTGGCCAGGTCGGTAGACGCGCAATCGGAGACTGCTAGGCTGCCGTCATTGCATTCCGCTACGATGTTGCCTTCCAGTTGTAGCCTGTTGTGGTAATGTGCGACAGGGAAGAGCAGGACTTTCTTACAAATAGACTTAGCCTTAGGATACTGAACTATAACATGAATAAACATATTAGATTGAAAAATTTTAATTTTAGATACACCCATACGGCTAACTAAGGGGACCTCCGTGAGCATGCAATTTTGTAGTTCTGAAATGAGTATTCTATTTCTGGCAAGAAGTGTTTCGAATAAGTGGCCGGAGTGAAATAACCCGTCCTTTTTTTCCTTATGAATTTTGTTTGTGAGGAGATTAATGTGTCTCTGTGTTTCTGTGTTAATTACTACTTGTCTATTGCGTTCTGACCGTTGAGTCAATTATACTGAAGAACTCGGACAAAATAGTCGAGTGCCTAACCAGGCCATATTCCCGTCCAGTACCGGGATGTACTTTGTGAGAATCAGTGATCTGTGACCTGTGGTAATTGCAGCAGTATTGCGTTTCTATAATATAAGGGCTAATACGGATGGTGAGTTGTTTATCTGATGTTGTCCTTATGAACTACCCTCCCCTAATGAGAACAGATGTTCCCAGATCGGCTTCTACGCGCTCTTCTAAATAGAGCAACATCAACTTATTCCCTAGTTTCTTGTTATTACGCAAGTGAACTTTTTTCCAACTGCAAAGACTCTGTCCTGTCTTGAAGGGTTAACTCTGTCGAGGTTGGTTGCCATCTTCCCCTCGTCGCTACTGACGTGGAAAGCTTCCACTGGTCTACATTCCGTGACTGAATGTAGCGATCTATTGTATTCTACAGTAGCTCGCAAAATCAGTTCCACGGTTCGTCAATTTTTTAATCGAATTTGAGGCATTTGGCTATTTCCGCCAGGGTACTGTGGAATCTCTCCACTTGGCCGTTGGAGCTACTGTGTAGCGGTGGTGCTGTAGTGCTGTATTGGATTTTCAGCAAGGACGTAATTGTTTCGGAATTGAAGGAAGCCTCGTTGTCACAATAGATAGTTTTAATGTTTTGGTAGAAGTTTACCAATTGGAGTATAGGGGCCCGTACATCTATAATTGCTCTAGAAGATAAAAGCTGTACGATGGCGAATTTTGAGAACTTATCAATGCAGGTTAGGAAGATTTTTTGTCAGTGGAAAAAATGTCGATGTGTAACATTTCCCCTACATGTGAAGGAATTGGGGTGCTTCCTAACTACTGCCTTTTGGGGTGCGGATCATACTTGGCTTTATTACAGACTTTGCAATTGGTGACAACTTCGCTAGCTACTTTTGACATGTTCGGGAAGTGGAAATTCCCGAGAATTTGTTTTGCGTTCGTATTAGTCTTTGCTCCGTATTAGTTATGTCAAGCTGTTCATTGGCATTGGCATGTCGTTGACGAAGTTTTTACAATGGCAGAACCTTGTTGCAGGGAACTCCTGCCTTAAGGCATGTTGAATGCGAGCCAAGGTAGGGAAATCTCAATGAATCGCGTTCACAACGTTAGCGTAGATAAGTCTTTGTTATTAAAGTTAATAATGTGACGAGTTCTATTGCCGAAAATAATGAAGTGAACATACTACATCTCCCTCCTTTAGAAAAACAACGTAATTATATGGAGTTATTTTCTTAGTATTTTGATTTGTATATAAATATATATATAAAAATGTATGCATTTTGATTTTTAATGTTTTTTTTTTGTGTAATTATGTTTTTACGAGGGTGGTCCGATAAGTACTGAGCCTCCAAAAGAAAAACGAAAATTTTGGAAAAGTGGCGATTTATTTCTCTACATAATCTCCTTTTAGCTTGATACACTTGACCCAGCGATGCTCCAACTTCTTTAACTCGTCCGAAAAATACGTTTTCTCGAGGTCTGCAAAATAGGCCTCTGTGACGGCGACGACCTCCTCATTCGACGCAAATTTCTGTCCAGCGAGTGACTTTTTTAAGTTTGGAAACAAAAAGAAGTCACACGGGGCCAAATCTGGAGAATATGGTGGATGGGGTAGCAGTTCGTAGCCCAATTTGGCCTTGGCGAGGGCGGAAGTGTAAGCCGGTGCGTCATGATGGAAGAGCACTTTTTTCTTCGCCAAATGGGGCCGCATCTTCTGCAATTCGGCGGCGAATCGGCCCAATTATTCGGCATAGTACAGCCCTGTGACCGTTTTGCCCTTCTCCAGGTAGTCGATGTAGATCACACCCTGTGAGGCAAGTGAACCGCACCAGCACGGTCCCGAAAGGGCCGCGCTGGGGAAGACGGGTGGCAGAAAGACAGCCGCGAACGCCTCCGCCAAGTGCGCTTCTGCGCCTTAAACAGGGGTAGGCATAGCCAAGGGGCTCGGGCCACCCTCTGGCGCCAATAAATATACATACGCAGAAAGGCGGACTGCCGCCCAGGCTCTGCGCTCTCATGCCAGGAGCAACATTGCTACACCTTCGCCTGAATGGCTAAAAAAGGTTGAACGGGCAAGAAAGGTGCTTCATAACTACGGGCAGGATAAGCCCACCCAAGAAGGGACTCAGGCGAAAGGGCAGCGATCCCTGGATCTACCCGGACCATCGGCAAAGAGGTCCAAAATCCAGCCATCGGTCTCTTTCGCCGAGGTCACCAAGGACCGAGTCTTGCTCGGTCTCACAGACAGGAGAAATTCGGAGGGCAGGGCTCCCAGGAATAAGTGGAAGGCAGTGGAGTCCCAGCTTTCCCTCAAATGCCTGCGCATGATGCGAGAGAAGCCAGGTACAGCCCTGCAGCATGGACGCGGGCTGGTACCAGGGCAGTGTCAAGGTGGTGGGCCGCGACAGTCAGCGGTCGGCTGACCTATACAAACAGGCGACGAGCGACAGGCTCCCAGCGGCGATCAAGGCGCTGGAGGACAGCCTTTACATGTTGCAGGAATGCACCCCGTACCTCCCCACGAAGGACTGGAAAGTCGTCAAGTTGGAGGAGCATGAAAGGCATGTCAACCAGGCAGTGTTGGTCCTAAACAAGGAGTCAGTTGCTGCAATCGAAACTGCTCGAGGAGTGCTGAACTTCGGACTTAGTGCCATCCATATCAAGGTATACATGCTGCATTTTTGCTTCGTCTGCCCGAAGGCGGAGCCGACCTAGTCCTAGTACAGGAGCCTTGCGTAGTAGGAGGGAAGGTTGCTGGACTAGGAACAAAGGAATACAAGCTTATGCTTGAACCCAAAGAAGGTAAAATTCTAACCTGCATATTAGCCAAAAAGCATCTTAGTATATTTCTGCTTCGCAATTACAGCAACGGAGAAACACCGCAGTAAGCCTGGAGCTCTTTAAGGATACTATAGGCCTACTTGGCCTTTGAAAAGGAAAACCCCAGATGCGCTGGTCAGAGGACTGGCAGATGAATGCGAAAAGCTCAGAAAAGTTTTGGTAATAGGCTGTGACGCCAACGCCCATCACACCCAGTGGGGTAGCCCAAACAATAACGACAGTGGTGAGTCTCTATTTGATTTTATTCTAAATTCGAACATATTGTTGTGAAATAGGGGCAATGTCCCTACCTTCATAACCAAAACTTGCCCAACGATCATATTGTAGATCTAACATTGGTACTCACTCGTGGGCGCAGTCAAAAACTGAGCAGTCTCTGACGAACACTCTTTTTCAGAACATAGATTCAAAGAAACTGTATTGTCCCTTGATTCGCCCTTGCCGGTCAGTTTCGCTAGCCCCAGACGAACCGACTGGCACAGGTACAAAGAAGTTCTGACGAATATCCTCCTCGTGGAACCGCCAGAAAGCATTACAGACCCACAGGAGCCGGACAGAACAGTGATAAATTCACAGAAGCATGCAACACCGCCATCAAAGTTGCATGTACTACAGGGAAACCAAGGGGGAGGAAGAAACCCCCCTGGTGGACCCAACAATTATCAATCCTCAGAACCAACTGCAGAGGCCTGTTTGACAGAGCAAAGGCGGGAAATGAGGACACTAACTGGCAGAACTACAAGCCTAGCCTAGCCATTAGAAACGAACTGCATGGCAGACCTTCTGCTCTGATATAGAAAAAACGACTGATGCCGCAAGGCTCACGAAAATACTCTCTGAGACAGCCGCGCCCTTGCGCTATCTTCAGAAGGCAAATGGATCATGGTCAGACTCCAGGTAGGAGTCCTTGGACCTGCTTCAAACCATACAAATCGCCGGTGTCGGACGGGATTACACCGGCACACATCCAACAAGCAGCACAACTAGCTATAAACTGGCTGAAAAAAATCTTCCACTCATCCTAGCGGTAGGAGAACTTCTAACCGCATAGCAAGAAACGATAGTGGTTTTCATTCCCAAGGCAGGGAAAGCCACCCACACCACAGCAATGGATTTTAGGCCTATAAGCCTAACATCACTCCTGCTAAAGAGCTTTGAAAGAATGATAAGCCTACACATAAGAGCCACTATCGACCCGACGCAAATATCAGAGGCACAACACGCTTATACCAAAGGTAAGTCAACCGAATCGGCGCCACACTTGGTGGTAAGCAGCGTCGAGAAATCACTCAGCATCAAGAAATACACACTGATCGCCTTCCTTGACGTAGAGAGAACCTTCAGTAACGTGCTTCCCATAGCTATAACAGAATATCTCAATGAACTAGGGGTTGAGCCGCCAATGGAGGGGTTGATCTATAAATTGCTGAAAAGCAGAATGGTCACAGCGACACTAGGGACCTCAACCCAGACTAGACTAGTGAACAGAGGCACCCCGCAAGGAGGTGTACTATCACCCCTCCTGTGGAATATCGCAGTAAATAAGGTAGGCTGTAAGGTAGTGGCATACGCAGACGATGTCGCTATCATCTTTAATGGAAAATACCCGCAAACACTTTGCGATCTTATGACCGCTAAACTAGAAATACTATCGGAACGGTCGATAAAGAAGGGTCTTGGGGTAAATCACTCAAAAACGGAACTTGTTCTATTTACAAATAGATAAAAAATCTCACAACTCAACCCATCTATTCTAAACAACTGTAATCTCCCCTTTAGTTAGTATTAGATAAGCGTCTCAAATGGGGCTTAAATAAACAAGAGAGAACCAAGAAAGCGACCATAGCACTTTACTCCTGTAAAAAATCAATTAAGCTAAGATGGGGCATGTCCCCTAGAATAGTCAAATGGATATACACAACGGTAGTCAAGTCAATCCTACTATATGGAGTGGGTCTGTGGTGAACTGCTCTACACAAACAATGCATCTTGACTCCCTAACCAAAGAAGATTCTTGTGCGACTTGTTTCCTATAAGAATGAAGTTGACATCATGTATGAAGTTAAAACTCGTGTTTGGGAGGCGACGAATCCTGTGAAGCCGGATGAAGCTGAGTATCCTGTGAGCTGGATGATGCTGTGTATCCTGTGAAGCTGGATGAGCTATGACTCTCAACTTGGGTGATCAATCCTAAGCTGTGTATCCTGTGAAGCTGCATTAAGCAATTTATCATGTGAAGCTGGATGAGCTATGGTTCCCAGGGCGAGTGGATATAGTGTAATCTTAACCGTACTTCTCACCAGCTAGAGGTTTAGCTTTGGTTGGAAGGGGGCTGCTGGAGTGTGATCCTTTGTTAGTGATGGATCCCGTCGTGGTCGCCAATGTTTGTGTTTAACCGAAGTATACACTTCTGGGTCACGCCGCGGGACAATGGGGTAGTGACCGCTTTCCGCAGGCACGGGGACGCAGGCAGGAAGATCGCGTCGCAACAATGGTAACAATGGTTACTGCGATACCGAAACACAGGCGATACACGACCAGCGCTGAGGTTAAGCTAACGGAGGTTAGCTGCTAGTTGCCCCATTAGTATTCGTATTACGAGCCCTACTCCCGGATGTGGAAAGTTGAACCGCGGAGTTACAAGTTGCGTTGATAACGATTTATTTTTAAATAGATTACATGAAAAAATACTACTTGAAACACGGATGTTTAGTGTAATAAAAAGTGACACGAGTTGTATTCTAAAATGGGTCAATGGCTTGGCTGAAAAGGATATAAGCTGGAGTTGGTCATTTCCTTATAAAAAAAGTCTAAGCAACACTTATTTTCAAGATGAGAACAAAGGCTTCGTTTCGAGCCGTTAAGAGGCCGCACCAACAAATATAACGACGCCTATGCAATTCAAATGCATTTTCATCCGTATAGTTTTAAAACTGAAAGACTATTTTGCGTAGAGACGGCCAGACGGTCAGCCGGATGGACATACGGACATAGCTATTGATGCTGATCAAGAATATATACACTTTATGGGGTCGGAAACGTCTCCTTCACTGCGTTGCAAATTTCTGAATAAACTAAAAGTCTAAAAAGGCGCCGATTTCACCCAGCATTTTCATAGCACTCTATTAATGGCCAATGGTCTGTGTCGGGTCACGCAGCCGCAGCAGCCAACTACTTCTTAATTCGATCTCTTATATTAATGGCATCGCGAAAGGTAGCTCTCTTTATCTAGCTCTCTCGTCTTTTGTGTACTTGCATTTTTCGGCCCAGCTTTCGGCTGGCTGTCCCTTTGTAAATCAGTACGAATTCTGATCTCGACATAAAACGCATTCTCGTCTCGCCTGCTGTACTCTCTCTCGCTAATAAATTGTTAACAAGCCTAAAGCAACCTGAAATTCGTATTTTAATTTAGCAACAACTAATAAAAAAGCTTATTAGTTCAACATTGGTGACCCCGACGTGATTTGTGCATAAATAATACTAAGTGCAAATCATATAAGTCTATTTATTGACTTTTTTCATTCTTGCTTCTGCGGTGCATTGGCGTAGCAACAATCATAAGGCCTTAAATGCAGTGAGCGCTATAAATAAATAGCAGTTGGTGATTGCGGAAATTTACATATAAGGCGCAAAATCAGCTATACATAGAAGCGTACATAGCCAAGTAACGGGCTGTTATTCCCTCGTTTGCTTTGCGCTCATCTTCCCGCTGGAGCCGAATTTCGGGCATTTCGTCTGCTGTTGTTGTTGTAGCCATGCCTACGGGAGCTTTTGGAGATGTTACCGCTGATGCAAACAGGGCAATATTTTTAAAGCGCAAGGCAACGGCTTTATTTAATAGAGTGGAGCGCTTAGTGGATTCCCTATCAAGTGCGGCGTTAACTTCATGCGACGAATCCGGTCTTCATGTGAGGTTAGAGTTGATTGATGAGCTTCAAGAGTCATTTAAAAAGGTACTCGGTGAGCTCGAAGAGTTGGATTTAGAGGAAATTGAAAGTGATTTAAGTGAGAAATTTGATGACATTCTCGTAACTCTGAAGTCATCGGTTCCATCCGAAATTTCAAAGCGCACCTCACAGCTTCTTTCGCATTCAACTTTTGCTGACGGCATCACTCCGGGAGTTTTCGGCCCCCAGCAGCGTCAGCCTCGACATAGGGCAGCATTGCTGCCCCCACTGGAGCTTCCAAAATTCGCTGGAGGTTATGCAAATTGGTCTGACTTTTATTTTATGTTTACCACGATCATAGATAGTCATCCGGACCTCACCAACGTAGAAAAGCTGCAGCATCTACGATCATGCCTGAGGGACGCAGCGTTGGAAACTATTCGCTCATTGGAAATTTCGGATGGCAACTACGCAATTGCTTTAGATTTGCTGAAAAATAGATTTGATAATCGACGTTTGGTTTTTCAGACACACATTATTGAGATCCTGGGACTAAAGGCGGTGCAGAGTGGTTCCGTCTCGACACTTCGGGATCTGTCCGATAAATTCAATGCTCATATTCGTGCTCTCAAGGGACTGGGCACGACAGAACAAATCGCAGGATGCATCATCGTCCAAGTCCTGTTCCAAAGGTTGGATCCGGCAAGTCAGGCAAAGTGGGAAGAGCGTTTAGAGGACCCTGCCTTCGTCAATTTATTTCCTACGTGGGAGTCAATGGCATCATTTCTGGAGCAGCGATGCAGAACGTTGGAGACTATGGATTTCGCCATGGCAAACTATACGCCGGGCAATCAGGTGGGAAGTAACAGAATACCCAATGCGCGTAGATCAGCATTTGTTGCCTCGAACGCTAACCCCTGGATTTGTATATTATGTAATGATACAGGGCATTCCATTTCTTATTGTCAGAATTTTAAAATCCTGTCTCCTGCGAATAGGCTTCAAGAAGCGAAGCGGCTCGGTCTTTGCATAAATTGTCTTAAGGTTGGTCATCAAGTTCGGCAATGCAACTCTAGTAGTTGTCGTTTATGCGGATCTAAGCACCACACCCTGCTTCACCTGGGAAACTCACCTTCTTTTCCTTCACAAAAAGGAGCACAGCTTCAAGAAGCACTTCCTTCTGCTTCACCCTCTGCACTGCCTTCCACTTCGACTGCTCTTATTGCACAGGAATTTAGTAATGATATTGTGCTCTTAGCAACGGCTAGCATTTTAGTAAAAAACCGTTCTGGGGTTTTCGTTCCCTGTCGAGCTCTACTCGATTCGGGCTCCCAACTGCATCTAATAACGCCCCGATTCGCAAATCAGCTTCAAGTAAAGAAAGTAAAATCCTCAGCATCTGTAACTAGAGTTGGAGATTCCAGTTTTGTGACGGACGGTCACTCGGTCACTATTACGATTCAGTCCCGAACTTCCGAATACTCGGCCAACATTACCGCGGTGATTGCTCCGAACATAACAGAGCGACAGCCTAGCTTCAACGTCGACATTGGCAGCTGGAACATACCCAAAAATATACAGTTAGCTGACCCAAGGTTTTATGCTCCCCAGCGGGTGGATCTTTTAATCGGAGCCAGCCTCTTTTTCGAGATGTTGTGCGTTGGCCAAATCAAGCTCCCACCTGGATTACCCCTAATTCAAAAGACGCGTCTGGGTTGGGTTGTTTCTGGAGGCTATGGCCTTTCCAATGGCTCGGTTTTAATGTCGTCTCAAGATGAACTTCTCGCTAGTAGAGAGAATAGTTTCGATCGGTTAGATGATCTTCTTCGACGATTTTGGGAAGTGGAAAGCTGCGCCGAGCCAATTATACGCGCTACTAAGGAAGAATTGGACTGTGAAGCACATTTCGTAAGACACGTCAATCGTTTGCCAGCTGGTGATTATTCTGTTCGGCTGCCTGCCAAGTTTAATCTAGATCTTTTGGGAGAGTCCTACCAGCAAGCTTATCGAAGATTTTTGTCCCTAGAGAGAAAGTTGAATCGTCAGCCATCTTTGAAGGCTCAATATGCAGCATTCTCTTGGACGTTGATGCACTATGGTCAGTACAAACAAGTGGCCCTACGACACCAAGCAAAGCTTGTTACGCGCGGAGCCCATCACCGTTTTGGGCGAGTAAACATAATCGCGGACAAAGAAAAAGACAATGTAATAATAGACAATTAAATATACAGGTCAATACGAATAGACACAATACATCAAGTAAAACTAATTAGTTACTAGGGAGGATAGTATTATTGATTTAAAGATAGGAAGTGAGTCAGTAGTAGATATTAGATGATATAGTCTATTATAATCATTGCAAAGTACTCGAAAAGGTTCATGCATTGCGTAATTAGAGATACAGTGATTTAATACTAAAGGAATATAGTTTCTAGTGAATCTATTTGGCACATTAAAATGCAGGCGACCCAGTAACTCGGGACTCTCTACATCACCATGAATAAGATTTCTAATAAACGTAATACCAAGCATAGTTCTACGGTTAGCTAACGATGGTAAGTTAATTAGAAGTAGTCTACTAGAGTAGGATGGTAGTATTAGGCTTGTATCCCAGTTAAGTCTCCGTAAGGCAAATATTAAGAAGTTTTTTTTGCACAGACTCAATCCGGTCTATATGCACCCCATATTGGGGACTCCAAACAGGAGCGCAGTACTCAAGAATTGGTCGGACTAATGAAATAAACAAGGTCTTTGTGACATAGGGATCATCGAATTCCTTCGACCACCTTTTGATAAATGCAAGCACGCCCCTGGCTTTATTTACCATAGTAGTAATGTGATCGGAAAATTTAAGTCTAGGATCCATGTAGACTCCAAGGTCGTCAGCATGCGTTATCCTATCTAACGCACAACCACTCAAAGTATACGTTGAGTAGTGGGGGCTGACACGAAAAAAGGTCATTAGTTTACACTTAGAACCATTTAAATTCAATTTATTATCCATGCACCATGTTTGAAATGCATTTAGATCCGATTGTAAAGCTAAACTTTGTGCGGGGTCATTATATTGCAGGCACAACTTAACGTCATCTGCGTACATAAGAACCCGTGACTTCGTTAAGACTAATGGAAGGTCATTTATAAATAATGTAAACAGGAGCGGACCGAGATGACTTCCTTGTGGTACACCGGAAGTAACTCGGATTAGGGATGACAAAGAGTTTTTAAAAATGACCCTTTGAGTCCTATCATTCAAATAACTTAAAATCCACCTAAGAAGATCACATGAAAACCCTAAAAGGTCCAATTGCCGGACTAAAATCGGGTGACTTACAGAATCAAACGCCTTACTAAAATCAGTGTAGACCACATCAGTCTGACGATTCTTTCTAAAACCTCCTATAACAAATGAAGTAAACTCCAAAAGGTTGGTTGTCGTTGACCTACGTTTTATAAATCCGTGTTGACAAGAGGAAATAAGGGACCTACAACTGTGTTGTAAATGAGGCGTGATAATGTTCTCAAAGAGCTTCGGTATAGCTGATAGCTTTGAAATACCTCTGTAATTACATGCGTTCAATTTACTCCCTTTTTTATGAAGCGGGATAACAAACGATTCCTTCCATCTGTGTGGGAAATCGGATGTTTCTAAAGACAAAGTAAACAGTTTGTGCAATGGTCTACACAAAGTCTCAGCGCAATACCTTAGCACACATCCAGGGACTCCGTCAGGACCCGGAGAGTAGACTGGTTTGACCCTTTGCAATTCTAAAAGAAGTGAGCTTTTACTTATAACAGGACAACAAATAAAGTTTGATTTAGGAATGACATATGGGTAAGACCGATCTGGAGGACTTGATGTTGAATAGGTGGTTTGAAAAAACTGTGCAAAAAGATCGGCTATGGCTTGATCAGTGCTAGCAGCCGAATTTTCAAATTTAAGTGATGATGGGTAACTAGAAGATTTACGCTTTGTGTTAACAAAATTATAAAACTGTTTTGGATCCAGTGTAAACTGGGTCTTGCAACGAGCTAAATAGTTTTTATAACACTGAGCGTTAAGCACGGTGAAATCGGACCGAGCACTTAAGTATCGGGAAAAGGCAGCTTGTGAACCTGAAGCTCTAAACTTTTTGTAGAGTCTAGACTTTACATTTTTAAGTCGTGCCAGCTCTTTGTTAAACCACGGAGGTTGGTTTGAAATTTTAGGATAATACGTAGGAACGCATGTATCAAAAACTTCGTTTAATATGTTATAAAATATATTAACCGCTTCATTTATATTAGTACTTAAGTACAGATTGGACCAATCCGAGCAAGCTATAAGGCTATTAATGAGTGCAAAGTTCGCTTTACGAAAGCAGGGGATGCGTTTAGCTATTTTTTCAGATACTTCATACACTTTTGTACCCGTGTCAATAGTCAGCTCTAGCGTTGGGTGATAAGGGTCTTCTGGTAAAGTAATTGCAGAGGTTCTAGCTATGCAGACACAATCTGGACTGGAAACAAAGCATAGATCCAGTAATCGTCCTAAGAAATTTAATACATGATTTACTTGAGACAATGAAATATCAAGCAAACCGTCAAGAAAATCATGCTGCGTTGAAGGTAACAATATACTTGAGGTTTCGACGGTAAACCATGTCGCCCTAGGTATATTAAAGTCACCTAAAACTATTAACTGATCCCTATCTGATAGTTTACTTGAAATAAACTGGATAGCGGACAGATGATTCGCATATGTCGGGAATTCCGATGATGGCGGAATATATGAACATGTTATGTATATAGAAATACCCGGAAGGGATAGTTTTATACACAGAAATTCAATGTCATTTATTTCGTCGGACGTTATTACTTCAGACGTTAATTCTGAGTCAACTGCAATTAAAACTCCACCTCCACGTCGGGACGGACGATCAAGCCTGTAAGTTGTGTACTTACTTGGAAAAACTTCGGAACTTAGAACTTCCGGTTTTAACCAGGTTTCAGTAAAAGCAATAACATGGGAAGACAAGGAAAAGCTATCAGTATACAATTTGGTCAACTTACTTTGTAAACCTCTTATATTCTGATAATAAAGCTGAAGAAAAGAATCTAGTTTTTTGAGATAGATGAGGATGTAGATGTGGATGGCTCTTTAAAGGGATTTCCAACTTCCTTTGAACGAATTTTCTTTTTTTTAGCTTCGTACTCTTTAACAAAAATGCCAACAGGCCAAAAATTGGCTGAGCACATAGTTGCAAAATGAGCACAGGGAACACCGATCTTAAAAGATGATACTTCCCTAGCATATGGAAAATTAAATCGTTCAACCTTTAGATCATCAATCTGAACTTTGTTACGAATATAGGCCGTAATGTCCAGCGATGAAAGTTCAGGATTTAGCCGAGAAACAAAAATTTGTTTCCGCTGCGGTACACAGGTGACTGTTTTAGGTACCACGCATATGACAGGTTTAGGTACTACGGCATTTACGGCTGCACTACCAGTTTCATTCGGTACTCCGGACGTTAAGTCAACATGCGGCGTTGGAATTATTAAAGTATTGTTTATAGCAGATTTTTCGGGCGTCTCATGCGGCAAAATCTCGCGTCCTTTGCATTCGGAAACCGAATCTTTTTTAGCTTTCGATCTCAGTACCATTTGTGCGGCAGCTGAGATCGACTGCTGTGCTGCAGACCCCGGATCGCCAGAGAGAGTTACACTAGCGGCTACCGTGGGTTGTCTATCGACCGCGATCTTTTTACGCTTAGGAGAATCGGGCTCAGATAGCATACGGCTAGTGAGCTGCGACTCAAGCGCAACAAGCAGATCCGTATTTTTACGGCTGTTCCGGATTAATTCCGTAACAGTGCTTTTTGTAAGCCGCCTTATAGAGAGTGCCTGGGTTTCATAAGCAATGCATTCATCACAATAGTTGCGCAAGCCACTTCTCATGTCGATTGCATCGCGTACCAGGCCCGAATAGCCAAGGCATTTTGCATGAAAAATATTCTCACAAGAATGGCACGGAATGCTCTGTTGTCCAGCCGAAATTAACGACTTGCATTTCTTTAAATTGCAGACAGCCATTATCGCGATATTCCGAACCACAGTGCCAAGAGAATAAAGCTATGCAAGTAAAAGAGAGAGTTAGAGAGCGGGAGAGAATGAGCGGGAGTAAGTAAGCTGGGGGAGCGTAAGTTTTAGATGTTCCAAAAACAAAGTTATAAGCGGGAGTGCGGGAGAGCGGGTAACTACCTTTTAGACACTTACCGCTCCAAACAGCGTTTGGAAGAAAAGAAGAATGCAATTAGAAAAAAACTATAACAACAAACACTGCACAGAGATTAGACGTGCAAACTAATTTTGTTAATTTAAACACAAAACAATCACTATGCACTCGCGAAGCGAACGGATGTTGTTAGGGACATAAAAAGTTATATAGACGTATGAAAATATGAATTAAACCCCGATGGTTTATGGACAAAAAGAACAAAAATTCGGAGCGCAAGACAAAAACACGACCGTTCACTGAAAGTTCTCTAGTCTCAAAAAAGAATATCTCGATCTAGGACATATGTCATCAGTTTCTGCCGCTGACATCGGGTTGTGCCGATATTTCTTGCCTCATCATTGCGTCATAAAGGAAGATAGCTCCACTACAAAGCTTCGCGTAGT